>NC_058130.1:784887538-784919847 GCF_016433145.1 Gracilinanus agilis | reverse complement strand
GGACTCCTTCTTTGCTTATCATATCAAATAATTTGTATAGTATTGGGATTAGTTGCTCTTTGAATGTCTGATAGAATTCACTTGTGAATCCATCAGGCCCTGGCGATTTTTTCTTAGGGAGTTCTTTGATGGCTTGTTCAATTTCTTTTTCTGTTTTGGGATTATTTAGGTATTCTATTTCTTCTGCTGTTAATCTAGGCAGTTTATATTTTTGTAAATATTCGTCCATATCTCCTAAATTGTTATATTTATTGCCATATAATTGGGCAAAATAGTTTTTAATGATTGCCTTAATTTCCCCTTCATTAGAGGTGAGGTCTCCCTTTTCATCTTTGATACTATCAATTTGGTTTTCTTCTTTCCTTTTTTTATTAGATTGACCAGTACTTTGTCTATTTTATCTGTTTTTTCAAAGTACCAGCTTCTAGTCTTATTTATTCATTGAATAGTTCTTTTACTTTCGATTTTATTAATTTCTCCCTTGGTTTTTAGTATTTCTCATTGTTTTGGGAGGCTTGAGGTGAATCCTCTGGGTTTGGGCTCAGAAAACCACAGCCCTGACATTTACCTTGATAGGGATAGCCATGGGTCTTGAGGTTCTTCAGGAGTCTTTGGATTCCCTGGAAAATGTGATGATGTACAATAGAATTGCCTTAGACTATTTGATAGCGGCAGAAGGCAGAGTTTGTGTGGTTCAGAATACTTCCCATTGTGTCTACATCAATGATTCCCACAAAGTTGGGTCACAAGTCCAAGAGTTACATAAGGCATCCACTTGGATGGCAGATACCTGCAGAAAACTGGTTCCTAGCTTATCCTCATGGACATCATGGTTATATTCCTTACTTATTACCTTTATTTCTATCATCCTGATAACTGGGGGCATCTTGATTGGTGGACCTTGAAAGTGAAGCATTGTCATTGCTCTAGTCGCTTCTAGCGTGAAAGCCCTCATGGGAGTCACCGAGATGCCACTGCAACTCCTGCAATCTTTCCATCCTGAACCCCTGGATGACACCTATAGCCAGTACTTCTCTCTCTCTCCTAAGGACAGGCAGGGGCATTCTACCACCATCCAACTCTACCACCATTCCCAGCTATGAATAAGCTACAGAAGACTGAGGCCATCTCCCCTTTCCCCATAGACAATTGGAGAGGGGAAATGACATGGGACATTGTACCCCAAATTATAGAAGTGTTTCAAGCCAAACTATAAGCAGGAAAATGTCTTTGCTTCCTTGCAACCTTGTGAGTACTAATCTCAAAACATCAAAAACTCCTTATAAGACCCTGCTTCATCAAAGGGAACGTCTCCTGCAGGAATTATCCTCCTGGTATTGTCCCTTAAGCACTGAGATAGACACAGAGATACACCTCCAGGCTATGCTTTGATACCATCAGGTTGTATCTAGGACATCTATCTGTCCCCTAAACTATGAGGGTCATCCCCTGTGTCTTCAGGCTAACCCCAATGAGATGACCAACCCCCCCACCTTGTGCCTAAGTACTGTAATAGGTATAGGTTTTAAAAGTATAAATGCAGATTTTTGCAAGCATATTAGGGAAAACCTTTGCTGGAAGTCATGGACATTCTGAATAGAATGCAGGGGGAGAGAGGAGAGAGCTAAGCTAACATTGCTGTTTTGAGAGGGGTTTGGAGCAGAAGTACAATCAGCAGTCCCTATTAGACTTGGGATCTTGGAGATTGGTGAAGGTTGTAAAGGCTGAAGATATCATCCTGCAAGTCAACTCTGAGTAGGGAAGAGGCCTGTGTTCTGATGGACAGGTCGCAAACATCTTTCCCTCCCTGGTTACTTTTTGGATCATCGGCTGTGGAAGAGTTGGTTCCTGGTATCCTGAAGACATCTCTGGATCAGTTGTGAGAACCCAAACCCAAGCCCTGTTCCTCAGGTCCTTAGCCAAGCTGTCAACCTGGCAGAAGGTAGGTTGGCTAAGAAACTTACCCTTTTGACTCCAGTACTGGGAAGTTAGACATAGTTTCACCTCTCCCCCTCTCCTATTCTCTCAAATTACAATTAAACTGTTTCCCTGTTTTGTTTTCTTCATACCTTAAAGTAATCATAGTGTACATTTGTTATATTCAGTGGTTATCCCAGGGTAGGTGGAGCAGGATGAAAGTTAAGGTCTAACTGTCACTTCTGTCAACTGCCATTTCCAAACAGCTAAACCCAATTTCCCTGGATTGTTAAGTCCTCACCTATTGTCCATTCCTGTCTCCTACTCATTCTTCTGAAGCCACATATAATATTTAAGTTAACTTCCCCTTTGTTTCCCCATAAGAGTACATACCCTCCTTAAGTCATCTATCACCTGTTGTAAAGAGCATAAAGACCCCAGAAGTGCTTCCCTCGGGGAGGCAGCTTTCCATCAATTCTGTCCTCCTAGCCAAATTAAAAAGGAGTTATAAATTAATAAATTTCTTTTTATTTCTAAGCTAAGTTAAGAACTCTTGCATTCTTGCAAAGGGTACCCTTCCTGAACCTAAGGAGTTCACCTCAAGCCCCCCACAACATTCTGACTATCATAAATAGATAAGTCAGAACGCAAACAGGAAAATAAGGGAAAATGGAAAGATTGCCAAAGATTTTAGAAAGAAGAAAATTCCACTATAAAACATGAGCACATGCACATGGCCAGAGAAGACAATAACAGCAAGAGGAAAAGTGAATTCCACATCATTTAAAGGAGAACAGAGACCTATCAATAAGTAGTGCAAGGAAAGAAAGATGAATCAGAATCTGATGAATCAGATGAATAGGTGAGAGAATTTGAAAATACAGTGCAGTGTTCCTGGATGTAGGTTTTATGTGAAATGAACATAAATTGTGCCCTCTGAAAGTTCTGAAAATTCATTTTAGTCCCAAGTCCTACTCTTTGTTCAGACATATGTACTATGGGAGGTGATAGAATCCCTTTGGCTCCCTGACTTTCCAGAAGATACTGGACTCTTGTCTCACATGGCTCCTGGCCCCAGGAATACTGGCCTCCAATCCATACTGAAGTCAAGTTTGTACCAGAGAAACCCACAAGGAATGAACTCATCAGGATTATGACTTAGGGATGAGAGGAAATGGCATATCTCTTGGTCTGGGTATTTGCCTGGTGGGGCAGTTCACACACCATCTTTAGTTAGGAAGTAGCACACCAGCCTGATGACTTTTCCTAGCATGGCTTCTTTGGGCTAGGGAACAGAGACATAAGGTGAATGGTGTAATGGTGGGGCATCAGGGATGTTGTTATTATTATTAAAATGTACCCTGAATGGTTTGGTTCACACTGGGTTGAAGGAGAGACAGGACCAACCAGGAAAGGGAGACCAGGGTTTACTGCCAAGCTTTTAACTGACACAGGAATGGCAATTAGACCAGGGTCTATGGAACCAGCAGGCAGAAGATAAAAGTATATAACAGTTTAATTGGGGAAATAATAATGAAGGATGGGAATAAGGGATTCTATACTTATAACATATAGGCAAACCACAGGAGGCAGGGAAGGACTTAACTACACTATCCTATTGACCTAAGCCAGGCAGGGCCCAAAGGAAGCAGTACTGAAGTCACAGGGAAAACTCCTTCAAACCTGGTTCCAGCCAGGTTTGGTCAGCTCAGCTAAAGGGCCTGAGGTTGGCTTTCAATTGGGGTCTCACAGTAAATCCAAGAATGGTCACAGGATGCCAAGAGCCAATTCCACCAGGTGATCCAAGGTACCCAGGCAGGGAGAATGAGTTTGCAATTCTGTCCACCAGATCACAAACCACTTCCCACTTGGTGCTGCTCTGCAGGTCTATTGTCCACTGTTGAAAGCCTTCACCTCTCAGGATCACAGGGAATCTTGATGCAGTTTTTCCCTAACTCTGAGATCTCCCAGGGTTAGCAACAGTTATGTCCCAACCCCTAATGGAGTCTCTCTCAGATCACAAGCCCCACTTCCTGCTGCCTCATTCCATCTTGGAATCCTCCAGCCTTTCCTGCTAGGTCCAACACTATATGTAACTAATACTAAATAATCTTTCTCACAACAATGGCAAAATCTGATTAGTTAAAGCAATGTCAAGTAACTGTGATTTTCTCTCCAACTTGCTTTCACTATCTAATAAGTCATTATGAATTAATATACAACCTCCAGAGAATTTTAATCCTATTAATCTCAAGGAAATAGGTTTTTCTACATTTCCTCAAATAATATATAAGTTGAGACCAGTTCAAATGTTCCAAATTTTAAATAGCCCAAAATACAAAGTAATGTGGATTCTCATTTAACTTTTCAGTGTATATATTCTTGGAATTTTTCCAGATTGTTAACAAAGCATTGAAAGTCCTGGAAAGAACCGTTTTGAAAAAGTTGTCAAAAAATTAGAGAAATACATTCCATTGTCCAAATAAAGAAATAGTTTGTTGGCTGAAATAAGTAAATGAAAATGTTATTGATTAATTAAAATAAATAAACTGATAAATTTGGTCATTTAAATTTGGGATTACCCCAGTGCAACTATCAATAATATGGAAATAGGTCTTGATCAATGATATGTGTAAGACCCAGTGGAATTGTGTGTCAGCTAAAGAGAGGGTGGGGGTAGTTTTGGAGCAAAGGGAAAGAACATAAATCATGGAACCATGGAAAAATATTTTTAAAAATAAAAATTTAAAAAAGAAGAGGAGAAATAAATAAATGAATGAATGAATGAATTTGAGATTAAAGGGATCATTCCACTGGCTCCATAAGAGAATGCAGAAAATTCTGAGAGCCCTGGAGTATGAGGAACTGGGCAACTCAGTCTTCAGACAGAGGCATGAGGAAGATTCCAAGTCTTTCCCTGATTTTCTAAGGCCCACATCTTTCTTTCTGTCTTGTGTTTTTGTAGGTTCTACAGCAACTTTTAACATGGCTTAATTCAAAGGATTATAGGCTGAAGGAAAATGGAAATTCTGTACATTTCTTAAAAGAACATAGATGTTGAGGACTCTCCAAAAGGCTCAAATTTCTTTATTGAACAAGATGCAAAACAATTTGGGTTTTGATTTAAGTTTGTGTGGCCTACTTTTGTGCCTAATTTTTGTAGATAGTTACCATTGAAATAATTGAGTATGGGAACTGACGGAAGTCAATAGATTTGGTTTAGAGGTTTGGACCAGTGCTGAACCCAATAGTAGTTGAGTATAGGCTGTAGGCCCAGATATTAGGCCTCACCTGCAGTATGATGGTAGTAACACAATCTGACTGCTTTCTCAATGGTATAACAGTAACTTCATTTATTTCTCAAAAACAGTATGGGTTCACTTAACTTATTTATATTTTCCCTCTTTATATTCAAGTTGTTCACCCATTCTGAATTTATCTTGGTGTAGGGTGTGAGATGTTGATCTAAACCTAATCTCTCCCATATTGTTTTTCAAATTTCCCATCAGTTTTTGTCAAATAGTGGACGTCATTGGAAAGTGTTTTGTAGTTGTTTTCATATAATTGCTGAGTTTGTTTTGGTAGATAGATTCCTAAGTATTTTATATTGTCTAGGGTGATTTTAAATGGTGTTTCTCTTTCTATCTCTTGCTGCTCTAATGTGTTGGAAATGTATAGAAGTGCTGATGATTTATGTGTATTTATTTTGTATCCTGCAACTTTGCTAAAGTTGTTGATTATTTCTACAAGCTTCTTAGTTGATTCTCTAGGATTTTTAAAGTATACCATCATATCATCTGCAAAGAGTGATAGCTTAGTCTCCTCCTTGCCTATTTTGATACCTTCAATTTCTTTTTCTTCTCTAATTGCTACTGCTAGTGTTTCTAGTACTATGTTGAATAATAGAGGTGACAATGGGCATCCTTGTTTCACTCCTCATTTTATTGGGAAGGCTTCTAATTTATCCCCATTGCTGGTGATGGAATACTATTGGGCTCAAAGGAATAATAAACAGGTGAACTGGAATTGATGCAGAGTGAAAGGAGCAGAGCCAGAAGTACACTGTACACAGAGACTGATATACTATGGTAAAATCGAATGTAATGGACTTCTGTACCAGCAGCAATGCAATGACACAGGACAGCTCTGAGGGATTTATGGTAAAGAACACTACCCATATTCAGAGGAAGGACTGCAGGAGAGGAAACATATAAGAAAAACAACTGCTTGAATGCATGGGTTGGGGTGGACATGATTGGGGATGTAGACTTGAAACTACCACACCAATGCAACTATCAACAATTTGGAAATAGGTTTTGATCAATGACACATGTTAAAACCAGTGGAAATGTGCATCGGCCATGGGGGGGGGGGGTTGGGAGGGGTGAAGGGGAGGTGCGGGAGGGTGAAGGGGAAAGTAGGAGCATGAATAATGTAACCACTTTAAAAACAAATATTAATAAATGTTCTAAAAATAAGTATAGGCTAGTGGACCAGGGTGAAGGATTCCCTAGATCTAATAAACTCTTTCCTCCCACTCTACCTGACCTGCCAGGGTTGTTTTGGCCCCAACAGAGTTGGGCTACACTATCTACTCTATCTCACTACCTAAAATAATTTCTAGCTACCTACATCCTAACTAGCTGGTCCTCTAATAAATAGAAACAGCATACAGTTTGTCAGGAAAAGATGGCTAGAGGCTAGAGGCCTGAGCCAAGATGGCCAGGCTTCTCTTTAGGTAGAGTAGTTGGACCTTCACAGCTCACACACAGAGAGAAAGGTCAGGATGGGGAAAACTGCCACAACTCCCAAGAACACAGAACTTTATTGCTATCAGGAACCTCCAAGATTTGTTCAGGAATCCTCAGCTACCTTCTTCCACCCGATACAAAATGGCCATAGGAAGTAACCCTCTGCTCTCCTCCATGTCCAGTAATCAATAGGCCCCAAGAGTCTTTGTGTGTCATCTTTTAAGCAGTCCTCCCATTCCAGAATGGGACTCATAGAGTTGTGCATGTGCCAGACTTTGCAAAGTCAGTGCACACAGACCTCTTGCAAATCTCCCATCTACCTCTTTCCTTCTTATATTCCCACCTTTGCACAGATCAAAACTCATTTAGATAAAATTAATTTTGTTATCTGTGTGCCAATAACTTGCCTTGATTCCTTTTTGTATTCTTAATTCTAACCCCAAAATAACAAACAGCTACACTCACTAAACTATTTCTAATTTATCTTCTCTATTCTAGGGACTTGAACAACGTAAAGGAAGGGAAGGGAAAGTGATTTACAACAAGTTATTAAAAAGTTAAAACACAAGACAACATTTGACAACTCAAAACAAGCTAAAAAATATGAATATAACCTAAGAATACAAAATGCAATAAACTTCAAAAGTTAAACATCTCAATAAAACTCTTTCAAAACCAGTTCACTATCAAAATCTTATGCTGCTAAACTAATACAAAACCAATCCTATCTAAAAATATTATAAAAATGTATAAAACTATAAAAAATTTAAAAATTACAATAAACACAAAGGAGCATAAGGTTTTACAAAAAACACAATGTATCTGACTATAACTGAACTTATGCAAAATACCTTTTTAAAAAAATCTAATTTGAACACTTCCAAAACATTTCTTTCTATTCTAAACGCTATTGCCAATACATACAACCAAAACTTCCTACACTGAACTGTGAAATAAGTATTCTATCTCATGAATCTAAGGCTTTGACATCATTTTAACTATTCTGATCATTATTTTACATAATGTATACATATATCTACATATATTCACATATATCCATATATGTGTACAAATTTGCAAAATTTCTTCTTTTCATAAACTATAGACATTTACATATTTACATATGTTACATACAGGTACAAACTAACATATGTAAGAAATAAAATGAATATAAAAGGATAGCTTTAAAAATATTATGGTTTTATAAGATTGATTAGTAACCATTAGGAAATGAAGCCATGTGCCATGCTAGCTAAGTCTGTTTAAAATTACCACCATTACCTGCCGCCACCATACTGCTTCAGGAGGAAAAGAGCAAGTGCAAAAAATGGCCCCTCAGTTTTTATCCTTCTGTCTACGTCATCATGCAAGACAGGAAGCCAGTGGGCTCATGCAAAATGTAGTTCAAGGATACCCAAATTTCCAATAACACACATATATGTACATTAGTTATATTTCGATTACTTTACAAGTATGAACATGTATATATGTCTGTAACATGTAATGTATTTATTGCTTGTTCCTATTTCACCATCTACATTAATCCCTATCTGTTCCCTGATGTTATCCAAGCAGAATATCTCAAATGGACTTTCTATCCAGGTAAGACCTTATGGATCTAATATGTATATATAAGACCTTATGGATATATCTGTGTGTGCGTGTGTGTTTAATATATATGTCTTTAATATATGTTTATGTATGTAACTTCTATATCACTCCTTTTCCCAGAATATCCATTTATTTACATGGATATTTTAACAAATACAAATTTTATAACAAGTAGTGAAACATGTATCCTATATTTTCTTGTTGTATGTAACATAATTATTCACTATTCAGTTGTTTCCTCTTCTCATGTTGTCTGATGGGTCTCTTCTGCCTTGTATATATGTTATGTTGCATGAAACTACATTTGGAAGTGTGTTTGTATGTACTTATGCATTTATCTTAAAAATTTCATGTCCAGGGGGCAGCTGGGTAGCTCAGTGGAGTGAGAGTCAGACCTAGAGACAGGAGGTCCTAGGTTCAAACCCGGCCTCAGCCACTTCCCAGCTGTGTGACCCTGGGCAAGTCACTTGACCCCCATTGCCCACCCTTACCAATCTTCCACCTATGAGACAATACACCGAGGTACAAGGGTTAAAAAAATTCATGTCCATTCCCAATCCTCTTCCCTGTAGAATCCTTATAGTCTTTGTAGTCCTGTTAGCCTCAGGTTAGTTGTTTCTGCTTTGTTGTCTTTCCTGCTGGTAAGTTCTTCCATGCTTTTCCTCTTGGCTGCTTGTCAGTCCTCTTCAACTGAAATTGTCCCCTCTTTCTGAACTTTCTGACTATCATCTTAGCTGCCTATTGACTCCTTCATCTTTCTTCTAAGTAACTGCTTTCTATCTCATCTCTTTCTCCTCCTAAATCTATCTCTGTCTCTGTTTCTCTTTCCACATTTTTACTGTAAGCAAGTTATGGAAATAATAAATCCATGACTCTTTCTCTAAGACTTTAACCACTGAAGATGTTACAAAAATAGCTTTATAGGGTCCTATCCAACTCTTTTGTGTTGCTGATGTTTTTCCAAAGTTCTTTATGTATACTGAGTCTCCTGGTCTTATGTTATGAAGTGTTATAAAATAAAGTGGCTTGATTGAGATAGCAGAGTGGTAAACTGGATACTACCACTGCCAATTGGGAGACAGTAGTGGCAGCTCAGATATGTGGCTAGAGCAAGAGATCTGAATCTTGCCACCTAGCTAGATGTTGCACCACCTCCCTCCTTTATAACAGTGCCCAGGCAGGATCCTTCAAGTCAATGGATGTATATCCCTTTCAGATCCCACCTGGGGTTAATTAATGATGGTTATTGGGCTCTATTAGCCTTAGACACATTTATCTGACTGTGTTGCTCCCTTCCCAGAGAAGTGATGACACAACCACTCCAGGAAGGTACTTGAATAGCTTTATCTATATTTCTAGCAAAGAAGGAATATTAGGAAATGGGTAGAGGAATTGGGAAACCCTAAACTAATGTTGATGATAGTAATCCCTCAGAGCTGCAGGCAAGTGAGTGATTCTGGCTTAATCTAGCTCCTCTGGCTCAGCCTGGCCACAGCCAAACCAGAGCAAGCAAGCTGCTGTTTGATGTCTTTCAGCTTCTTCTTCTGACCAGATGTTGTTATGCCTTTACAACCTTCAGGTACCACCCCTATCCACCCTCTTCTTCTTCTCCTGCCCACTTCCTGGATCCCTCCTGGGCCCTGGGATACCTAGATAACTAAAGATGATTTGCATTCCTAAATATTTATGGGACAGTAGAATAAGAACATTGATGGTCTGGATACAGGTTGGCAATTCTAATGAGGTACAAGAAAGGCGGTTCTTGCAAGGTTGAGCCAAGCAAGTCACCAGTCCCCAAAAGACCAGGATCCACAGATCTCAGGTCCAAGGGAAGTGAAAGGACCCAAAAGTCAGGGCTTCCAGGGCATTTATAACCCCCTTGCCAACTGCTTTCTCCCCTGTCCTCATGGCCCCTGAGAACATTCTGAGATCCAACGGTCTCCACCTGTCAATCAACAGTGTGGACTCTCTGCTCCCAGAGTTTCAATATAACAGAAGCAAAAAATCTAATGGTCCTGACTGTTGCAAAACAACCATACCATGTAGCTCTTTCAGTCTATCTTGTAAAGCTGTTATATGAGAAGCTATTTGGATGTATCCACCTACCCTGGAGACATAGGCTGGTTTACATGTTCTTGCTTGTAAGAGTGCATGGCCATACAGCATTTCATCAGTAGAAATATGGAGATCTGCACAAGGTCTGGTACATGCTAAAACAGTGCTAAAGAAAGGATTTCTGACCATTTTAAGTGAGTCTCAGTACAAAGTTTTCCCACCACTGATTTGATCTCTCTATTCAACATCTCAGTTTGTCCAGAGCTCTGTGAATGATATGGCATATGAAATCTAGCTGTTATTCCCAGATTTTCATAAACTTTTGCAAGTATTTTCTGTGTGAATTGAGTTCCATGGTCCAAGTCTATGGTAACCAGGACATCATATCTAGGAATTATTTCCTTTAGCAGTATTTTCACCACAAACCCTGCTGTATTTTAACTAAAGGAAAAGGTTCAGGCCAACATGCAAGTCTGTCTACCTGCACTAAGCAATATTTGTATTTTCCAGCTTTTGGCATATTTATATAATCTATCTGTAGGTTTTCAAATGGGGTGCAAGCTAAAGGTCTTCCACCTAACACTTCCTTCTTAAAAACTCTCTATTTGAATTTCAAACAAAGAGAAGGGATCTGATGAGAAAGTGTTTAGTTTCCCTCTGATCTAAGAAGAAAGGGGAAAAACAAGAAATTTCAACACCACCACATGGACTGGCAGAATGCAAATGAAACTGCACATATTCTAAAAATTAGGCTAAAACTGGCCAATGAAACCCTTTACCCACACATCTGAGCATGTTCCTCCTTTATTAATAATTCATGCTCCATCATTTCCTCCATTTACTTTTTTCATATCTTTCCTTTTGCAGTGTCAATGGAAATCCATCACATCCTCTCAAGATTAAGATAAAAAACTTTACTTTCAGAAAATCTTCTCTGCATTCTGCCTGTCATATGCCCTTACTATAACTTGCTTGATCCTTCTTTACCCTTCCATGCAAGATTGCTTAATAACTCAAATTGCCCCCCACATTTTCCACTTACCAAACTAAGAAATCCATTGGGAACTGATTACATTTCTTCTAAACTTTGTTTCTGAACTTCCTCATACCTCAGCCTTGGTTTTTCCACTCAGAAGATACCTAAAATGTTTGTTGAAGTGAATTAAGTTCATAGGCATGAATCCTCTCTATCTCTCCATTCACAAGTAATTCTCTGTCCAGAGAAAGAGAAGAGAGAGTAAGGTCAGCTGGATTTAGAGTATTAGATGAGTTTCTTTTCCATGGATAACAAATTCCCCAAAGGAGCCTCTCCCTATATGTGTGTCCTTTCTCAAGATCTCCTGCTTGTATGTAATTATTCCAGGGATCTATATTGCAGCTTTTCCATGTTGTTCTTCCTGTGTCCAAAGCTCTTCTCAAACTCCTCCCCAATGTCTACATGAGGGCTTTCTCTAGATATCTTGCCACTAGTTATTTATACTGACCAGTCTACTTTTTGGCTGAAGTTATTTCCACCAAACAAGAATGATGGTCTTGAGAATAATTCTGACAAGAGCCTTAGAAAATCTATAGGTATGAAACAATAACTAGTTGGCACCCTTGTTGGGCATTCCTGGAAGAAGAAGGCTAGAAGTTAAATTCTAAAGAACTACTAGGCTTACTTCTAGAAAATGAGAAATTAGAGAGAATGATAACTGAGGTGAGATATTGTTAAAAATTATTCATGAAGTAAGGAGCCATATTGACTGCAGACATCATCAGTGCCTTGTATCTCAGCTAATGCTGCCACTGGCAACATGAGCATGGAGGCATTAAAAAAAATAGGTATTCTTTTCATAAAACTCCCCAATGGTACAACTTAAGGGTTACTGAGCCTACTTGTAGGATGATTAAAGCTTAGCCAGCTTAATACTGAACTTCACCGGGAAATATATTCTTGTTGGCACTTGGTTGCAATTTTTGATCATGGCACTGCTCTCTGAACTTCTCCACACCATGGAGAACTTGGGCTGTACTCCTGCTTCCAATAGGATTTGAGAGAAGAAACTTTTGCCTAACTGGTCAGAAATGGTCAGAAAGCAAGCCTCAATGGCACTTCCTACAGGCTCCTCCTGTTCTCTGCTTTCCAATACCCTTTTATGTGTTATATTCCCCCACTATTTTGGAAGCTCCTTGAAAGCAGGAACTAACTAGTTTGCTATATATGTATCTCCAGGTCTTAGCACAGAGCCAGTCACACATAAAGAACTTGATAAATATTCTTTCTATCTACCTATCTGTTTATAACACCTGCCCAGTCATCTATTCTCCCTGATTCTCCTTTAGATAATAAAAAGAAGTCCATCCTTACAGATCACACCAGGTACTCTCATACATGGGAAGGAGAAAAGTCATAGGCTGGAGGTTCTGATTCAAGTACGCGGGTATGAGGATGACTAACATGTTTACCATGGGTAATAAAAATATTCTGCCTATGGATTTCCTTGAAGATGGTAAAGTAAAGTTTTAGGCTTCTCTATTACTTTGACTTAAACACACTTGACCAGGGAAAACCACCTGCCTCACTTACCTCCACTGAGGGCAAATTCCAGAAGACTTAACCATGGCACAGTTTGCCTCCCACTCTACAGATCTGTTCTCCTGAATGGAGATGGCTTTAGTCACATGCGGTGTTTAGGCTCACTAAAAGGTATACTTTACTTTGCCTGCTAATTTTTCCAGCTTTCTTTTCAGTTCAGAAATTATTATCAAATCAATTTTGCCATTACTTCTGAATGGATGCCTTAACCCTCTCTTTTCTCAGACTCATTATTTTTTTTACTTTCCAAACATATTATATATATATAGTCACCACTTCTCTAAATGTGTTATCTTCCCCATTACAATATAAGCTTCTAGAGTGCAAAAAACGTCTTTGCTTTGGAATTGGTGTCACCAGCAAGTAACACAATGAGTCATACAATTCATTTTCATTTATTCATTGATCCATGTATTTAATCATTGATTCAAACCAGTGTTTCTCCTTTCTCACACAGCATACATGAGATGTCCACAACTGAGGAGACTACTCTTGCATGAGTGTCTTCAGACTCTCCTAAGATCTGTTTTCCTTCTTCCTGTCTACTAAATTTAATGACACATTCTCAAATGCTCAGTTACAGCTCTAATGTCTTATCCTGAATGACCTTACTATAACTGGTAATCCAAAATGATAAAATATTCATAATGGGGCTCTTAAATGGGACCTTTCCAAATGCATACTGAGTGGATGACATATGCTTGTCCCCTTCTCTAAGTAGCATTCATGGGAAGTCGGAATATTAACTTTGGAGTCAAAAGACAAGTATTTATCTGCTCTATATGTTGTAAGTGTAGGCAAGTCATTTTATTTTCCTGGTCATCAGATTCCTCCCCTATAAAAAGAAGATGTTAAATCAGATTAACTCTAGAGTCTCTGCCTACTCTAAATTCTTTACTCCCATCATCAAAAGAAAGCACCATGTATCCTCAGAACCAGTCATTATAGCCTTACTAGGCAAGAAATATGTCTGCATGTGACACTATTGCTAGTCATTGAAAATGGGAATTCTGTCATAAATATAATTAACTAAGCAACTTCCATGGTCCCTTTCATCTCTGAGACTATGATGCAATGATCCTAACCAAGGAGTAAAGGGAGAAGTAAGAGAGGGTCTTTGTGAGCATTCTACATACTATGATACTTTTCAAGACCAAAATGTCCCAAGTCCTAGTGTAGGAAAGTGAAGTAGGGAGTTGACATCAAGGCCATCAGTCTTAGAAGCTATCTGGGAAATTGCCATCATTTATGGTGTTATTTTTAAGCTACTGGACTACCAGGGAATTTTGTATGAAGTTTATACAACAGATCATTTGCTCAACCCAAAACACAGAAATTATTTTCCTAAAAAGGCACATCTGTACTGTAGTCTCCAATGGGAACAAGAAAAAGAAGAGCCCAAAACATTTTATATTTTTTCCCTTGGATGCAGAGACTCAGCTGGAGGTGCCCCAGGCAGTTTTCTCCCCAGAGTTCTTCATGAACAAAGACATCTCTGTGGAGACTGGAATGGAAGAGGTCCCTAACAGTTTTGAACAATAAAGGTGCCAGGAGACAGAATAAAACCTAAAAACTGAGGAAACTATAAAACATTCATTTTGCTTTGCACCATTATCCTTGCTTTGGTTATGGTCCTCAGTAATGTCCCATTGTGTTTCTTCAGGAGTGGCAGACAGACCAGAGCCTGGGCATCTAATGAAGGACAGGACATTTCTGATGCTGGACAGTTCCTCACCACTCCATAAATAAGGCTTTTAACTTTGCTCTAGTCTGAGTGGTTTTCTCTGCCTTGGAACTTTGACTAATCTTCAGGGAAATGTTGCTCCATATTCAGAAAAGTATTTATCAACTTTTATCTTCTTTTCTCCTCTCTCTGCTCCTGCAGCTTCCAGGATCTGAGCACAGGATGGGGAACCTCCCCTGCTTCCCCAAAATTAACCCCATAGTTTCCCAAGATGGGGACCTGGTAATTGGGATCTTTTTATCCTTGTTCTCAGTTGAAGTGAATGGTGTAACAGGAGCAGAACTGTTTGAAAGTCCTCCTAACAAAGCTTGCAAGCCTTATCAGTAAGTGCCTCACTATTTCTGTGATATCCTTTTTCCTGTAATGAATAGACAGAGAACTTTATAGATGAAGCAGAAGGCAGATACATACAACATGAGTCAATAGATTGTTCAACTCTCTTCTTGTCTCTCAATTTTTTTACATCCTTCACAGTTTTCCATATGTTTCATTGACCTTCAGATTTAAACAGAAAAAAAATGATTTCCCTCTATTTCCCTCTCTTTATTCCCCTGCAAATACCCATACCCAAAAAGCACAGTCCTTATCAACTTCAGTCTTTTATCGTATTGACTCCCCATCCCTGAATTCATATTGATACTTAAGAATAGAAGTGAATCCCAAGACTCTTAGGTTAGTACTAGAAGTCCTTGAGCCCTCTATCACTTTTATATCCTTGGACACAATTAGTGTTGTTGAATGTACTAAAATTGGATAAGGAGATCTACCCCATCTACAAGAATGAAAGATCTCATATTTCCTTTGCCTATCTGATAAAGAGTGAGCATAACATTTTAAGGTGTCCTGGGAATTCCTGTTTCAGTGACAATGCTATATTTGTCCCAGGTACCCCAGGTACACCCTTTTGGGGGTATGTGAATTTACCATTTTCCTTGATGTTTCTTAGGACTATTTATAGGTTCCTATGTGTTCCATATAGGCAGAGAAGGCCAGGATAGGATATCCCAACAAAGCTAGCTAGAACACCCTGGGACAGGGCCTAAAACTGAGAGATCAGTAGATTTGGGATTATTGGAAGAAAGAGGTATACTCAGGATACCACTGTAGAACATATTGAGTGAGATTTAGAACTGTCTTTCTGCAATGCCCACTCTTTCTCAGTAATGTCTGGAGTATACTAATTTTCAGCAGGTCTCATGTGAGGAATTCCTGTTTATCTAGTTCAGTTTTTCTAAGCTGAAGCATTACAAAAGAAGTGGAGCTATATTTCCTTTATGAAACATAGACAAGCTGTACTGACATTTGTGCTGATTCCCAGACCTTGGTTTTGTGCTTCATCCTTTATCAGTTCCATTGGTTTATATAGCAGGTCCTCTCTGTGTATAAAAATGCAAAGATGCCCATAAACATCTACAAGTCTGCACTGTGGAATTGAGATTGACACAAAATTCACCAATTCTTGGACACTTTCTTTTTTTGATAGCTGAGGAAAATAAAGTTAGCAATTAAATCTGTCTTATACTTATAGGAGACAGATTATAAAATACAATGAATGGTTCCTTGGCAGATGAGCATTCTTACCTCTTCCTTTGTATCTTCTTACTGTCAAATACTGCTGTGGATCTATCTTATCTTCTCTCACATTTTTAACCACTTTGGATTCCTTTATTTTATTTTTTGTCTTTCTTTTCTCTAACAAGTAAGATATTCCAGATATTCTATAGGACCTAGCTAGAATTTTTTGTATAAAGGGGAAAATCATTAAATCATTTTCATCATTGGTTATTTATTCAATACTTTAATACAATTATTGTTATTCTCTTTTCTATTATTATTATTCTCCATCTAGGGAGAATTGATGGTTTCCCTTAGAAGGAAAAGAAGCCTAATTTTACCATTCCATGGTGAAACTTTAAACATAAATTCCATTCTGTCATAAGCCCTTTAAACACTATGCAGTTTTAAAACTTTGTCTTGAGAAAAGCATTCCTTAGGGAAAGTTAAGGCTTTCCTTCTGTCAAATTGAATGGAAAGTGAAAAATGTGAAAAATAATGGGCACAACTTCTTTAAACCCCAGAAACTTAGTAAGTGACTTCTCAAGACAGAACTGAAAATGCTATGGATACTATCATATTAAGTGAGGTACTCATAACTTGTGACACTGTCTCCTCAGCCTCTGCCTCCAATAAAACAATCTGAGATTGTCTGAAAGGAGGTAGCAATTGGAGAAATCTTACTACACCAGATGTATTTTTAAAGCAATTCCACAAATAGCTGAGGGGTGTGTTCTTTACTATTAGATTCTTGGCTGAAGACCTGGTTCTAAAAAAGAATCTTTTAAATGAATTTGTCTTTCTAGTCTTCTCAATATCAGTAATTAAAGAGAAAAAATTAGGAAGTAGGGAAATCTTAGTCAAAACCTCATCTTTCATCAGATATGAGACAGGAATAAATGAAGATACTGGAAGCACAAATGTGCAATTCCTCCGATGCACACACCTATGTGAAATAGTTTGAATAATTCATTTTCTTCCCATGGAATGGCCCTTTCCCCAAAGACCCATATGGCAAAGTCATCCTCATATTTCATGGGCCATAATGCCTATCATAAAGTCGTCCCTTATTTCCTCATGGGAATGGCACCTAAACTTTACTCTGCTTTTTTATATATCAATGCCATTCACCTATACCACCTTATATTACTTTTACTGGTGTGTTTATTTTCTTGCCCTTTATACAATAGTTCTCCTATGTCAAGGAACATCCTGATGTCCTACAGAATCTAGATGAATCTAGATGCTCTATATCTATTGTTGGAATGACTCAGGCAAATACAGTCACATAAAAACATAAAACTAATAATCCTCACTATCTCTGGAATCACAACAAAGGAAGAGAATAGGAGCAAGGCACATGGACAGGGCTATTTTTAATATAAATGAAATGAGCTGAATAACTGGTTAAGACCTTAGTTTGGAGTCTCATGACTGGGGAATTTCTTCCTCTTGAAAAGCATTCTTTTTGTAATAATAGCTAATATTCTATGACACTCACCCCTACAGGTGGCTCCACAAAAATTATCAGCAGGTTCTGGCTCTATTGTTTGCTGTAGAGGAAATAAACAGAGATCCCAATCTGTTGCCCAACATTTCCCTGGGATTCCACCTCTACAACACCTACCACAGTGATGAGAGAACCTTGGAGAGCTCCCTGAGGTGGCTCTCTGGGCAAGGCCAGCTCATTCCTAACTACAGCTGCAGGAAACAGGACAAGTCTGTGGCTGTTATTGGAGGAGTTACCTCAGCTCTCTCTGTCCAGATGGGGACACTACTAGACCTCTACAAGTTTCCACAGGTGAATGATTTTCAACCCAAGCCTTTCTCTATGCCTTTAGCAGCCAAAAAATGTTATTATTATTATAATGAATAATAACATAATAGTAACAACAATAACTAGCATTTATTAAATACTTTAAGATTTTTAATATGCTTTATATAAATACTTTCATTGTTACTCACAGCCACCACCTCAGGTACTATTATAAGCCTAATTTTACAGAACAAAATACTGAGACTGAGAAAAATTATGTTACTTTCCCAGAATCACACAGCTAAGGAGTTCCTGTGGCCGAATTTTATTTCGGGTCTTCTTACCACCACTTAAATCCTCTTGTCACTGCACCTTCAAGGTGTCTCAATCATCAGTGAAGATAAACTTCTCCTGGAACATCATCCAAATTGTAGACTAAGAATTTAATCGGAGTGATTAAGATTCCAGTTCATGAAAGTATATGCTAGGTGACCAGGGTATATTTTCCCATTACACAGATGAAGTCACTAAAGTTTGGAAAGGTTAAAATATCTACCCCCCCCCATTACACAAGTAATTGGTGCAAGAACATGGATTAAAGTTTACATGCCTGGAATTCCAGTTGAAAACTTAACAGTCTATCACATCCCACTCTTGGTGTTTTATCTTTTCAAATCATTTAGTCCAATAATGTTCAACATTAATTCATTGAGAAGAGTGTTGTGTACAAAAAGAGAATGAAGCATGAGCACTTGTATAGAAGGTACAAGTCTGAGGAACAATGGTAAGCCTATCTATAATGCTTTAATAGGAGAACTTAAGTTCATTTATGAAAATGCAGGTGCAGGAGTAAATTCATGACATTGCTCACAAATAGGTAATTAGCTTTATTAATGGGTACATAAGACACAGATATACAAGCTGTATGAGAAACTATTCAGATGGTAGCTCACCTTTTAAAGACCAGAAGGAGTCTTCTAGGAACAATGGCCTTGCACATGGGCTAATGTACTTTTCAGCCTGGCTGCATACTGAATTTTATCATTGTTTGTCAGGCATATAACAGCCTACTTTGTTAGTTTGGAACCAACAGAAGCAGGGATGGCTTCCCAGAAGATAATAAAGGAAAATGTGAGTCCTTGATTTAAATGAAATGGAGACCAGTTTTAGTGTGGAATTACTCATATCAAAAGAGGAGAGATTGAAGGGCTCCATTTATATCCTCACTCCTAATTTTAAAGCTTTCACAGCTTCATTCAATATTATTTATCCCTAATATCTCTACAAACACAGGTTCAGGATTTAGGGACCTTGGAGAAGTAGCTCAGGGAGTTGTGTGGTTTCACTAGCATTGGGATTTCAGAGAGTTCTGATCATACACTTAAAGACTAGTGAAGGAAACAAAAACTGCAAGCTCAAAGGGCACAGATATTAACTCCTTATTGAAATTTGAAAACCAAAGTGAGATCCCTACGTCAGGGGATCCATGTAAAGGATTCATCTTGCATCTTTGTTGACCAAAATATATGCTCCTGAATGTGGTCCTGTATAGGGAAGAGTAAGAATGGCGCATCCATTGTGAGTTAGTTGTTCCTTGACCCTGACAGGAGAGGAGAAATGCATCTGCTTTCAGAAATGGCTAGATCCTTCAAAGTGTGATAAGTGGGTGCATATCTGATCCTTTAATACCAAACAACAAAATTGCAATAAGCAAGACCTGACATCATTCCTATAATGACATCGATGAACATTCTTTTTATTAATGAGAACAAATCTTGTTTCTGAAGGATGGGATAAGGATTATAAGGTGTTTTTAAATTTTTCATATTTTTACATTTTGAGCTCCATATTCATCTTCACAGTCTCATCTATGCACTACCCATTGAGAAGTTAAACAATTTTATGTCAATTATGCATGTGAAGTCATGCAAAATATTTCCATATTAGCCCTGTTGCAAAAAAAAACTGTCCCCCTAAGTGCACAAAAAAGAATAACATGAGAAGAATATGCTGGAGGGAAACATAGGCGGCTCAGTGAATTGAAAGCCCTGGCAGGTCCTGCATTCAAATTTAGCTTCATACTGCCTACTTTTGTGATTCTGGCCAAATCACTTAATCCCCATTGCTCAGCCCTTATTACTCTTCTACCTTGAAACCAATACACACTATTGATTCTAAGGCCACAAAGGTAAGGGTTTACAGTCTATACTTAAAATCCTTAAGGTCTTCCTCTGGGGGTAGATAACATTTTCATCATGAGTCCTTTGATAGAAAGGAACCATGTCCTTTTGTCAATCTTTGGACCATTGTCTTATTCAAAGTAGCTAAGTCCTTCACATTTGCTAATCATGGCATTGTCCTTCTGTGTATGATATTATTGTGCTTATGCTCAGATTATCTTCCATTAATTCATATGAGTTTTCCCAAGTCTTTCTCAAATCATCCTGTGCAGAGAGCCTGCTCTCCACAGGTCCAAGGGTTCTAGGCAGTGTGACAGCATTGGCAGATAAAATGGATGAATATAGTCTGTGTTTCAATCATGTATCCCAAAGACTGTTTCTGGCAACCTCAGGCTGGCTTTATTTTTTATATCCTTCTCATAAGATTGCACACATGTTGTCATGATTTTCATTCTCATCATACATCTTTTCTTAGAGATAAGTCATACATTAACTTCTACTGAATTACAAAATCTTTACAAAATCATTTGATTTTATTTTCTATTTTCTTTGATTATACAAATGATGCAAAAGCTTGGCAAGAAATGTTCATTATGGAGTAACTGGGCTGGAAATTGTACTTTCTGTCCACCCATGAGGTGCAATTCATGCATTACAGTTTAACACGATAGTTACATTTTGACCAGTCAAGTCAGAGATGATCATTCTTTGCTCTCACATAATTAATCAAGCTGTCATTTGCTACACTAGCAGATTTCAAAAGATACAATAACACTAACCTGGTCCAAATATTGTTTCAATACCAGTCCTTCATTTTTCAATGTTTTTCAAAGGTGAGTTGAAGTTTCAGCTAGCCTGCAGGGTTATCGAAACAATCCAGTAGGGAGAGGTGTACTTACTTTCCCCACATTTCATCCATTGTCCTTTTCTTGTGTTAATATTCCAGATAAGAGATCAGGGAGGGGGAGGGAAATTTGGAAACTGTTCTGGCCTTTTTTGCAGGCACCTGTGTATTGGAGTGAGAAATCTAAGTTGGGGTTACAAAATCTTTAACATTAACTCACTATCTGCTGGTTTGTTATGAAGTAATTTTAGGGGAATTTCTGTAATAATACATGTAGATGGGGATTTCCTAGAAGTCTGTAGGGGGTCTGTAAGGGCTTTAATAACAGTCTTTATCATGCTTCTATATTTCCCTGGGGCCGAGTAGAGCCCTATATTGATCACAATAATTCCAGTAATGAGGAGTGTTAATAAGAGAAGAGTCATGTCGGGGAATCTTGAATGGGAGTGACCATCCCCCCTAAAATCCACTCTGCAGTTCTAGGCTCCCATCTGAGACCTTGTCATTTAGGATGGGGTTTGATGGCCCCTGGAAATTCCCCCTTTTCTTTTTAATTGAAGCAACTACAATTCAATTTGGACTTGATGTATGCTAGAACCTAGGGATCTGGTGATGACTGGGAAACAAAAAATAATGACAAGAAATAAGATAAGAGCTAATCCACATGTACTAAGGGTATGAAGCAAATCATTATGGGAAATTAAGGAAAAGACATGATCATAAAAGGAAGATGCTATAGAGGAGGCTGAATAGAAGAAAGAACTTTTCCTAATCAAATCTGCAATAAGTATTTAGTGTAAGATGTTTGTGCTAAGTGTGGGTCTATAATGTTATATTATCTTCTGGTGGAATAAGTATGGGGTTAGATTAAGCTAATGGAAAGGCAAAAACACTTTGAAAATTTACATCTGTGACAGAAATAGTTATACCTAATATTATAATACAATAATACAAGTTCATCATTATAAGTTACATTTTTCAAAGTAGTTGAACCACAATAATAGTAATAATTATGCTAAGGTTAATAGTTGAGATTAATCAGTCTTAGGGAGGCTTGCCACCTCCAGGATTTGTTCTGCCATGTAAACTGTTCTGGCTTGTCTCCAAATCATGGGCTTTGGTGACTAGGGTCATTGATGTAGTAATCTAGGTTGTTTCATTAATTCAGCTGTTCCTGAGTTCTCTGCTGTAGGTGTTCATTTCCTGTGTAACTAAAAACAAAACCTCAATCCTCATATTATAATTCTGGGGGTTTGTTTGTTTGTCTTTGTAATTCATGTTCAGAGATTATACAAATTAATTCATTTACAAGAGATTCATTATAGCTCTAATAGAAACAAAAAACTTGGGGTGGGGTACAGTCTCTTAAGTAAGCAGTGGAACATAATTGTTTGCTATACACATTCAAATTTCTTGGGCCTCAATTATTATATCACTTTGCTTTGATTATAACAATTTGCTTTAAAAGGAAAAAGTAGGGAAAGGATTAAACACTGTTTGACTCAGGGTTATTATTCGTGTCTTTCTTTCTGAATGGTGGATACAGTTCAATGATCTATCAGACAAATATACCTGAATTCAAAATTAAAAATTAATATTAGTTGCAATTCCAATAGTTTTTACCTTAAACAACAATTTTCACCAATAGTATCTGAGAAGGTTCCAAGATTTACATATATGATGAAAAGTTTTGATTTTACAATTCATGATTACCAATTTTTCTTTCCAATAATTTTCCTGTTTTTTTTTTAGTTTTAATACTCACTAATGATGCTTAAACTATCTAGCAATTTTTACAAATTTATACAGAAAAAGGTTAATAATTTTGCTGGGAGTTAAATTTCCATTGATGTTATCTTGATAGATGATGGCTGAGGCAGGGGCTGGTCAGTAACTTAGCCAATTGTCATAGCCAATTTACCTTAAACTTTTAGTTCACAATACAAATCATATATCATTGCAAGTAAACATCATCAATTTCTAACAAGTTGCTTTTGCACATAGTTTACATTTAAACATATATTTTCAGTTTTTATAGAATACGGTACATGTTTTGGTAACACTCAATATATAACAATTTTGTCAAAGATCCAATCCTTGTGACTGCTTAGGTTGCAGAATTATTTTTCCTACCGTATCAAAAATCAATGAGGCTGGGGGACAGCTGGGTAGCTCAGTGGATGGAGAGTCAGGCCTAGAGACGGGAGGTCCTAGGTTCAAATAGGACCTCAGACACTTCCCAGCTGTGTGACCAATTCACTTGACCCCCATTGCCTACCCTTACCACTCTTCCACCTATAAGTCAATACACAGAAGTTAAGGGTTTAAAATTAAAAAAAAATTTTTTAAATCAATGAGGCTGTTAATTAACATCTTAGGTTTTTAATTTACTACGAGGCAGGGATTAATAGGTTGGTAGGAAGTTCTAAGTTTTTAGAAATAAGGAAAAATCTTTTTCTTATTCACAACCTTGTTTTTCTGATCATCTTTTGCTATTTAGATTATTGTACTTGTAAAATTTGCATGTTTTGACCTTGATATTAAATTACTCTCAGTGGATATTGATTTAAAACTTAAGAACTTTCAAATGTATACCTCAAAATGTTTTTTATATCTGCAATAAATAGTCTTATTCCAAGTCCTATATAATTTCTGAGATGGTCACATTTTTCTAGTCAAATGCATTATTCATTTACACTGTTTGCATAGCACATTAGTCCTTATCCAATTCAGATGAAAAATAATTTTTGTAATATTATATTATGCATTTAAATGCACTATTATAAGTTATACATTGTTATAATATTAACATGCTTGTTAGTAATATAATTATCTATAATTATATTAACATCATTATAAAATAGAGTATAGATTATAATAATATTAATACTATCATAATCAAATGCATATTAATTGTGACATCAAATTATTATGTGGGTTAGGCATTTATTTTATAATTTTATATTCTGCATTTAAATGCATTGCTATAAATTACATATCATTATAATAATATTAGCACTATTAATAATATAATTGATTATAATTATTGTAATAATATTAACATTATGAGAACACAAATCATACTTTTATATTATGCATTTAAATTTTTTTCTGCATACATACTTCCTTTTTATACATGCTCATTAACAAATTGTGTTTTATGCATGTTAATTTTCAATGGCATTTCACAATAACAGATTAATAACATTTGAACTTCTTTTTTACTGAATAGCTTTAATTTTTACATTTTGATCTCAATTCCAATTTACTCAAATAACCTTTAAGGGATAGTCAGACAGTCAATACTGTAGGCATTATTTGACTAATATCTAATATCTTAAGGTTTAGTTTTAAGTCACAATAATTTTTGCTTTTTGTAATATATTTTGGAATAAGAATAACCATTTAAATTGAACCAAATCTTTGTATAGGATGTATCATCATTTTTAACTTTGAAATTTAATAAAATGGTAATTTTGAAAATTCTTGAAAATATAGAAAGCTTTAGGAAATTTCTAAATATTTTTTCTTAGTATTAACTGTCTCTTTTTCTCTATATTTCTTTTTTGTTTTATAAGTGAACCTAAACTGTTTAATTTAACCCAATTATTTTTTACTTCAACCAATTCTTTTTGATGTTTTACATTTTTAACTATTAGTAATATCTGCAATTTTTCCCTTTTTTATTTTAAATTTGCACTCCAATTGTGGTGAATTAGAGAAACCTGAATTTTTTAACAATATTGTAGATGTTATAAAGTTGATATTAGCTTCTTATTCTTTTTTTTTTCACTTTACAGAGCTTGAGTTAGAGCAGTTATGCTTCAGTGGTCACTGTTCTCCCTGTCTCTGTATCACAGGTGGCTGGCTGTTCTACATGCTTGTTCTTACCCGTAATAATATTTTTTACAACAAATTGCATGTTAATTCTTAGATCATAAATTTCTTCTCATACATTTCACATATTTTTAAAATAATTTTTGTATCCTAATCAAGTACATATGCTGGCCAAATTTCTATATTGATAACATATCAAATTCTTAATGCATATATCACTTTTGTATTGCCAATTTTTGAAACCCTAATGTTAATTATATTTTTACCTATTGCTTAAAATAATGGTACACATTTTGGAGTAACAATTTTACATGCTCATGGGTCTGCCAAAATTTTTGATCATACAAAATCTTCTGTATATTATATCACATTTTTAATTAGTTGATATTAAATTATTATATGCTTTATACTCATTTTTACAATTCACAAATTCAGTTTGACAAGCACTTTTTGTAAATCTAATCATGCAAATCTGTACTTATACATTGCAAATCATAATAGATATTTTTTTCACTATAAGTTTTGTACATTCTCAAATTTAGCTGAAATTCCATTTATTAACTGGTAGTGTCATCAATACCTATTAAATTCCTTAGCAAATATATATTCTAATGGGTAGAGAAAGGGCCATGAGTTTTGGGGAAAGTGGGCGATGTTTTTTGGCTTCTCAAAACTACTTCCTGCAGAACTGGGAGGATGTGGATGATTCACTCTCAGCATATGATTTTCTCATGGACCAGTCTCTGTCTAAAAGGATCTAATTTTGAAATGTAAGCCAATTGTATTGTTTTAATAATTTTTAAATTAAATATTCACTAACATTAGTATGATTAATGGCAGGTTGAACTCACAGTTGTTTAAAGAAACCTTTTCACTTTTGGTTAAGCACTGAGTTAGATTGATGGTTTTGACTAGCTAGGAAAGTTTGAGCTGCACTTCCGTACTTCTCTACACAACTCAGAATCATTTCTTTCTAGGTAACTGTCTGAATATCATTTTCCTTAGATTGCATTCTAAAATCCTTTGTGATTTTCATCATATATATGCGTATATATATGTGTATATATATATATACATATACATATATATATCGTATATCTCAGTATATAACCTGTTGATAGAATTCAAAGTTGAGATCAATTTGTCCCTTTACCTGTCTTTTAGATTTCTACATTCCCTTTCTCATGGCCAGTGAGAAATGGAAGGAGAAATTTTTGACAGATGAGTTTATTTGACTCTTGTCTTAATGATAGCATAGAATAAGATTTCTTTTCACCAATTAAATTATCTTAGAGTTTAAGAGATTCAAAAATCCATAAAAAATATTGTTTCCTGAATTTCCCAAATGGTCTCTGTCTGCCTCCCTCATTCCTCTGGAACAAATTAAAAAGAGAGAGAGAGATTTATTTCTCCCATAATGTAACACCTCCCCCCAATGTGATCACAGACAGAAAACACATAGACACATTATGACACACAGATCACAGAATGATCAGACACATATCCCGGGTATTTCATGCATACTCTGACAATCATAAAACATAAATTATATAAACTAGATTTTTCTTTTAATCCTGGCATAAATATCAATCAATACAAATGATATCTACATGACTAAAGAAATATTCAGGAAAAGGAGGCTTATTAATAATGAAGGAAGAAAAAGTAAAAGAATGAATCCAAAAAGGGGTTAACTCTAGCAAGGAGCTGGGCTGAAATTTGACAAATCTTGTTTCTTAATTACTTTTCAGGCTTCAATGGATTTAAACTGTGGGGATTTTTTGCTTAACTACATATTTCCTAGCATGCTTTTGAAAGTTATTAAGATTTCTTATGGAAATGTAAAAGCCCTTCCATGTGTATCTCTTTTATGTGAAACTATATATTCCATCCTTTCTCTGCTTTCCCTCTCTTCCTAGGGCATTTCTTTCTCTTATCCATCAATTTTTTTCAACATTCAAATATAATTGGCACATTCGCACACCTTCTGCCTTTATAGAATCCAGCCACTGTACCACATAGGACCTTGAGGACTTAGCGAGAGGAATAAATACAGAGATATTCAGACATTAAAATGCCACTTATATTCAACTGTAAACCAAAATGACAACGTCATTTCTGCCAACAAAAAAAGTCTCTTTTCCAAATTCACATTTTGTTTCAGTTTTCTCAGTACTACCAGAAAACAAACTGATTCATGTTGGGTTTTTTTTTTTCTCATCCAGATCAGCTATGGTCCATTTGATTCCATTCTTAGTGACAAGGTCCAATTTCCTTCTCTCTATCAGATGGCACCCAAAGACACTTCTCTCCACAAAGGTGTTATTCGCTTAATGTTATATTTTGAATGGAACTGGATAGGACTGGTTGTCTCAGATGATATGAGAGGTGAAAAATTCCTCTGGGAAATAAGAGGGGAAATGATAAAGAAAGGTATTTGTGTGTCCTTCACAGAGAAGATTCCCGTCAGTGAGAGAACACACATAGAATCACTTGAGACCTTCATGCCCAGGATCCTAATATCATCAGCCAAAGTAATTGTCATCCATGGTGACACAGATTCTTTAATGATTCTAAGATATTCACAAGCTCCTGTAATCGGAATGTTGAAGGTGTGGATTGCCACATCTCACTGGGACATTACTATGAGACCTCTCTATAGTCAAGGCCATAATTTCCATGGGGCTCTCACATTTTCATACTTGACAAGTGAAATCCCTGGATTCAAGACATTTCTTAAGACAGTAACTCCTTTAAAATATCCACATGATGCTTTACTTAGGGGATTCTGGATCTCTGCTTTTAGGTGCCCCAATCAACCAGAATACGCAAAACAAGAAACATGTTCCCCCAATGCTTCCTTGGAGACTTTGCCATTGTGCTCTTTTGATATGACCGTGTCTGGCTTCAGTTACACCATCTACAATACTGTCTATGCTGTGGCTTGGGCTCTCCATGAAATATCTCTAAGAAAATCAGAGAAAAGATCAATGTTAAATGAAGAATATTTAGAACCTCATTCATGGCTGGTAGTATCAAATGTGTGGCCACTTCTTAATTATGACATTTTGTGTATTGATGAGATGAAATGGATAACAAACTCCCTTAGAAATCATTAATTCTCTGATTACATTTTTCTCCCAGATCATATCATAAATTTCCAAAACTTGTGAGTTGCCATTTGAAGAATTATTGTTTCTTTCACAGTCTTAGAGCTGGAAATGACCTCTGGTTCCATCAAGCAGTCAGTCATGTGAACTGTACTGGAACAACTTTATCAGTGTACTTCTAGTCAGGAAATAATCTATCATCTCTCAATATATCTTATTCCATTTCATAGCAGCTAAATGGAAAGTATCATTCATTAGGCTGTGGTAAGACTGATTTGGTTATAAAATGTCTTACACGGGCAGAGAATAAGCCAGTATCCAGTTGTTAGAACATCTCTACATGTTAGTGAATGATTTTCTCATTAATTCTCATTCTGAGCTCTAAACGAATCATGAGTGTGTTAGGATTCATAGTCATAATTTTTTAGTGAAGTACAGGTTCTAATCAGTCAATTAACTCTGCACCAGCAACACAGTTTATAAATGAACTAGAGATTCTTCTTTTCCTATAGGTTTTTAATAATCTCTTTCATCAGGTCCTGGCTTAGACAAACATGAATCTTGTTAATTATACATCAATACATTATATTAAGAGCATAACAAAAATTATGCAGAGAAATTTTTTGTTCTCTTATCTCTGATGAAAGAGATTCTTGGTAACATCTCCTCTAGCCATTAATGGAAGCTATTGATTTTTTTCAACATTATGAAAACAGAGCCCCACCAGTCCATTCTCTCCAGATGTCAGTCCCAAAAGTTCTCTTCAGGATGTCCTTACAGCCTGACATAAACTCAGTTGTCTTAAAATTCTCTTGAGATTTTTCATGATAATTCAGTGATCCAGTCTTTCAGAAAAGAAGTTGTGTTGGTCCTTTCTGTGACTCTCACATGGTGTCTGACCTTTCAGGTTACTTTTTCCAAATTGCAGCTAAACTGACTCTATGATTCCATTCCCTTTTAAAATACAATAACAGACTCCTTAGTCTTTGTAGAATGGGTAATAGAAACTAGTTTTCAATTCTTATAAAAACCAAAACTGAATCCTGTTATAATTATTACTCATTTTATTCTTGAAACTATCTCAATATATAAGAAGGGATATACATGTAATGATCACTCATAGACTTAATCTCAGTTCTGATCACCATGGAATCTTGAACCAATTCTCTCTGACCTTAGCTAGTGGGTATGACATAGCCTGGTTACCTTTTGCTCTTATGAATTCACCATTTTTGACAGAATTAGCTCAGACACCCAATCATCTTTAGGCCCTCTGCATCTCAGAAGTCCTGAGCTTAATGATCCACCACCCTCATCCTCCCCAATAGCAGAGACTATAGGAATGTGCCATGGTATCCAGTAATAGCTTCTCTTTCATTTTTAGTCATTGCTGCCATGTCTTCTGGGCCAAGTAGACATAAAATACCCATTGTTCTATATGATCTCCATTCAGACCTTGAAAGACCATCACGTTCATAAAATTATGCATGAATTTCAGAGTATCTATCATGTTAAGTATTCATGGGCTGTGTACTTCTGAATGTATCCCTTTGCTTTCAAAACCTTGTTGATCTAATCTCTAGATAGCAAGGCAAATATATTTTAGTAACACTCATTTAAATATACTCCACCCTTTACTATGTTTTCCCCCAGTCTTAGAATTTAAATTGTGACCTAGAGAGACAATGTTTCATATTAATGTTAGAGTTGATCTGTTAGACTAGAGTTCAAATCTGGCCTTTGACATATTCTAGGTGATCCTAGGTAATTCATTCAAGTACAGACTCCATGTTACCCTCCAAAGGAATAATTTGCCAATTCATATGACAACTGCTGTTTTGAATTAGTAGCAGCAGTTTGCTCATCAGAGAGGTAACCAATCTATTGAAATTATAGGAATCCAAACTCTCTCTCCAGAGTCATCATCTCCCCAGATATAATCTTATGAACCATTTGGTGACATTAAACTAATAATTCCCTTCTCATGTTTTGCCTTTTCCTTATTGTGTATATAGAAGATTTTCTGTGTTTCCAAAAAATTGGAAAAATTGGAGTCCATTACCTAGAAGAATATTCTCAAAATGATGTCAGAGAAATTATCTAAATAAACCTTTACAAATTAGGGCATTAATAATTGAGGGATTAAATTTAGGAATAATACTTTAAAGTCTTATACTTGGCCTACCTTCCCAAATCAACAAAAAGATATAGTCAGACAACAAATAAACATTTATTAAGCACTTACAGTGTGCCAAGAACTTTACTAATTTCTATGGATATGAAAAGAGACAAAAAATAGCCCCCTACCCTAAAGAATGTCACAATCTAAAGGAAGAGACTAAAAGAAAATAAAAATATACAAATAAATAATATAGAAAATGAATTGAAAAAAGGAAAGGATTAACAGAAAGAACACTAGAATTAAGAGACAGTGGGAAAAGCTTCATGTAGAAGATGAGATTTGAGGCAGAAGTTAAAGAAATCCAAAGAATCTAGTTGGTGTAGATGAGGAAGGAGAGCATATATGAGAGAAGTCAGAAAAATGAGATCAATAGACCTTGGCAATAGATTAGATAAACAGGTGAGAGATACTGAGGAGTGAAGACTGAAAACAAAATTAGGAATCTTGGAGATGGAAACAACATTGAGGGTTCCAGAGGTTTATTTTTCTATATGTCCCAGTAGAAAATCAGATTTTAACACACCTCCAAATAAGACTACAGAACTATAAAAGACTACAAAAAAGACCCAGTATCTTGCATCTAACACATAGGTTGTACTTCAAAGGGAGGCGTTCCCTCAGGTACTACCCAGTAATTGGGATTCCTCTTCCCTTTCAGCTTCACTCCTTCCTGAAGAAAACCCAATTTAAGAACAATGCTGGTGACCAGGTGTTTGTAGATGAGAAGAGAAGCTCTGAAGCTCAATATGCCATTTTGAACTATGTGTTCTTTCCAAATGAGACTGATGCTCTGGTGAAAGTGGGGCAGTTTCTCCCCAGTGCTCCATTGGGTCAAGATTTCAAAATCCATGAGGATGCCATAGTGTGGGGCTGGTGGGATGCAAAGGTCAGAAATATTTTAAATTTTAGATTGGTACTTCTAAGGACAAGAACAATTATTGACTTATTTGCTTTACTCTTTATTCATTATATTTATGAAGAGGAGACAATGATTATCGTAAACTTATAGACCAAGATAATGAAGTGATCTCATTGACTATCTAAGTCTATTGTCTTCATCTTTATGCATGAGGAAACTCATGATCATTGAAGGTAAGTGATTTATTTCATGATGACACAGGCAATGAGTACACTTGGTACAATTACTTATTGTTGTTGTCCTTCTTTCATGTCCAACTCTATATGATCTTTTGAAATTTTTCTATAGGATTTCTTGGCAAAGACAATGGAGTAGTTTTCCATTTCCTCCTCCATTGTGTCCCCTTTTTACATATGAGAAACTGAGGGAAATAGGGTTTAAGTGACTTGCACAGGGTTACATAACTATTAAGTATCTGAATTACAATTTTAAAGTAGATCTCTTGAGCCTCAGGCCTACTGCTCTATCCACTACACCACCTAGCAATACTAAAAGGCTCATAGAGATATATGTGGCATATATTTCCAAATATATATATATATATATATATGTATGCATGTGTGTTTGCAAATAAATTCACACATAAATGGGTTTACATATGTCTAATTTTTTCAATAAGCAAAAAATTAACATTATTTCCCATTTAAATTTTTTTTCTCTTCCAAATTAAAAATGAAAGAGCAAAACCCAATTAATAATGAAGCAAAAAAGTTTCTCTACTAGTCTTGTCCATTCTGGGTCCTTCACCTCTTAATCAGAAAGTAAGTAGCACATTTCATCTTCAATACTCTGGATTAGTGGTTCATTATTACAAATATCAGAGTTCCTAATTCTTTCAACACTTTTTTGTTTTTATCATATCATTGTGTTTGCAGAATTAGATCATCTGGTTCTGCCCACTTCACTTGGCACCAGTTTACAAAATTTCTGCCATTTCTCTGAAACATAATTGGATTTCGTAATATATACATACACCTCAACATTAATATACATAAATATACAATTGTGTCTATATTAGTGTTCATCCTTCATTTCAAGGATTATCAAGTACTTCAAAGGGTTGCATTTTGATTCATGTGAATTTGGTTAAGTACAGCAGGGTACAAAATCATCAGCCTCACTCTTCAAAAGACATGAAAGTCCAGTGGCAAGACAAAAGTATGGACAGACTGTGATTCAAATGCAATGGATGACCTTGGGACCCTCAATATCTGACTATATATATATATATATATATATATATATAGTTGTTGGTGAGTTAGTGATATATA
>NC_058130.1:784860354-784887180 GCF_016433145.1 Gracilinanus agilis | reverse complement strand
TATATATATATATATCACTAACTCACCAACAACAGGTCTGAGTCCTCTCAGTTACCCTATGCTATGCATGCTGCATACAGCTTCTGGGAAGGAGAGGTGAGAGTTTTATGAAACACTAAATGTACATGAAAAGCCCTGAAAATGGCTCAGCTAGACTTATACTATCTATATCTATAAATATGCCATATAACCCATTATATAAATCACAACTTGTTCATGCATTTTTTAATTTATGGGTACTGTATAAACAGCAGGCTTGTTGAGTGAGGGTGGGTGAAGGAGTGACAGCAGTAATTGGGATTCTCTCCCAAGGCAGTACAGGAATCTGCTGAATTTACTTGAGGACAGAGGCTAATGGCTACCCTAGAAAGACTAGGTTGATACACTCCTAGTACTCTGGATTAGCTGAAGGATGTGTATCGCTACAAGGAGAAATGTCTCTTGGCTGTGTGTGATGTCCATAGCCAGGAATAACCTGATAAGCCTCTCACAGATGTCTTCCCTGTCTCAACTGAAAGTACATTTAAAGATGGAGGAGCTTCACAGGTAAAGGTGCTGGGTTTGTCTTCTTTGGATACTTAGTTAGATGACTCAAATGCTTTCTGGCTTGATGTAACTTTCTTTAATAACTGAATATATCAAAGGTGAAGGGTGGAGGATGAAGGAAAGAGGGAAAGGTTGATATCTAAATATTATCAATTGAAGCTTGTGGACATCTTAATCCAGCCAGGGCTAAGAGCCCCAAACTGAAAACACTTCTTCCTCTATCCACTAAATCCTTACTCCTAACTATTTAAAGTGAATTAATGATCTTCAGAGGGGCTATTGAGGGCAACTGTTGATAATGTTCAGTGATACTCAGACTCTGTAATCAGTCACTAAGCTATCAGCACCAGTTGTTGTCAAGGTCAGACACGGCAGAATTTCAAAAATGGCCACAGGTATAGGTGCACAAGGATAAGTAGGCTTGAAGTATGCTAGATCTAAGAATGTCATGTTCATATCTCCCTCCTTCTAGCACTCCAAAACCCAAAGCTCTCCTCTGCTTGAGCGTCCCCCTTTTGTACCCTTGGTTCTAATGGTTTTCAACTGACTCTGCCTTCTTGGGGGTTCCAATGCACCCCTTAAATTCTATCCAACAATACTGAATTAAGTAACTAGAAGATACCAAGTTGGTAATGGGATATTAGTAGGTCTAGAAATGATTGTTCAGGAACAGTTTCAGAAGATTAACAGGGTTTGGGAAGGCCAACAGGATAAAGATGACAGAATACAAATGCAGTCCAAACAGAGGTTTACTTAGGGGAAGGGAAAGGAAGAGAAGGGAACTGGAACAGATCTTATCTAAATATACACTTAACCCTCCCCACTAAATCTAGTTGTTCCCTTCAGTGAAATGTTACCTGCACTGTCAGTAACACTCTACCTAAAGTCCAAGTCTCTACAATAAATACACTCCACTAACCCAAATCACTGCTTAGATGATGATAGAGGTGATGAAGTTGGAAGTTAAGAAGGAGCAGGGGTCAGGGAAAGGTTCTCACTGATAGATGCTTTGTATGATTCAAGCAGCTTCTATTGCTATTTATCTCAGTCAGCAGGAAGAGAATAAACACAGGAACAGGTTGTTGGTAAGATGGATCAGAAGGAAAGTCACAGGAGAGAGAACAGACAGCTCACCAGATCCACCCCAGAAGACTAGACAAAACTCAACCTCCAGCTTAGCTGTCTATTAGAAGACAGCCTGTTGGCATCCAAGTTAACATGGCAGCAGAGTAAAAGCAGCTTGCTTAACCTCTCCTAACCCACACATAAAGGACTCCTCAAAAAGACATAAAAAGAAATGCAGATGAACGAAGGGACCCCACAACAGAGCACTGAAGGTATGTTGAATCAAGGCATTTCCATGCTATAAAAAGGTGACACAGCTCTCACTAAAACGTAAGCTGAACAACTCCCTATCCCCCACACCACCTACAGTGCCAAAGACAGCTCAAAAGAGTTAGAGCAAGTTTGGGGCAGCCATTAAGTCCTTGGCAGCTACCTGGGTTCACCAGGGCCTGCTCCTGAGAGCAGAAAGACTTAAGACCCCAAGAGGCTAAAGAATGCACATACTTTGAACTAAGACCCTGAGCTCAGGTGAGGACCCAGATCTTGAGTGCAGGCATGGACCTTGGGTGGGGACCCAATGCAGAGGGGTGCACAACCATGGAAGGAGCTCCCTGAGACTGTTAAAGGAGCTTCGGGCAGAGGAACAAGCAAGGGGACCACCAGGAGGCTTGACCCGGAGAACAGCTAGACCTGAGAACTCAGGAGCCTAAAGAGTGCAGCCAGATCTTGGGTGTGAGGATAAACCTGAGAGGGCACATAGCTCACAATGGAAAGCCATCCACAAGAACCACAAAAGAGTAAGATCATCAAGAAGAAATCTTTAACACTCAACAGCTTTTACACAGAGAAAATGCAGACAACAAAGCAAACAGCAGAGGAGAACAAAAAAAATAATCATATCCAAAAATTCCCAAAATAATGCAACCTGATCACAAGCTATTGAAGAGTTCAAATCTGAGATGATGAGAAAGATAGCAGAGGTCAGGCAAGAAAATAACAGCGTAAAAGACAGAATTTTGCAAATGGAAAGGGAGGCTCAGAAATCAAATGAATTTCTAATCAAACTGAAGACCAGAAATGACCACCTAGAAGCCTTGAAGAACCTGACAGACCAAATTGAAAAGGAAAACCAGTCCCTAAAGACTAGAATTGAGCAATTAGAAGCTAATGATCTCTCAAGACAGCAAGAACAAATAAAACAAAGTCAAAAGACTGATAAAATAGAAGGAAACATAAAATACCTCAATGAGAAATTGAGAAATCAAGAAAAGAGGTCTAGGAGAGACAATTTGAGAATCATTGGTCTTCCTGAAAAAGCAGAAATTAATAGAAATTTGGACTCCATACTAAAAGAAATTATTCAGTAAAACTGCCCTGAAGTTCTACAACAAGAGTGCATTATAGGCATTGAAAGGATCCATAGATCACCCTCTACACTAGACCCTGAAAAGACAACCCCCAGGAATATAATAGCCAAATTCAAGAGCTTCCAAGTAAAAGAAAAAAATTTTATAAGAAGCCAGAAAGAGACAATTCAGATATCGAGGAGCAACAATCAGGATCACACAGGATCTGGCAACCTCTACACTACAAGACCACAAGGCTTGGAATATGATATTCAGAAAGGCAAAAGAACTAGCTCTACAACCAAGGATAACCTACCCATCAAAACTGACCATATACTTCCAGGGGAAAGTTTGAGCATTCAACAAGATAGAAGATTTCCAAGTATTTGAACAGAAAAAATGAGGACTAAATGGAAAGTTCTATATCCAACCACAAAAATCAAGGGAAATATGAAAAGGTAAATAAGAAACAGAGGGAAAAGAAAGAAAACTCTTATTTTTTAAAATTGCCTCTTTAAGGGCTTCAATAAGATCTAACTATTTGTATTCCTATGTGGAGAAATGTTATGTGTAATTCTCTGTAGTGAACTCTATTCACTATAATAATAGTAATTAGAAGAATTATTCATAGGGAGAGGTTGGAGTACTAAATGGTCTAAGATGATATGGGGATGTAAAAGAGGGGGGAGGATACTAGAGGACACCAAGAGAAACTTGAATGAATAAGAAAAATAGGATATTCTATTACACACAAAGAGTGCATGGGAAGGGGAGAGGATGAATATTATTATAAGAAAGAGAGGAAGAGAGCATTAAGGGGTAATATTTAAACCTTACTCTCAGTGTAATTAACCTTGATAGGGAAAGGTAGGTATAAACATTGAAATATAAAACTCTATCAGAAGGGATAAACCAAGGAGAGCAGGAGAGTAGTGAGGTGAAAAGAGGAAGGAGAGAAGAAAGGGGAGGGAATTCATTGGGCCATAAAAATAAAAAGAGGAATAATAAGGGAGGGGGTAGAAATAGAAGTAAATCAAGGTAGGGGGAAAAGGGTTACTGGCTTAAAGCAAATCACTGGTTTAAAATGAAATAGTATAAGAAGAAGAGGAAGAACTAGGAGAGGATGACAAAATGTTGGTGAATACACAACTGATAATTATAACTCTGAATGTGAATGGGATGAACCGGACCATAAAACAGAAGCAAATAACAGAGTGGATTAGAAACCAAAATCCTAGCATATATTGCCTTCAAGAAACATATATGAAGCGGGTGGACATATACAGGTTTAAGGTAAAGGGCTTTAGCAAAATCTTTTGGACTTCAAATGAGAAAAAGAAGTTAGGAGTGGTGATCATGATTGCTGACAAAGCCAAAGTAAAAATAGATAGGATTAAAAAAGACAGGGAAGGTCATTACATCCTGATTATAGGGAGTATAGACAATGAGGAAATAACAGTGCTCAATATGTATGCACCAAGTGGCATACCATCCAAATTCATAAGGGAGAAACTGGCAGAGCTCAAGAAGGAAATAGATAGTAAAACCATACTAGTGGGAGATCTAAATATTCCTCTTTCAGATCCAGATAAATCAAACCAAAAAATAAATAAGAAAGAGATAAGAGAGGTGAATGAAGTCTTAGAAAAATTAGATCTAATAGATATGTGGAGAAAAATATATAGGGACTAAAAGGAATGCACATTCTTTTCAGCTGCACATAGTACATTCACAAAGATTGACCATGTAATAGGGCATAGAAACATTGCAAACAAATGCAAAAGAGCAGAAATAATAAATGTAACCTTATCATATCATAATGCAATCAAAATAATAATTAGTAAGGACACCTGGACAGGGGAATAAAAAACTAATTGGAAATTAAATAATATGATTCTCAAAACCAGTTAGTCAAAGAAGAAATCATAGAAAAAATCAACAATTTTATTGAAGAGATTGACAATGATGAGACATCCTACCAAAACTCTGTGGGATGCAGCTAAGGCAGTACTCAGGGGAAAATTTATATCCTTGAGTGCATATATTAACAAATTAGGGAGGGCAGAGATTAATGAATTGGGAATGCAACTTAAAAAACTAGAAAGAGAGCAAATTAAAAATCCCCAGATAAAAACTAAATTAGAAATACTAAAAATCAAGGGAGAAATTAATAAAATCAAAAGTAAAAGAACTATTGAAATAATACATAAGATGAGAAGCTGGTATTTTGAAAAAACAGATAAAATTGACAAAGTACTGGTCAATCTAATAAAAAAGGAAAGAAGAAAACCAAATTGACATTATCAAAGATGAAAAGGGAGATCTCACCTCCAATGAAGAAGAAATTAAGGCAAACATTAAAAACTATTTTGTCCAATTATATGGCAATAAACATAGCAATCTAGGTGATATGGATGAATATTTACAAAAATATAAATTGCCTAGATTAACAGCAGAAGAAATAGAATGGGTAAATAATCCCATATCAGAAAAAGAAATTGAACAGGCCATCAAAGAACTCCCTAATAAAAAATCGCCAGGGAGTGACAGATTGACAAGTGATTTCTATCAAACATTCAAAGAGCAACTAATAGCAACACTATATAAATTATTTGATATAATAAGCAAAGAAGGAGTCCTACCAAATTACTTTCATGACAAATATGGTACTAATTCCAAAGCCAGATAGATCAAAAACAGAGAAAGAAAACTACAGACCAATCTCCCTAATGAACATAGATGCAAAAATCTTAAATAGAATACTAGCAAAAAGACTCCAGCAAGTCATCAAGAGGATTATCCCCCATGATCAGGTGGGATTTATACCAGGAATGCAAGGATGGTTCAACATCAGGAAAACCATCCACATAATTGATCATATCAACAATCTAACAAACAAAAATCACATGATTATCTCAATAGATGCTGAAAAAGCCTTTGACAAAATACAGCATCCATTCCTATTGAAAACACTGAAAAGTATAGGAATAGAAGGACCTTTCCTAAAAATAATAAACAGTATATACCTAAAACCATCAACAAACATCATATGCAATGGGGATAAATTAGAAGCCTTCCCAATAAGATCAGGAGTAAAACAAGGATGCCCATTATCACCTCTATTATTCAACATAGTACTAGAAACACTAGCAGTTGCAATTAGAGAAGAAAAAGAAATTGAAGGTATCAAAATAGGCAAGGAGGAGACTAAGCTATCACTCTTTGAAGATGATATGATGGCATACTTAAAAAATCCTAGAGAATCAGCTAAAAAGCTAGTAGAAATAATCAACAACTTTGGCAAAGTTGCAGGATACAAAATAAATGTACATAAATCATCAGCATTTCTATATATTTTCAACACAACAGCAAGAGATAGAAAGAGAAACGACATTTAAAATCACTCTAGACAATATAAAATACTTAGCAATCTATCTACCAAAACAAATACAGGAATTATATGGAAAGAATTACAAAACACTTTCCAAACAATTAAAACTAAATCTAAACAATTGAAAAATATTGATTGCTCATATTTAGGATGAACTAACATAATAAAAATGACCATTCTACCTAAATTAATTTTCCTATTTAGTGCCATACCTATCAAACTACCAAAAAACTTTTTTACTGAATTAGAAAAAACTATAACAAAGTTCATTTGGAATAACAAAAGATCAAGAATATAAAGAGAAACAATGAAAAAAATGTAAAGAAAGGTGGCCTAGCAGTACCAGATATTAAACTATACTATAAAGCAGCAGTCATCAAAATGGTATGGTACTGGCTAAGAGACAGAAGGGAGGATCAGTGGAATAGACTTAGGGTAAGTGACATCAACAAGACAGTGTATGATAAACCCAAAGAGCTCAACTTTTGGGACATGAATCCACTATTTGACAAAAACTGCTTGGAAATTTGGAAAACAATATGGGAGAGATTAGGTTTAGATCAAGACCTCACACCCTACACCAAGATAAATTCAGAATGGGTGAATAACTTGAATATAAAGAGGGAAAGTATAAATAAGTTAAGTGAACACAGAATAGTATACTTGTCAGATCTCTGAGAAAGTAAAGATTTTAAAACCAAGCAAGAGTTAGAGAAAATTACAAAATATAAAATAAATGGTTATGATCATATAAAATTAAAAAGTTTTTGTACAAACAAAAACAATGCAACCAAAATCAAAAGGGAAACAACAAATTGTGAAAAATCTTTAAAATGAAAAACTCTGACAGGGGTCTAATTACTCAAATATACAAGGAGTTAAATCAATTGTATATAAAAAATCAAGCCATTCCCCAATTGATAAATGGGCAAGAAACATGAATAGGCAATTTTCAGATAAAGAAATCAAAACTATCAATAAGCACATGAGAAAGTGTTCTAAATCTCTAATAATTAGAGAAATGCAAATGAAAACAACTCTGAGGTATCACCTCATACCTAGCAGATTTGCTAAAATGATAGAAGGGGAGAATAATGAATGTTGGAGGGGATGTGGCAAAATTGGGACATTAATGCATTGCTGGTGGAGTTGTGAACTGATCCAACCATTCTGGATGGCAATCTGGAACTATGCTCAGAGGGCTATAAAAGAATGCCTGCCCTTTGATCCAGCCATACCATTGTTGGGTTTGTACCCCAAAGAGATCATAGATAAACAGACTTATATGAAAATACTTATAGCTGTGCTTTTTGTGGTGGAAAAAACTGGAAAAGGAGGGTATGCCCTTCAATTGGGGAATGGCTGCACAAATTGTGGTATATGCTGGTGATGGAATACTATTGCACTCAAAGGAATAATAAACTGGAGGAATTCTATATGAACTGGAAAAACTTCCAGGAATTGAAGCAGAGCGAAAGGATCAGAACCAGAAGAACATTGTACACAGAGACCATTGTACACTGTGGTAAAATCGAATGTAATGGACTAGCAGCAATGCAATGACCCAGGACAATTCTGAGGGATTTATGTAAAAGAACACTATCCACATTCAAAGGAAGAACTGCAGGAGTGGAAACACAGAAGAAAAGCAACTGCTTGAACACATGAGTTGAGGCGGACATTATTGTGGGTGCAAACTCAAAATTACCACACCAATGCAACTATCAACAATTTGGAAATTGATCTTGATCAATGACACATGTTAAAACCAGTGGAAATGCAAATTGGCTATGGCGGTGGGGGGGAATTTGGGGGGTGAAGAGGAAAGTAAGAACATTGATCATGTAACCATGTTAACTTTTCTAAAAAATAAATATTATTAAATGTTAAAAAAATTAAACTTAATTGCTATTTAAAAAAAAGAAGACCCCCCTGTCACTTCTCCAGAATTCCAGAACCTATCCTGCCCCTGCCTTTTCAACAGTTCCTGCTCATATGCTCTTTCCTTATAACAATACGACCTAAGATTCCCATTCTTTGTCACTTCAAAAAAGAGTTTAAAATATGTTGTACATCCTGACTGACAGTATATTTTGCTTAAGCCATATCTCTCCTTTAATCTGCCCTCTCTCTTACTTTTCATCCTATTTCTTGTTCTATTCTTCCATCTTCTCCTTTTCTGAATTGTTCATATATGAATGAAGTTGAATTTTTAACAACTCCCTTCCCCTATGCCATACCCACACAGATATCACCTTTGTGCACGCTGATTATGTGAGACAATATCTCTAGTATTCCATTCTAATGCATTTCTCTTCACATCTTTCCACTCTTCTCTTGAGATCATCAAGGATTATAGACCCAATTCCAGGTATACTCTAATTAGTCCCAAACAATAAGGTTCAGAGGTAATGTGTGAGTTATCTCCCCCACATTAGAATATAATCTTATGTTTCATTAGTCATCATTTTACATTTGTGTTTATATTTTTATAATTTTCTTAGCACATTTTTGAATGTCAACATTTCAATGCAGTTCAAATCTTTTCAGAAATTTTATTTTGTACTTCTCTATTTCCTTAATGATCTGTCTTTTTTTTTCTTTACATTGTTACACTTATTTTCCCTAGGTAATTTTTATGGGCTACAAAGCTATTTCCTTTACCCCCTAGAATATGGTATTCCATGCTTTCCAATCCATGAAAGTGGTGACTGCTAAATTATGTGTGAACTTGACTGTGATTACTAGGATATGAATATTTTTTTCTTTCTGGATGCTTGTAGTATATGTTATTGGGGCTGGAAACTCTCATTTGTTGAGAAATTTCCTCAGGATTTTCATTTTGAGCTTCTTTTCAGGATGAAAACAATTGATTCTTTCTATTTCCACATTGATATCTGATTGTAAGATTCTTTTAAGATTTCTGGAAGACACCAGAACCAAGATGGAATAGAAGAACCCTCTTAATATTTCCCAATTTATACTTCAAAAAACTTGGATGTAACATCTCAAAATAAATTCTGGAGCCATAGAACTAACAAAGAAAGATGAAATGAAACAATTTTTTCAGCCCAAGATAATTTAGAAGATCTTCACTAAAGGTCTATTGCAATGGGATGGGAGTGGAGTTTGGATAAGCAGGCCAAGATAGTTTCTGCATCAGCAAGTCAACACAGACTTTAGGAGTGACTGAATCAGCAATAAACACTTTCAGAGATCTCAGCTGCAGATGATGAGGGGATCAGAAAACTGATGAGAAAATTATGTGATTCCTTTTGCTGGATCTGAATGATGAACTCAATTGAATTGATGATACACAGATTCAGGACACAATCCTGGGTCACTGGCCCAGGTAGAGGTCCAGGATGAGTCAGGGCACTAGCATACCAGAACTTTCAGTGGCAGCAAAACAGTGGAGCAGGGGACCCAGATCACAGTGCCAGGGTGGAAAAGAGGGCTTGTGATCACTTCTATAGGAAAGCATAGATCAAAAGAATATTAAACCCATCTCTCCTTAGATCATAACACCTTAGAAGAACTAAAAACAAATAGATACCCAAAGTGAGATCTGAAGCTAGCTGTTCACAGAACCTGCCACTAAGAACAGAGCCATCTTCAATCAAGAATAGTGTCAAACTTTAACATCTTTAACCATTTGTAAATTAAAAGGCAAGAAAAGGACTGAAAAATGAGCAAACAAAAAGAAACATTGAAAGTTATTTGGGAGAGTAGTAAAGACCAAAACAAAAATTCAGAAAAAAAAAACATCAAAAGCAATACTATAGCATCTAAAGCCTCAAAGAAATATACAAGGTTATCACAAGGTCAAAAAGAACATCTACAGGAGCTCAAAAAATATTTGAAAGCTAAACAATAGAAGTTGAAGAAAAACTGAGAATAGAAATGAGCAATGCCAGAAATTCATGAAAAAAAAATATTGAGAGCTTGATAAAGGAGGCACAAAAAAAATTAAAGAAAAATAGTACTTTAAAATATTAATCAACTACTCAGTAAAAAGAAGGACAAAAATTCACTGAAGAGAATTCAAAAAGAAAATTGACCACATGAAAAAGATGTGTAAGTTTTCACTAAAGAAAAAAAAACTCTTAAAAAATAGAATTAGCCAAATGGGAAAAGAGGCATAAAAGCTCACTGAAGATAAGAGTTCTGTAAAAAATTATAATTCAGCAAGTGGACATTAATGATTCCAAGAGACATCAAGAAACAATAAGACAAAGTCAAAAATAAAAATAGAAGAAATTAAAAAGACCTCATTGGAAAAGCAAATGAACTGAAAAGGGATCCAGGAAAGATCATTTAAGAATGATTGAATTACCTGAAGCCATGATCAAAAAAAGAACTAGAAAAGATTTCTTTCAAGAAATTTTCAGGGTAGAGTACCCTAATATTCTAGGGCCAGTGGGTAAAATAGAAATGGAAAGAATCCCCTGACCTCCTCATGAAAGAGATTCCAAAAGGAAAATTCCCAAAATATTATAGCCAAATTCCAGAACTCCTAGGACAAGGAGAAAATAGTGCAAGTAGTCAAAAACAAACAATTAAAATATTTCTAAGTTACAGTCATGATAACAACATTTATAAGCTTCTTCATTAAAGGAAGAAAGTGTCTAGAATGTGATATTTCAGAGGGCAAAGGAGGTTGTATTTCACCAAAGAGTCACCTACCCAGAAAAACTGAATAAAATCTTCCATGGGGGGAATCAGCATTCAGTGAAATGGAAGGTTTTCAAGTATTCCTTGTGAAAAGAGAAGAACTAAATAGAAACTTTGGTTCTCAAATGTAAGACTCAAGGGAAGCACAAAAAGGTAAACAGGAAAGAGAAATCATTGGGGATTCAATTATAATAAACTTACTGGAAAGATGATACTTATAACTCCTAAGAACTTTCTCATTATTAGGGAAATTAGAAGTATGCACAGACAGAAATGAAGGGCATGACTTGAGTATGATAGGATAATATCGAAAAATATAAAACTAAGGTTTAAGAAAGATTAATGCACTGGGGGTTGGGTTAAGATATAATTTTTTTATTTTATTTCATTTTTTTAATAAATTTTATTTTTAGAAAAATTTTCCATGGTTACATAACTCATGTTTTTACTTTCCCCTTCACTCCCTCAACCTCCCCGCCCCCCTCTGTTGTAGCTAATTCGCATTTCCACTGGTTTTATTATGTGTGGTCAGTCAAGACTTATTTACACATTATTGATAGTTACATGGGTGTGCTCTTTTCAGGTGCACATCCCCAATCATGTCCTCATCAACCCAGGTGTCCAAGCAGTTGTTTTTCTTCTGTGATTCTACTCCTGTAATTCTTCCTCTGAATGTGGGTAGTGTTCCTTTCCAGAAGTCCCTCAGAATTGCCTTGGGTCACTGCATTGCTGCTAGTACAGATGTCCATTACATTCGATTTTACCATAGTGTATTGGTCTCTGTGTACAATGTTCTTCTGTATCTGTTCCCTTCACTCTGCATCAATTCCTGGAGGTCTTTCCAGTTCACATGGAATTTCTCCAGTTTATTATTCCTTTGAGTACAATAGTATTCCACAACCAACATATACCACATTTGTTCAGCCATTCCCCAATTAAAGGGCATACCCTTGCTTTCCAGTTTTTTGCCACCACAATGAGCGCAGCTATAAATATTTTGTGCAAATCTATTTATCTATGATCCCTTTGGGGTACAATCCGAGCAATGGTATGGCTAGATCAAAGGGCAGGCATTCTTTTATTGCTCTTTGAGCATAGTTCCAAATTGCCAGCCAGAATCGTTGGATCAGTTCACAATTCCACCAGCAGTGCATTAACATCCCAATTTTGCCACATCCCCTCCAACATTCATTACTCTCCCCTTCTATCACTTTAGCCAATCTGCTAGGTGTGAGGTGGTACCTCATAGTTGTTTTGATTTGCATTTCTTTAATTATTAGAGATTTAGAACACATTCTCATGTACTTATTGATACTTTTTATTTCTTTATCTGAAAATTGCCTATTCATTGTCCCTTCCCCATTTATTAATTGGGGAATGGCTTGATTTTTTATACAATTGATTTAGCTCCTTGTATATTTGAGTAATTAGACCTCTGTCAGAATTTTTTGTTATAAAGAATTTTTCCCAGTTTGTTGTTTCCCTTCTGATTTTGGTTGCATTGTTTTTCTTTCTACAAAAAATTTTAATTCAATATAATCAAAATTATTTATTTTACATTTTATAATTTTCTCTAACTCTTGTTTGGTTTTAAAATCTTTCCTTTCCCAGAGATCGGACAGGTATACTATTCTGTGTTCACCTAATTTACTTACAGTTTCCTTCTTTATACTCAAGTCTTTCACCCATTCTGAATTTATCTTGGTGTATGGTGTGAGATGTTGATCTAAACCTAATCTCTCCCATATTGTTTTCCAAATTTCCAAGCAGTTCTTGTCAAATAGTGGATTTTTGTCCTAAAAGTTGGGCTCTTGCTGACATCACTTACTCCAAGTCTATTCCACTGATCCTCCCTTCTATCTCTTAGCCAGTACCATATTGTTTTGATGACCGCTGCTTTATAGTATAACTTAATATCTGTTACTGCTAAGCCACCTTCTTTCACGTTTTTTTTTTCATTATTTCCCTTGATATTCTTGATCTTTTGTTCTTCCAAATAAACTTTGTTATGGTTTTTTTCTAATGTAGTAAAAAAGGTTTTTGGTAGTTTGATAGGTATGGCACTAAATAGGAAAATTAATTTGGGTAGAATGGTCATTTTTATTATGTTAGTTTGTCCTACCCATGAACACTCAATTTTTTTCCAATTGTTTAGATCCAGTTTTACTTTTTTGGAAAGTGTTTTGTAGTTATGTTCGTATAATTGCTGTGTTTGTTTTGGTAGATAGATTCCTAAGTATTTTATATTATCTAGGGTAATTTTAAATGGTGTTTCTCTTTCTACCTCTTGCTGCTGTGATTTGTTGGAAATATATAGAAATGCTGATGATTTATGTGCATTTATTTTGTATCCTGCAACTTTGCCAAAGTTGTTGATTATTTCTACTAGCTTTTTAGCTGATTCTCTAGGATTTTTTAAGTATGCCATCATATCATCTTCAAAGAGTGATAGCTTAGTCTCCTCCTTGCCTATTTTAATAACTTCAATTTATTTCTCTTCTCTAATTGCTACTGCTAGTGTTTCTAGTAGAATATTAAATAAAAGAGGTGATAATTGGCATCCTTGTTTCACACCTAATCTTATTGGAAAGTCTTCTAATTTATCCCAGTTGCAGATGATGCTTGTTGATGGTTTAAGATATATACTGTTTATTATTTTTGGGAAAGAACCTTCTATTCCTATACTTTCTAGTGTTTTCAGTAGGAATGGGTGTTGTATTTTGTCAAAGGCTTTTTCAACATCTATTGAGATAATCATGTGGTTTTCGTTGGTTTGCTTGTTGATATGGTCAATTATGTAGATGGTTTTCCTGATGTTGAACCATCCTTGCATTCCTGGTATAAATCCCACCTGATCATGATGAATAACCCTCTTGATCACTCACTGGAGTCTTTTTGCTAGTATTCTGTTTAAGATTTTTGCATCTATATTCATTAAGGAGATTGGTCTGTAATTTTCTTTCTCTGTTTTTGATCTGCCTGGCTTTGGAATCAGTACCATATTTGTGTCATAAAAGGAGTTTGGTAAGACTCCTTCTTTGCTTATTATATCAAATAATTTGTGTAGTATTGGGATTAATTTTTCTTTGAATGTTTGATAGAATTCACTTGTGAATCCATTAGGCCCTGGCGATTTTTTTCTTAGGGAGTTCTTTAATGGCCTGTTCAATTTCTTTTTGTGATATTGGATTATTTAAGTATTCTATTTCTTCTGCTGTTAATCTAGGCAATTTATATTTTTGCAAATATTCATCCATATCAACTAGATTGTTAAATTTATTTCTATATAATTGGGTGAAATAGTTTTTAATGATCGCCTTAAATTCCTCTTCATTAGAGGTGAGGTCTCCTTTTTCATCTTTGATACTAATAATTTGGTTTTCTTCTTTCTTTTTTTAATTAGATTAACCAGTACTTTGTCTATTTTATCTGTTTTTTCAAAATACCAGCTCCTAGTCTTATTTATTAATTCAATAGTTCTTTTACTTTCAATTTTATTAATTTCTCCTTTGATTTTTAGTATTTCTAATTTAGTTTTCATCTTGGGATTTTTAATTTGTTCAATTTCTAGTTTTTTAAGTTGCATGCCCAATTCATTAACCTCTGCCCTCCCTAATTTGTTAATATATGCACTCAGTGATATAAATTTTCCCCTTAGAACTGCTTTGGCTGCATCCCATAAGTTTGAGTAAGATGTCTCATCATTGTCATTGTCTTCAATGAAATTATTAATTGTTTCTATGATTTGTTCTTTCACTAAATTATTTTGGAGAATCATATTATTTAATTTCCAATTAGTTTTTGGTTTGCCTCTCCATGTATTCTTACTAAAAACTATTTTTATTGCATTATGATCTGAGAAGGTTACATTTATTATTTCTGCTTTTTTGCATTTGTTTACCATGTTTCTGTGCCCTATTACATGATCTCCAGTCACCTCTCCAGTGCCTGTGTTTGATTCCCTGAGTCTTATGCCAGCAAGGCCCTCTCTCCTGACCAGTGCACCCACCAGCCCTGAGATTTCCCGGGCCACTGGAGACTCTGCACAACACATGGGGGAATCGTCCTGGGATCCTGGGATTCCCCTTCTATGCCCTCAGTCCTGATAGTTCAAGTATTGAAGCCTTTTTCTTGGCATACCTCTTTGGTTGTGCTGCAGTAGGGTTCCCCCTGCTCTGTCCCTTTATTAGATTTGGTCCTCTTTCTTCTCGAAGCACATTGTTTTCTATCTCGGTGTGTAAGGGTGCAGAGGTTTTAAGATTCACTCCATCTACACCACTATCTTACCAGAATTCTCAAGATATAATTTTAATTGAGTAAACTATCTCACATAAAAGAGGTGCAAAAGAGATCTTACAATGGAATGGTTGATGAAGCGGAGAGGAAAGTGCTTGAACCTTACTCTCATAAAAAATGGATCAAAAAGATAGGAACATATTCAATAGGGTATAGAATTTGGTCTCACCCTACAGGAAAAGAAAAGGAAAAGAGGAAAAGAAAAGGGAGTGAAAAAAGATTGGGAAGATAATGGTCAGCACACCTTTTTGAGGATGGTCAGAGGAGAAGAACATAGAGGAAGGAAAAGACTTACATGAACTGATGCAGACTGAAGTGAACAGAATCAGAAGAACACTGAACAGTAGAATCATAACAGCAATGTTCAATAAATCAATGTTCAGTGTTCAATAAACAATTCTGAATGACTTAGCTATTCTGAGCAATACAATGATCCAAGACAATCCCAACAGACACAGTGAAAAATGTCATCTGCCTCCAGATAAAGAAATGATGGAGATCATACCAAAGCATACTATATTTAACTTTCCTCTTTTTTCTTCTCATTTTCTTCTACAAAATAACTAGCACTGAAAATGCTTTCCATGACCTTACATTTAAAATATTTATCAAATTACTTACAGTGTCACTGAGAGGGGAAGAGAGGGAGAGAATTTAGGATTCAAAAAATGTTTAAAGAGCTGAAGAAATTGTCTTTACAAATAATGGGGCTGAGGGGAGCAGCTAAGTGGCTCAGTGGATTGAGAGCCAAGCCTAGAGATGCCAGGATTTGGGGTCCAATCTGACCTGACACTTCCTAACTGTGTGACCCTGGGAAAACACTTAACCCTTAATGACTAACCCTTACTGTTCTTCTAGCTTGGAAGCAATACACAGTACTAATTCCAAGACACAAGGTAATGTGTTTTTTAAGACACAAGTAATTGATGAAAAATTAAAAGAAAAAGAAAAAATATTTCAGGAATAGAGATATTTGGTTTCTGTCTTTGGTCATAGAATTTCAGTAGTCCAAACTTTATTTTTTTTTCTCCTCAATATTTTAGAAGACACTTATTTATCCAATAAATTATTTGTGGGTTTTTTTTCTTTTTCTCTCTTTTGAATTTAATGCAATATTTCTTATTGTCTGATAAGGTCAGTGACTTCTTTATTCCATGCTAATTTTCAGAGTTTGTGCCATGAATAAAGTTGTGTACCTCTTATTCAAATCTGGTTACTTACTTTGCAATTCATTCCCTGAAATCTGTCATTTTTTTCCAATTTTTCCTCCACTACTTTGATTTCACTGAAGAAAGAATTTTAGCCCTTTGGAAAACCATTGATTCATTTCTTTCACGAATTCTGTGCGCTTACATCAAATCTTTGTTTTATTTTGAGTTTTTTTGGTAGATATTTTGTAGTTTTTTTCTGAGTTGTGTTTTCAACATCCACAGTATGCTAATAATTTTTATTCTACTTTTCTTTTATTTGTTTGATTATTCTCCTGGTTCACATCATTACTTTGGATTTGGCTTATGTTTATATCAGCTCTAGACACTTCTGGAGGGGAGGTTTAGAATAGTCATCTTGCTATTTTCTGGGGAGTATTGACTTTGCTGTTATTCCAAAATGTCAATATAATTCAGGTAAAGATATCAAGATTTCACTGTTTTCAAAATGGTCTGATTCTGAATAAAGGCTGTTTGCTCACCCTCTCCCATTCCCTCAACATTGCTATAAATCTCTTCCTTTTTACCTATATTTGGATTAAAGCAACAATAGAATGACTCAGTCAGGGGGCAGTGAGGTGACTTAGTAGATTGAGGATCAGAACTAAAACAAAATGTCCTGGGTTCAAATGTGATCTCAGACACTTCCTAGCTTTGTGACCCTAGGCAAGTGTTTAAAATTATGCATGTTACACAAGTCACTTAACCCCCATTGCCTAGCCCTTGCCACTCTTCTGCTTTAAAACTAATAAACAATATTTATTCAAAGATGGAAGGAAAGGGTTTTAAAAAAATTTTTTTAAAAGAATGGCTGTCATTTAAAAAACAGTAAAGTGACTATCAACCATTTGGGAAGCTTTGCTGGTTCAGAATGACAGACTTATAGTTTCTTTTGGGTTAGGGAATCCTGCCCTGCTTGTTTCTCTGCAGACCTCAGGCTGGGATAGAAACTGGGGCCAACAATGCTCTGCACTCAAGATGGGAGCCACAATGTTATCATGTATTTTACTTAAAGTGCTCCTGCCATAGAAAAACATAGTAAGTCTAAGACCAATTTTTATTCCCCTTTTTTATTGCACTCTGGATCTGTGATTAAAATTGGTTAGGGGTCTTGGTAGAGGTCTAGGATCTCCTCTTTCCCTGGTTCATAGTATGATATGACATACCCTACGCATACCCTTTTCCTAGTGTCTGTAGTTCCCTCTGTCATTTTCTTTATTTTTCCCATTTGAAATCTCTTACACAAAATGACTAATGAAGAAAACTATTTTGCATGAAAAAAAGGTTTATAAAATGAAGGCGGAAGGGAAGAGGCATTTATCAAGGACTTGGTGTGTTCCAAGTGTTTTTTTTTTAATTTTTTTAAACCCTTAACTTCTGTGTATTAGCTCCTTGGTAGAAAAGTGGTAAGGGTAGGTAATGGGGGTCAAGTGACTTGCCCAGGGTCACACAGCTGGGAAGTGTCTGAGGCTGAATTTGAACCTAGGACCTCCCGTCTCCAGGCCTGGCTCTCAATCCACTGAGCTACCCAGCTTCCCCCTACCCCTGCCAAGTGGTTTTATAAGTAGGATTTTATCCTCCCAACAGTCCTTTGAGGTGCTGTTATTGATTCCTTTTGAAACTTTAGTAAACTGAGGAAGAAAAAGGTAAATTGATTTGTCCAGGGCCTCAGAGCTAATATGTTTCAGATTTTCCTGACTCCAAGCTTAATATTCTATCTATACTACAACTTATCTGTCTATGAGATGGCCATCAAGCAGAGTTACATAGATAAGATTCCTTTTTTCTGCCCCAAATCCTCAGCAGCTCTCAGTAAAAGATGCATGTTTCACTCTCTTGTTATTCTCTTAGGTTCCCTGTGCAGTATGTAGTGACAGCTGTGGTCCTGGATTTAGGAAGACCCCTTTAGAGGGGCAGCCTGCCTGCTGCTTTGACTGCTCTCCATGCCCAGAAGGAGAGATTTCTAGTCTGAAGGGTAAGTTTCTGCAGGGGACTTACTTCACATGATCACTGATATAGAAAATAAATGATATATTATTCTTGTACAGTCACCTACAAGCCCCTGGTGCATCACTGTCAGAGGAAGACATTATATGAGAACCAAGAAAACTTGAGAAATGTCCTGAAATAAGTAATCAAGGGAAGGTCCTTCAGATCTCATGACACAATGAGAAGTGTGATCTATAGGAATAAAATTATTTGATGTCTTATTTTTTGGAGAAACTAAAATCCCTTATTCTTCTCCTGTATATAATGTTTAGTGATTAGAGGGTATGTATATATGTTTGTTTCTATGAATATGTCCATGTGGATATATGAAATGAAAAACAATACAATCTATGAACTACTGATAATTTAGGTTGAAGCTCTCTGAATAAACCATATTATTAAGATATTACAGAATTGAATATGTTGTGAAGGCATCAATTTCCTGAGCATTAACAGAACAACCAAGTACAAAACAAAAGAGGATTATTCCATAAGAAATATGCCAGCTATGCGACAAATCATCAATCTGTCACTTGATAGTCATTTAATATGTGACAGACTTGATGAACAATGGCGGGGATACAAAATCAAAATGGAAATAATTCCTGCATTCAGAGTTTCCATTCCCATCAAGGAGACAACAGGTATAATCATCTGAAAATATGTATAAAACTCTCACAAATTCATTATGGGAGGGTGTGAACTGGGAACCAGGAAAAGAAAGAAGAAAGATTAATACGGGCAATCTTTTCCTAGAGTTATTGATGTACAATACAACAGAACCACTCAGAAGTAATTTTTACAGTTTCCAAGTTTTATTATACTAAAAGAATAAATTAAAAGAAACAAATGTCATTAGTTAAGTAAAAGGAATACAGAGAATCAATGTGATCTAAAACCAGGCAATCATAAAAAAAAAAACACAAAAAGATTGGATCTGGCCGTAGGTGCCATGTTATTTACTAAAGGCATTGAATCTCATCAAAGGGAAATGGAGATCTTGTGACATCTGGTGTCAGAAGAAGGTGTCACAGCTAGCATGCCTATTTCCTATATCTGGGCATAGGGATAATCCTTTGATTTTAAACTTTGAATTCTTCTTTGCCTCTTGCAGATGTAGAACATTGTACAAAGTGCCCAGAGGATGAATATCCAAATAAGCAGAGAGATCGCTGCCTCCCCAAGGTCGTCACCTTCCTGAATATGAAAGAACCTTTGGGGATGACTTTGGCCTTTATGGCTGTCTCCTTCTCTTTACTGACAGCTCTGGTTCTGGGGGTCTTTCTGAAGTTCCAAGACACCCCCATAGTCAAAGCCAATAACAGGACTCTCAGCTATACTCTCCTCATCTCCCTTATCTTCTGTTTCCTCTGCTCCCTGCTCTTCATAGGCCATCCTAACACTGTCACCTGTCTCCTACAACAAACTGTATTTGGAGTTGTCTTCACAATGGCTGTTTCCTCCATTTTGGCTAAAACCATCATAGTACTTCTGGCTTTCAAGGGTATCAGGCCAGGGAGCAGGATCCGCATGTTCATGCATCCTAGAGTATCTGTCTATGTTGTCCTCATCTGCTCAGGGTTGCAAGTGATTTTCTGTGGCATTTGGCTGGGAACCTCCCCACCCTTTCCAGAGGCAGACACACATTCTCAATATGGCCACATCATCCTTAAATGTAATGAGGGTTCTGCCTTTGCCTTTTACTGTGTCTTGGGCTACATGGCCCTTCTGGCTCTGGGAAGCTTTCTTGTAGCTTTTCTGGCCAGAAACCTGCCTGATACCTTCAATGAAGCCAAGTTCATCACCTTCAGCATGCTGGTGTTTTGCAGTGTCTGGGGCTCTTTTCTGCCCACATATCAGAGCACCAAAGGGAAGGCCATGGTGACTGTGGAGATCTTCTCCATCTTGGCCTCCAGTGCTGGGCTACTGGGCTGCATCTTTATTCCCAAATGTTATGTGATCCTCCTGAAGCCAGACAGAAATACCCTGGAACAGATCAAGAATAAATGAAATTCCAGAGGCAAGATTTTTCTGGAGCACAACCTTATACTTTCTGTTCCAGGAATGATACACTTGAGAATAATCCACATTAACCTAGCCTAGACATATTTATCTGTTTGGTTGATGTTTCAACCCTAATTACTATATTATGACATTCACTCTGGATACTTTCCAAGTTCCCCTCTCATGTATGGACTGAATCTCCCAATTTTGATGACAACTACTGTTCTGACCATGTTGATGCTAATTTTGATAATGCTGCTACCAATGCAGTGGGTTCAAACTGAGAACTTCAAATTTTTGGAATGTTGGATGCTCTCAGTGTCATTCCTTGGACAATAGAAGAGTGGGAGGCCAAGAATTGTGAGGAAATGCTCCCATTTCCAACAGCCATTGTCAATTCCCATCAAGGATTCCTTCACACTAGATTCAACAACAACCTAAATGATGGAAATCCAGGAAGTTCAGAGTTCTATCTATAGCTGCACAGGTTATGACATTTTCTACCTCTACTTTCAAGCTAGCTTCTATCTGGATCATCTGCTTTCATTTGCTGACACAAAGACCCAATGATCATTTCAATTGATTAAGGAATTATTCATGCCAGTTTACATTTGATTGGTTCATTTATTCAGCTAAAATGCATTAGCTTTTGTAGAAATTAATATTGAATTAGGATATTTTAAGTATTTTTCCCTTTAGCCCCCAAAGAACAATCTGATTCTAAGGTCAGAATTAAACAAGTTCTACCCAGGCTATGAAACTGGGTTAGGACCTCACTTGTTTTGACAAGACCATAAAAAGATAAAGGAAGGGCTCACCGTGGTGAATCCTGAACCCTTGAAAAGATTAAAGGAAGTCAGAAAGCTCTAGCAGCCATGTTTAACTGACTTAACATTACCACAGCCACTTGGCAGAGAGGGAAGGTTCTGCTAATATTTTCTTTGCATGAAGCAAGACTCAGATTCCCCTGTGATGAAGCAATGACAGAGGGGTTGAGGTCTCTAAGTCCACCTCCTGGGCAGATGATTACCAATCACAGATATCCTAAGATATCAAGGAGAGAGAATGAGTGGGGATCTAATGAATTGTATATAAAGTTGCACCAGAGGAGGGAAACCTCTTTTGCTCTCTTTTTTCCACCCTGCCAGATTGTGAAGAGAGGCAGTTAACCAGATTAAGATGTCTTAACCAGTCAATAAATACTTTTAAAATTAAGAAATAGTGTCTCTCGTGAATTTCACTCCTTATTTTTTTATAATTAATTGGGGTCTATAAGAAATAAGGAAGTCTCTGGGCCATATTTCTTAGCTGAATATTCACTTTATTTGTGGGCAAAAAGAATCAGTGATCCCATCACAACCAGTCTATGATGAAAAACATTTTATGGACATTCATAGTTTTTTTAAATACCCACATATTCAAAGTATGTTACCTAATAGCTGATAAATTCTAGTTCAAGGTCCAAGCAATTTATTGATCTTATAACTAAGATCATCAGACAATAGCTCTTAGGAAGACACATTAAGGTAATCAGAGTCATCTCACTGAGTCATAAAATCTGAGGACCCTCTGATTGACATAAATTCCTATAAAAGTAAATACTATTCCTACTTTGACAATTGACCCTATGATTGCTTCTGTTATCTTATTCATAATCAGGAGATAGTAAAGATGTGAACTTACTATGATAAAGTTTATAAACAAATGCTGTTTAGTAAACTTTCTCCTTATCTATTACTACTTATACACACTCAACAACTGGGACTAGCCTTTCTCATATTCTAGTTACATACATATTATTTAAAGGATTACATGACTTATTTTCATACTAAATGGCATAAAAAGAAATGAAATAAAATAAAGGCAAGTTAAGCTTTCAGGAGTTTGCGGTGAACCCCTCATTCTGTTATTTCTATATGGCTATCAACCTATCATTTCCACCCTCATTTCTTAAATATTGTTACATAGACTTCACTTTCTTTACTGGCCCTTAACTAGAGTCCATAGAGTCCCAATTTTTGTTCTTCTTCTTGAAGCTCACGCATAATTGAACTATTTGTATTCAGCTCATATTGTGTCTTTGGGAATATGCCTCTTTCTACAGCATCTTATGTCTCTCCAAAATAAGAAGCATGTTCAAGAGGCAAAGCAATTTCAGCTGCCTCCATGGTCTGATACTTGGAAAACCCTAATGAAGCACAAAGTAGAGAAACTAACAAGAAATGGAGCTGATCCAGACTCTCTAAAATGCTTCAGCAGCATTCTCTCCCAACTCCTCACATGTTCATGCTCTAGGATCCAAAAGAGCTTGGCAAGAGAATGCAGAAAGAGTTGAAAAGGAGCAGGTCATGAGTCTGAGCTTTCCACAGAACAATTCCATGCCCCAAGCCTTACTGTTTCTCAGGGCCTCTGACATCCAAAGTCTGTAGAGTAGAAATTGGCTCAGCCTACCAGAGTAATGTGACAGTATATAATACTTCAAGGCCAGAGGACTGAACAACCTAGAAAAGAAAATTGGGCACATAGATTACTGTGTGACAGTACACTGAGCCTGAGAGTTAATGACAAGTTTGAACTAACATCAGTTCTGTCCTTACTTAAACCTTGGCAGATGAAATTAAGATTTCACTTTATGAGAGGAAGAAGATCCGAACATCCCCCCAATGAGGTTATCATAAATAAATAAGTCAGAATATGAACAGAGAAAAATTAGGGGAAATGGTGAGATTGCCAAAGATTTCAGAAAGTAGGAAATTCTACTATAAAACATGAGAAACAGAGAAGACAATAATTGCCAAAGGAAAAACAAATTCCATGGCAGTTTAAAGAGAACACTTACTTATCAATAAGTAGTGCAAGACAAAGTAAGAAAAATTGGCATTTGATGAATCAGGGACACTGTGAACGGATGAAAGGATATGGAAACACAGAACAAGATTCCTGGATGTTGGTCTTGCATGACTTGAATATAAATGGTTTCCTCTGAATGTTCTGAAAATCCATTTCAATCCAAGGTTACACACTTTGACTGGGCATGAGTATTATGGGAGGATGATAGAGGATTCTTGGCTCTTAGGCATTTCAGAACATTCTAGATTCTTGTCCCACATGGCTTCTGGTGCCTGTAAGACTGGCCTCTGACCCTCACTGAAGTCAAATCTGTCAAAACAGGGAGACCCACAAGGAATGCCATCAGAAGGATTATAATTAAGGGATGGGAGGAAATGACAAGTCTCTTGGTAAAATAATTTCCCTGGTGGGGCAGCTCACACACCATCTTTGGTTAGGAAGCATCATGCTGGCCTTGGGACTTTTCCTGGCATGGCCTCTCTTGGTTAGTGAACAGAGACATAAAGTGAGTAGCAAACTCACATTAGCTAGGCATGGTCAAGTGACTAAGTGCTTTTCTCTCTCACTTGCTTTCAATATCTAATAAATAATTATGAATTAATACACAGTCTAATGAATTTTATTCCTAATACTCTCAATGAGACAGTCTTTGTACATTTCCTCAAAGAATATACAATTTGGGGGGCAGATAATTGTTTCAGTGGATTGAGAGGCCTAGTTAGAGACAGGAGGTCCTGGGTTCAAATATGATCTCAGATACTTTCTGGTTATGTAACCCTAGGCAAGTCACTTAATAACCAGTGGCTAGCCCTTACCACTCTTCTGCTTTGGAAGCAATATAATATATCAATTCCAAGATGGAAGGTATGAGTTTAAAAAAAACATTAAGTTGAGACCAGTTCAAATGGTCCAAATTTAAAATTGCCCAAAATACAAAATAATTTGGTTCTCATTTAATTTTTCAGGCTATATTCTTGGAATTTTTCCAGATTATTAACATAGCATTAAGAGTACTGGAAAGAACCATTTTTTAAAAGTTGTCCAAAAAATTAGAGAAATCCATCCCATTGTACAAATAAAGAGTTTTGTTGGCTGAAATAAATAAATTAAAATGTTTCAATTACTTAAAATTAATAAATCTCTAAATTTATTCATTTAAACTTGGGATTAAAGGCATTATTGCACTGATTCCATAAATGGATGTGGAAAACCCTGGGAGCCTGGGAGTCCTGAGAACTGAGTATCTCAATCTTCAGGCAGAGGGAGGCATCAGAATGATTCAAAGCCATTCCATTATTTTCTAAGACCCACTCTGCTCACTCTGTCTTATGTTTTTTCTAGCTTCTACAATGACTTTTAGCCTGGCTTAACTCAAAGGACTAAAGATTGAAGGTAATCCTTGGAAATCTATGGACATTTCTTAAAGGGACATAGAAATTGAGGCCTCTCTGAAAGGTTCAAATTTCATTATTCAAGGTGCAAAATAATTTGGGTTTTTATTTAATTTTGAGATACATACTTTTGTGCCTAATTTTGGTAGACAGTTGTCTAATATTGAACCATCCTTACACTACTGTTATAAAACCTAACTGGTTATACTATGTGATCCTTGTCATATATTGCTGTAATCTCCCTGTTAGTATTTTATCTAAAATTTTGCATACATATTCATTAGAAAGATTAGTCTATAGTTTTCTTTCTCTGTTTTTTCTCTTCCTGCTTTAGGGTATCAGTGCCTTATTTGTATCATAAAAGGAATTTTGTAGAATTCTTTCTTTGGCTATTTTTCAAAATACTTCATATAATATTGTAATTAATCGTTATTTTTATTAAATGTATTTATTTATTTTTAATTTAAAATAGCCAGTTAACTTTTTCCTTCTCCTTCCTCTCCCCATATTGAAATAGGCATCATTTGACAAACAAATACATGTATATATAAAACAATGTCTTGCTTATTTCTTTTTATCAGTTCTTTCCCTAGTGGTGACATACACAAGTCATTCTTCAAACAATATTTCTGTTGCTGTATATGTTTTCTTGGTTCTCCCTATTTCATTCTTCATGATTTCATGTAAGTCTTTCCATTTTTTAAGTTAACCTGCTCATCATTTCTTACAGTTTAGTAGTATTTCATCACAACCACAGGTCATATGATTTGTTTAATCATTCCTCAACTGATGGACATCCCTTCCATTTCCAGTTTTTGGCCACCACAAAGAGAAGTACTACAAATGTTTTATAACATATAGGTTCTCTTTACCCCTGATGATCTTGGGGAAAAATTGACCATGTTATAGGGCATAGAATCATTGCAAAAAATGCAAAAGAGCAGAAATAATAAATGTAACCTTCTCAGATCATAATGCAATAAAAATAATAATTAGTAAGGGCACCTGGACAGGAAAATAAAAAACTAATTGGAAATTAAATAATATGATCCTCCAAAACCAATTTGTCAAAGAAGGAATCATAGAAACAATCAATAATTTCATTGAAGAAAATGACAATGATGAGACATCCTACCAAACTCTGTGGGATGCAGCCAAGGCAGTACTCAGGGGGAAATTTATATCCTTGAGTGCATATATTAACAAATTAGGGAGGGCAGAGATTAATGAATTGGGCATGCAACTCAAAAAATTAGAAAGAGAGCAAATTAAAAATCCCCAGATGGAAAATAAATTAGAAATACTAAAAATCAAGGGAGAAATTAATAAAATCAAAAGTAAAAGAACTATTGAATTAATAAATAAGACTAGAAGCTGGTACTTTGAAAAACAGATAAAATAGACAAAGTACTAGTCAATCTAATAAAAAAAAGGAAAGAAGAAAACCAAATTGATCATATCAAAGATGAAAAGGGAAACCTCACCTCTAATGAAGAGGAAATTAAGGCAATCATTAAAAACTATTTTGCCCAATTATATGGCAATAAATATAACAATTTAGGAGATATGGATGAATATTTACAAAAATATAAACTGCCTAGATTAACAGCAGAAGAAATAGAATACCTAAATAATCCCATATCAGAAAAAGAAATTGAACAAGCCATCAAAGAACTCCCTAAGAAAAAATCGCCAGGGCCTGATGGATTCACAAGTGAATTCTATCAGACATTCAAAGAGCAACTAATCCCAATACTATACAAATTATTTGATATGATAAGCAAAGAAGGAGTCCTACCAAATTCCTTTTATGACACAAATATGGTACTGATTCCAAAGCCAGGGAGATCAAAAACAGAGAAAGAAAACTACAGACCAATCTCCCTAATGAACATAGATGCAAAAATCTTAAATAGAATACTAGCAAAGAGACTCCAGCAAGTAATTAAGAAGATCATCCACCATGATCAGGTGGGATTTATACCAGGAATGCAAGGTTGGTTCAACATTAGGAAAACCATCCACATAATTGACCATATCAACAGTCTAACAAACAAAAATCACAT
>NC_058130.1:784823244-784860282 GCF_016433145.1 Gracilinanus agilis | reverse complement strand
GAACATAGATGCAAAAATCTTAAATAGAATACTAGCAAAGAGACTCCAGCAAGTAATTAAGAAGATCATCCACCACGATCAGGTGGGATTTATACCAGGAATGCAAGATTGGTTCAACATTAGGAAAACCATAAACATAATTGACCATATCAATAGTCTAACAAACAAAAATCACATGATCATCTCAATAGATGCTGAAAAAGCCTTTGACAAAATACAGCATCCATTCTTATTGAAAACATGAAAAGTATAGGAATAGAAGGACCTTTCCTAAAAATAATAAACAGTATATACCTAAAATCATCAACAAACATCATATGCAATGGGGATAAATTAGAAGCCTTCCCAATAAGATCAGGAGTAAAACAAGGAGGCCCATTATCACCTCTATTATTCAACATAGTACTAGAAACACTAGCAGTTGCAATTAGAGAAGAAAAAGAAATTGAAGGTATCCAAATAGGCAAGGAGGAGACTAAGTTATCACTCTTTGCAGATGATATGATAGTATACTTAAAAAATCCTAGAGAATCAACTAAGAAGCTTGTAGAAATAATCAACAACTTTAGCAAAGTTGCAGGATACAAAATAAATGCACATAAATCATCAGCATTTCTATACATTTCCAACACACTAGTGCAGCAAGAAGTAGAAAGAGAAACACCATTTAAAATCACCCTAGACAATATAAAATACTTAGGAATCTATCTACCAAAACAAACACAGCAATTATATGAAAACAACTACAAAACACTTTCCAAACAAATAAAACTGGATCTAAAGAATTGGAAAGCCATTGATTGCTCATGGGTAGGATGAGCTAACATAATAAAAATGACCATTCTACCCAAATTAATTTACCTATTTAGCGCCATACCTATCAAGCTACCAAAAAACTTCTTTACTGAATTAGAAAAAACTATAACAAATTTCATTTGGAATAACAAAAGATCAAGAATATCAAGGGAAATAATGAAAAAAATGTGAAGGAAGGGGGCCTAGCATTACCAGATATTAAACTATACTATAAAGCAGCAGTCATCAAAACAATATGGTACTGGCTAAGAGACAGAGAGGAGGATCAGTGGAATAGACTTGGGGTAAATGACATCAGCAAGACAGTGTATGATAAACCCAAAGAGCCCAACTTTTGGGACATGAATCCACTATTTGACAAAAACTGCTGGGAAATTTGGAAAACAATATGGGAGAGATTAGGTCTAGATCAACATCTCACACCCTACACCAAGATAAATTCAGAATGGGTGAATGACTTGAATATAAAGAGGGAAACTATAAATAAGTTAAGTGAACACAGAATAGTATACTTGTCAGATCTCTGGGAAAGGAAAGACTTTAAAACCAAGCAAGAGTTAGAGAAAATTACAAAATGTAAATTAAATGGTTTTGATTTTATTAAACTAAAAAGCTTTTGTACAAACAAAAACAATGTAGTCAAAATCAGGAGGGAAACAACAAATTGGGAAAAAATCTTTATAACGAAAAACTTGGACAGGGGTCTAATTACTCAAATATACAAGGAGTTAAAGCAATTGTATAAAAAATCAAGCCATTCCCCAATTGATAAATTGGCAAGAGACATGAATAGGCAATTTTCAGGTAAAGGAATCAAAAGTATCAATAAGTACATGAGAAAGTGTTCCAAATCTCTAATAATTAGAGAAATGCAAATCAAAACAACTCTGAGGTATCACCTCACACCTAGCAGATTGGCTAAAATGAAAGAAGGGGAGAGTAATGAATGTTGGAGGGGATGTGGCAAAATTGGGACATTAATGCATTGCTGGTGGAGTTGTGAACTGATCCAGGCAACAAACTGGAAAAGGAGGGTATGTCCTTCAATTGGGGAATGGCTGAACAAACTGTGGTATATGCTGGTGAAGGAATACTATTGTGCTAAAAGGAATAACAAACTGGAGAAGTTCCAGGCGAACTGGAGAGACCTCCGGGAACTGATGCAGAGCGAAAGGAGCAGAGCCAGAAGAACATTGTACACAGAGACTGATATACTGTAGTAAAATAGAATGTAATGGACTTCTGTACCAGCAACAATGCAATGACCCAGGACAGCTCTGAGGGATTTATGGTAAAGAAAACTACCCACATTCAGAGGAAGGACTGCAGGAGAGGAAACACATAAGAAAAGCAACTGCTTGAACATATGGGTCGGGGTGGACATGATTGGGGATGTGGACTCGAAATTACCACACCAATGCAACCACCAACAATTTGGAAATAGGTCTTGATCAAGGATACATGACAAAACCAATGGAAATGTGCGTCGGCCATGGGTGGGGGGAGTGCGGGGGGTGAAGAGGAAAGTAGGAGCATGAATCATGTAACCATGTTAAAAATGATTATTAATAAATGTTTTAAAAAAATTGTTTGTTATAGGAGAACTCTCCGGGAGTTGGGAGGGGAGAGATACCGAGAGAAATTCTAGTGATATAAAAGAATAAAAGAAATCAATAAATATAGATGAAATATTAACAAAAAAAAGATAATTGCAATAGCTGTGGGGATATGCATTCAGCTAATGTAAAGGCAAACCATTTATAATAATCATATATTTCTAGCATTTGTTGCAATAGATTTGGGACCTTTACAAACCAAAAGTTGCATAGACCTTGCATAAGGGAACAAACCATTATGGAGACACTGCCTAAAATAAATGTTATTCTTGCCAGATTCATTTTTGTTGTTTTAGAAGATTCATAGGTTTTTGTTAACTGTGCTCGCCAGATGTAATAAAGGAATATGTCAATAGATGTTATACTGACATACACCCTATTTGCACTACAATATGCCATTTATCAAGACCTATTTCCATATGATTGATGTTTTCTCTAGGGTGATGGTTTAGAGTCTACATCCCCGATCATACCGATCATATCCCCATTAATTCATGTGGTGAAGCAGTTGTTTTTCTTCTGCATTTCTGCTCCCACAGCTCTTTCTCTGGACGTGGATAGCATTTTTTCTCATAAGTCCCTCAAAAATGTTTTGGAACATTGCATTGCTTCTAGTGGAGAAGTACATTACAATTGATTGTATCACACTGTATCCATCTCTGTGTATATGGTTCTCCTGGTTCTGCTTCTTTCACTCTTCATCAATTCCTGGAGGTGTTCCAGTTCACATGGAATTCCTCTGCTTCATTATTCCTTTTAGCACAATAGTATTCCATCGCCAACAGATTTGTATAGCCATTCCCCCATCGAAAGGCATCCCTTCATTTTCCAATTTTTTGCCACCAGAAAGAGTACGACTATAAATATTTTTGTACAACTCTTTATCCCTATCATCTCTTTGGGGTACAACCCTGCAGTGGTATGGTTGGATCAAAGGTAGGCAGTCCTTAAAGCTCTTTGGGCATAGTTCCAAATCGCCCTCCAGAATGGATGGATCAATTCACAACTCTACCAGCAATGCATTAATGTCCCTATTTTGCCACATCCCCTCCAACATTTATTACTTTCCTTTTCTGTCATGTTAGCCACTCTGCTCTGTTTGAGGTGGTGCCTCAGAGTTGTTTTGATTTGCATTTCTCTAAATATAGGAGATTTAAAACACTTTTTCAGGTGCATATTGATAGTTTTGATTTCTTTATCTGAGAATTGCCTATTCATGTCCCTTGCCAATTTATCAATTGAGGAATGGCTTCATTTTATATGCAATCAGTTTAGTTCCTTATATATTTGAGTAATTAGACTTTAGACAGATATTTTTGTTATGAAGATTTTTTCCCAATTTCTTGCTTCCATTTTAATGTTGGTTGTATTGGTTTCATTTGAACAAATACTTTTTAATGTAATATAATCAAAATTATTTATTTTAGATTTTGTACATTTTTCTAACTCTTGTTTGGTCTTGAAATCTTTCCCCCAAAGATCAAACAGAAGATGTATCCTTTTCATAAAACTACCCAATGTATACAACTTCAGGGTTGCTGAGCCTACTTGTAGGATGATCAAAGCTTGGCCAAGATAAGACTTAACTTCGCGAGGGAAGATATTCTTAGGTGGCACTTTATTGTAGTTTTTGACTGTGGCACCGCTCTCTGACCTTCTCCACACTATGGACAACTTGCACTGTACTCCCGCTTCCAGTTGGATTTGAGAGGAGAGACTTTTGCCTAACTGGGCAGAAATGGTCAGAAAGCAAGCCTCAATGGCACTTCCAATGGGCTCCTGGGCTCCTCCTTTTCTCTTCTTTCTAATATCCTTTTAGATGATATATTCCCCCATTTTATAATTGTAACCTCCTTTAAGGCAAGAACTAACTTGATTGCTTGCATATGTATCTCCAGGTCTTACCATAGAGCCTGCCACATATAAATAACTTGATAAATATTCTATGTATCTACTTATCTCTCTATAACACCTGCCCAGTCATCTCTTCTCCCTGATTCTCCTTTAGATAATAAAAAGAATTCCATCCTTACAAATCACACCAGGTACTCTCATGCACATGAAGGAGAAAGGCTGTAGGCTTGAGGCTCTGATTCAAGTACACGTGTATCAGGATTACTAGCATATTTACCATAGGCAATAACCATATTCTGGCTATGAATTTCCTTGAAGAGGGTAGAGTTTTAGGCTTCTCTATTGCTTTGACTTAAATACACTTGACCACCTGCTTCATTTACCTCCACAGAGACCAAATTCCAGAAGACTTAACCATGGCACAGTTTACCTCCCACCGTGCAGATCTGCTCTCCTGAATGTAGATGACTTTAATCACGTGTAGTGTTTAGGCTCACTAAAAGGTATGCTTCAATTTCCCTGCTAGTTTTTTCCAGCTTTATTTTCAGTTCATAAATTATTATCAAATCAATTTTGCCATTATGTCTGAATGGGTGACTTACACTTCTCTCTTGTCCCTACTTATTATCTCTTTTACTTTCCACACCAAAATATGCATACGTGGTAATCACTTCTTTATATGTATTATCTCCCCCATTACAATATAAACTCCTAGAGTTCCAAGAATGTATTTACTTTGGTATTGGTGTCACCAGCAAGTAAGGAATGAGTCATAAAATTCATTTTCATTTAATTCATTTATCCATTTATCCAATCATTCATTGAAACCAATGTTTTTCCTATCTCCCAAAGCACACACGAGATGTCCACAACTGAGGAGGCTAGTCTTACATGAGTGTCTTCAGGCTCTTCTAAGATTTGTATTCCTTCTTCATGTCTACTAAATTTAATCACACAATTTTAAATGCCCAGTTACAGCTTTGATGTCTTATCCTGAATGATCTTACTACAATTGGTAATCCATGGTGATAAAATATTTATAATGGGGCTCTTAAATGGGGTCTTTCCAAGTGCATACTGAGTGGATGACATATGCTTGTCCCCTTCTCTAAGTCACATTAATGGATAATAAAAATATTAGCTTTAGAGTCAAAAGACAAGAATTCATCTGTTCTATATTTTGTAAGTGTAGGCAAGTCATTTTATTTTCCTGGTCATCAGATTCCTCACCTATAAAAAGGTGTTAAATCAGATTAACTGTAGAGTCTCTGCCTACTCTAAATTCTTACTCCCATCATCAAAAAAAAGCAACATGTATCCTCAGTACCTGTCATTATAGCCTTACTAGGCAGGAAATATGTCTGCATGTGACACTATTGCTAGTCATTGAAAATGGGAATTCTTTCATAAATATATTTGACTAAGCACCCTCCATGGCCCCTTTTATCTCTGAGATGATGCAATGGTCCTAACCAAGGAGTGAAGTGAGAAGTAAGAGAGGGTGTTTATAAGCATTCTACATAATTAATTACAGTTTCAGAATAGATTGCCCAAAGTCCTAGAGTAGGGAAGTGAGGCAGGGAGTTGACATCAAGGTCATCAGTCTTAGAAACTATCAGGGAAATTGTCATCATTTAAGGTGTTGTTTATGCTACTCACCAACCAGGGAATTTTTATGAGATTTATTCAACAAATCATTTGCTCAACCCAAAAAACAGAAATTATTTACCTAGAAAGACATTTCTATGCTTTAGCCCCCACTGGGAACAAGAAAAAGAGAGTCCAAAACATTTTATATTTGTTTTTCCCTCAGAAGCAGAGACTCAGCTGGAGGAGCCCCAGGCAGTTTTCTCCCCAGAGTTCTTCATGGACAAAGACTTTTCTGTGGTGACTGGAATCGGAGAAGTCCCTAACAGTATCCAACAATAAGGGTGCCAGGAGACAGAAGAAAACTTAAAAACTAAGAAAACTATAAAACGTTCATTTTGCCTTTTGCCATTACCCTTGACTAGGCTATGGTCCTGACTAATGGCCCATTGTGTTTTTTTCAGGTGGCAGACAGACCAGAGCATGGGGATCTAATGAAGGACAGGACATTTCTTATGCTGGACAGTTCCTCACCTCTCTACGAATAAGGCAGTTAACTTTGCTCTAGTCTGAGTGTTTTTCTCAGCCTTGGAACTTTGACTAATCTTCAGGGAGATGTTGCTCCATATTCAGAAAAGTATTTCTCAACTGCTTTCTTCTTTTCTCCTCTCTCTACTCCTGCAGCTTCCAGGATCTGAGCACAGGACAGGAAACCTCCCCTGCTTCCACCAGATTAATCCCATACTTTCCCAAGAAGGGGACCTGGTAATTGGAATCTTTTTATCCTTGTTCTCAGTTGAAGTGAACAGTGTAACAGGAGCAGAACTGTTTGAAAGACCTCTTAACAAACCTTGCAAGCCTTATCAGTAAGTGCCTCACTATCTGTGTGACATCCTTTTTTCCTGTGATGAATAGACATAGAACTTTATAGATGAAGTAGAAGGCATGCTTATACAGCATGATTAAATAGATCCCTCCCTTCCCTTCTTTTCTTCTAATTCTTTTACATTCTTCACAGTTTTCTTTATGTTTCATTGACCTTCAGATTTAAACAGAAAAAATCTATTTTCCTTTATTTCCCCCTCTTCACTCCTCTGCAAATACCCATACCCAAAACACTCAGTCTTAATCAGGTTCAGTCTTTTATCATGTTGACTCCCCATTCATGACCTAATATTGATTTAAAAATAGAAGTAAATCCCAAGACTCCTCAAATTAGGTTAATAATCTGAAGTTATTGAGGCTTATCACTTTTATATTCTTGGGCATAGTTAGTAGTGTTGAGTGCACTAAAATTGGTTAAGGAGATCTACCCCGTCTACAAGAATGAAAGATCTCATATTTCCTTTCTACATTTGCCTATTTGATAAAGAGTGAGCATAACATTTTAGGGAGTCCTGCGAATTCCTACTTCTGCAGAGATGCTATATTTGTCCCAGGTCCCCTACAATTGGAAGATATTCCAATAGATATTCTCCCTCTTGGGGGTATGTGAATTTATCATTTTCCTTGATTTTTCTTAGGACTATTTATATGTTCCATATAGGCAGAGCAGTTCAGGATAGGATATCCCAACAAAGCTAACCAAAGCATCCAGGGACAGAGTATAAAACTGAGAGATCAGTAGATTTCGGGTTATTGGAAAGTCAGAGGAATACTCAGGATACCTATGTAGAACATTTTGAGTGAGATTTAAAACTATCTTTCTGAAATGCCCACTCTTTCTCAGTGATATCTGGAGTATTCTGATTTTCAGCAGGTCATGTGTGAAAAATTCCTGTTTATCTAGTTCAGTTTATCTAGTTCAGCGCCTTCCAAAAGATAAGGAGTTATATTTCCTTTATGAGACATGGACAAACTGTATTGACATTTATGCTGATGCCCAGGCTTTAGTTTTGTGCTTCATCTTCTATCAGTTCCATTGGTAGATACCCTTGTTTACATAGCATGTCCTCTCTGTGTATAACAATGTAAAGATGCCTATAATAATCTACAAGTCTCCACTGTAGAATTGAGATTGAGACAAAAATTCACCAATTCCCAGACAATTTCACTTTTTGATAGCTGAAGAAAAGAAGGTTAGCAATTAACTCTCTTATATGTATGGGCGACAGATTATAAAATACAATGAATTGTTCTTTGGCAGATGAGCATTCTGACCACTTCTTTTGTATATTCTTACTATCAAATACTGCTATGAATCTATCTTATCCTCTATCATTTTTGTAACCACTCCAGATTCCTTTATTTTTCTTTTTGTCTTTCTTTCCTCTCGTAAGAATATATTCCAGATATCTATAGCATCTAGACTTATTTTTTTGAATAAAAGGAAAAAATCATTAAGTCATTTTCATCATTGTTTATTTATTTGATGCTTTAATATGATTATTGCTATCCTCTTTTCTATCATTATTATTCTCCATGTAGGGAGAATTGGTGGTGTGCCTTAGAAGGAAAAAAATGGTTGTGAAACTTTAATCAAAAATTCTGTTCTGTCATAAGCCCTCTAAACTCTCTGCAGTTTTTAAATTTTGTCTTGAGAATAGCATTCATTGGGGAAAGTTAGGGCTCTCCTTCAGTCTGCTTATGATTCAAATTGAGTGGAAAATGAACAAAGTAAAAAAGAATGGACACGAATTCTGTAAACCTCAGAAACCTAGCAAGTGACTTCTCAAGACAGAACTGAGAGACTTCCAGGTTAAGATGGATGTAGAGTAGAATAAGGGCGCTTAATTCTCCTATCTGACCCATATATGATACCTCAAAAGGACACAAAAACAAAATCCAGATGAACAAAGAGACCCCACTATAGGGTGCAGCATTGAAGGTACGTGGGACTTGGGCATTTCCATGCTATGAGGGGGTGAAACAGCTCCCATTAAAATGCTAGCTGATCAACCCTCCCCCATGCCACTACAGTGCCAGAGCCAGCTCACAAGAGTTAGACTAAGCATGGGGTACTGACTAAGTTCGTGGCAGCTAACTGGGATCATGATGTGCTTGCTCCTGAGAGCAGCAAGACTTAAGACCCCAAGAGGCTAAAGAACATGACTTTGAACATCGATTTTGATCATGGACCTTAAGAGCGGGCCTTGGGCCCAGACCTAGAGCAGAGGAGTGACTGACAGTGAAAGCAGTAAGCTGAGATTTGTAAAGAGGAGCAAGCAGAGGGCAATCTCTGGGATCTTGGCAGCTGACTGGGACCATCAGGAGGCTTGATTCTGATAACATCTAGGCTTGAGACCCCAGGATCCTAAAGAGTGCTGATCTTTGGTGTGAGGATAAAGCTGAGAGGGGCAGCACTGCACTGTGACTTGTAAAGTAACCTCAGGAAAAAGCTGCCATTTTCAATATTACATCTATACACAAATAGTCTTCCTTCCTCACCCAGACTGAGAAGGAAAACCAGCATAATAATGGCAAGAAATGCCCAAGAACTAACCAAGAGAAAGAACAAGAAAAAAACATTAACACTCAGTAACTTTTACACAGAAAAAAATCCATACAACAGAGCAGACCGCAGAGGAGGACAAACAAGCAAACCTTCCCAAAAAATGAAAATTGGTCACAAGCTCTTGAAGAGTTCAAAAGGAGATCATGAGTTCAAAACGGAAGAGATTTAGCAAGAAAAGTGGGAAATAGCTCAAAAAGAAATTAACCATTTAAAAGACAAAAGCTCCCAATTGGAGAAAGATGCCCCAAAATCAAATGAAATGATGAGCAAATTGGAGACCCAAATTAAACAGCAGGAAACCATGAAAAACAGGATAGACCAAACCGAAAAGGGAAATCAAAAGTTTATAGCAGAAAACCAGTCTCTAAAGACAAGAATTGGACAAGTAGAAGCCACTGATCTTACAAGACAGCAAAAATTAATAAAGCAAAGTCAAGACAGAACTGAAAATGTTATGGATACTATCACGTTAAGTGAAGTAGTCACAATTTGTGGCACTGTCATCTTCAGCTTCTGTCTCCAATAAAACAGTCTGAGATTGTCTGAAAGGTGGTAGCTTCTGGAGAAATATTACTACATTGGATGTGTTTTTAAAGCAATTCCACAAATAGCTTGAGGTGTTTGTTCTTTACTATTTGATTCTTGGTTGAAGACGTGGTACTAAATAATAATCTTTTAAAGGAATTTGGTTTTCTAGTCTTCTCAATACCAGTATTTGTAGAGAAAAAATAGGAGGTAGAGAAATCTGAGTCAGAACCCTGTCTTTCATTAGATATATGAGACAGGAGCAAATGAAGATACTGGGAGCCCAAATATGCAGTTCCTCCTATGTACACACCTATGTGAAATGGTTTGAATATTTCCTTCCCTTGGAATGGCACTTTCCCCAAAGACTCATATGACAAAGTCATTCTCACATTTCAAAGGCCATGACGCCTTTCACAAAGCCTTCCTTTATTTCTTCATGTCAATGACACCTAACTTCTACTCTGCTTCCTTAGATATCAATACCATTCACCTGTACTACCTTGTATTACTTTTATTGGTGTGTTTACTTTCTCACACTTCATAAAATAGATCTTCTAGAGGGGGCAGCTGCATGGCTCAGTGAATTGCAAGCCAGGCCCAGAGATGGAAGGTCTTAGGTTCATATCTGGCCTTAGACACATCCTAGATGTGTGAGCCTGGGCAAGTCACTTGATCCCCATAGCCTACACCTTACCACTCTTCTGCCTTGGAGCCAATACATGGTATTGACTCCAAGAAAGAAGGTAAGGGTTTTTTTAAAAAAATAGTTCTTCTAGAGTTAAGGAACATCCAGATGTCCTACAGGATCTAGATGGATCTAGATGCTCTATATCTATTTTTGGAATGAGGGAGTGACTCAAGCAAACACAGTCACATAAAAACTTATGGCCAATAATCATCACTATCTCTGGAATCACAAGGAAGGAAGAGTGTAGGAACAAGACACATGGACAGGGCTATTTTGAATATAAATAAAATGAGCTGAATAACTTGTCAAGCCCATAGGTTTGATTCACATGCCTGGAGAATTCTTCCCCCTGAAAAGTATTCTTTTTGTAGTACTTGTTAATAGTCTATGGCACTCACCCCTACAGGTGGCTCCACAAAAATTACCAGCAGGTTCTGACTCTACTGTTTGCTATAGAAGAGATTAACAGAGATCCCAATCTGTTGCCCAACATTTCCCTGGGATTCCACCTCTACAACACCTACCATAGTGATGAGAGAACCTTGGAGAGCTCCCTGAGGTGGCTCTCTGGGGAAGGCCAGCTCATTCCTAACTACAGCTGCAGGAAACAGGACAAGTCTGTGGCTGTTATTGGAGGAGTCACCTCAGCTCTCTCTGTCCAGATGGGGACACTACTCGACCTCTACAAGTTTCCACAGGTGAATGATTTTCAACCTAACTATGCCTTTGTCAACCAAAAAAATTATTATGAGTAATGGCATATCAGGACCAACAATAAATAGCATTTCTGAAATGCTTTGAGGTTTTTAAGATGCTTTATATAAATACTTTCATTGTTCCTCACAGCCACCATCTCAGGAATTATTATAAGCCTGATTTTACAGAACAAGATATTGATATTGATAAAAATTAATTTACTTGTCCAGGGTCATGAAGCTAAGAACATCTTGTGGCAGAATTTAATCTCGGGCCTTCCTGACATCATTTAAATTCTCTTGTCACTGAACCTTTAAGCTGCCTCAATCATAGGGAAGATAAACTTCTCCTGGAGCATCACTCAAATTGTAGACTAGGAATACAATGGGATTTAGATTCCAGTTCATGAAATAGGTAACCTGGATATACTTGCCCATTAAACAGATGAAGTCACTAAAGACTGGAAAGATTAAACTTTCTACTCACCATTACACAATTCAATGACACAAGAGTAGGGATTAAAGTTATGTGCCTGGAATTCCAGTTAAAAGATTGGTCAGTCTATCACACCTCACTCTTGGTGTTTTATCTTTTGAAATCATTTAGTCCAATAATGTTCAGCATTAATTCATTGAGAAGAGTGGTGTGTACAAAATGAGGAGGAAGTATAAGCACTATTGTAGAAGCTACAAGTTTGAGGAGCAATGGTAAGCCTATCTATAATGCTTTATTAAGAGAATCATAAGTATATTTATGAAAATGCAGGTGCAGGAATAAATTCATAATATTGCTCACAAATAGGTAATTAGCTTTATTAATGAGCACACAAGACACAGATATACATGCTGTATGAGAAAACTTTTCAGATGGTAGCTCACCTTTTAAAGACAAGAAAGAGTCTTCTAGGAACACTGGACTTGCACATGGGCTAATGTACTTTTCAGCCTGGCTGCATACTGAGTTTTATCATTGTTTGTCAGGCATATAACTGCCTGCTTTGTTAGTTTGGAACCAAGAACAGAAGTAGGAATGGCTTCCCAGAAAATAAATAAAGGAAAATGTGAGTCCTTGATTTAAATGAAATGGAGACCAGTTTTTAGTATGGAATTACTCATATCAAAAGAGGAGTAAGTGAAGGGCTCCATTTATATCCTCACTCCTAATTTTAAAGCTTTCACAGATTCATTCAATATTATTTATCCCTAATTGGGATAAATTGGGATTTCAGAGATTTCTGATCATACACTTGAAGACCAGTGAAGGAAACAAAAACTGCAAGCTCAGAGGGCATAGAGATTAATTCTTTATTGGGATTTGGGAACTAAAGTGAGATCCCTAAGTCAGGGGATCTATGTAAAGGATTCATTTTGCATCTTTGTTGGTCAGACAATATGCTACTGCATGCAGTCCTGGGTAGGCAAGAGTAAGAATTGTGCATCCATTGTGGGTTAGTTATTCCTTGAACCTGACAGTATTAGAAGAATGTATCTGCTTTCAGAAATGACTAGACCTTACAAAGTGTAATAAGTGGGTACATATCTGATCCTCTAATACCAAACAACAAAGTCACAGTAAGCAAAACCTGATATCATTCCTATACAGACATCAATGAAAATTCTTTAATTGATGAGAACAAATCTTGTGATTGAAGGGTGGGTTAAGGATTATAAGGTGTTTTTACTTTACGTTTTCAGCTCCATGTTCTCCTTCACAATCTCACCTCTCCCCTATCCATTGAGAAATTAAACAATTTGATGACAATTACATATGTGAAGTCATGCAAAATATTTCCATATTAGCCTTGTTGCAAAAAAACAATTCACCTAAGTGCACAAAAAAGAATAAAGTGAGAAGAATGTTAGGAGGCACCTAGCTGACTCAGTAGATTGAAATCCGTGGCAGGTCCTGGGTTGAAATTTGACTTTAGATAATGCCTAGCTGTGTGATTCTGCACAAATCATTTAACCCCCATTGCCCAACCCTTACCACTCTTCTACCTTAAAACTAATACACACTATTGATTCTAAGGCATGAATGTAAGGATTTTGAAAAAAAAAGTATTTGCTACAGCCTATACTTAAATTCCTTAAGGTATCTCTCTGTAGGTGGATAACATTTTTCATCATGTGTCCTTTGAAGGTAAGGAACCATGTCCTTTTGTCAAACTTTGGACTTATTCACAGTAGCTAAGTCCTTCGCATTTGCTAATCATGACATTGTGCTGATACTGTGTATGATATTATTGTGCTTATGCTCAATTTATCCTCCATTAATTCATTTAAGTTTTCCCAAGCCTTTCTCAAACCATCCTGCTCATCATTTCTTAAAGTTTTAAAGGATTCCATTACAATGATATACCACAACATGTTCGGTCATTCTCCAACTGATAGGCATACCTCCAACATCCAATTCTTGGATACCAAAAAAAGAATTTTGATCAATATTTTTAAATATAGAACATTGTTTATTTCCTTTGATATCTTTGGGAACCATACCTAGTAATAGTAGTCGAAGGCTCAATTGACGAACTGGATATAGTTTAAAATTCTTTTTAGAATGGTTCAACCAATTCACAACTCCATCAACAGTGCATTAGTGTCCCACTTTTTTCACATACCCCCCATATCTGTCATTTTCCTTTTCAATTATATTATCCAATCTTATAGATGTGAGAGGTACATGAAAGTTGTTTTCAAAAGCATATTTCTAATCATGAGTGATATAAGGCAATTTTCATGGGCACATAGATAGCTTTTATTTCTTCTTCAGAAAATTCCCTGCTCATATCCCTTGACTATTTGTCAACTGGGCAATGGTTTTATTTTTGTAAACTTTATTAGGTTCCCCATATTTTGGAGAAAGAAGACTTTTATCAGAGAAACTTATTGTAATGTTTTCCTCTTTCACTGACTTCACTTATCAGTTCTGGGTTTTTTTATTGCTCCCTTTTCCCTTATTTCATTGCCCATCTACTTCCCTATTAAGAAACAAATACTTCTTCACCCAGTTTTGCACATACATTATTGATCCAAATCATATATGAGTGAGGTTCAAGTACTGTTACATTCCCTCAAAATTTAATTTTAAAATGTAAAAACCCTTCAATGTGTTTCTCTTTTATGTGAAATTATTTATTCCATTCTTTTTCTGTTTTTCCTCTCTTTCTAGGGCATTTCTTTCTTTTATCCATCAATTTTTAACATTCAAGCATAATTAGCACATTCCCATACATTCTACCTATATAGAATCCTGCCACTGCACCACATCACTGTTACCTTGAGAACTCAGAGAGAGGAACAAATACAGAGATTTTCAAACATTAAAATGCCACTTATATTAAACTGTGGACTAAAAATGACATCATCTTTTCTGTCAATAATAAAGGTTCATTTCCAAATTCACATTTTGTTCCAGTTCTTTCAGTAATACCAAAAGACAAACTTATTCATGGCTTTTTTCTCATCCAGATCACCTATGGTCCATTTGATTCCATTCTTAGTGACAAGGCCCAGTTTCCTTCCCTCTATCAAATGGCTCCTAAAGACACTTCTCTTCACCAAGGTGTTGTCCACTTAATGATATATTTTGAATGGAACTGGGCAGGACTAGTTGTCTCAGATGATATGAGAGGTGAAAAATTCCTCTGGGAAATAAGAGAGGAAATGGTAAAGAAAGGTGTGTGTGCAGCCTTCATAGAGAAGATCCCTGTCAGTGAGAGAACACATATGGAATCACATGAGACCTTCATGCCCAGGATCCTAACATCATCAATCAAAGTCATTGTCATCCATGGTGACACAGATTCTTTAATGATTCTAAGATATTCACAATTTCCTATAATTGGAATGTTCAAGGTGTGGATTGCCACATCTCACTGGGACATTACTATGAGACCCCTCTATAGTCAAGGTCATAGTTTCCATGGGGCTCTCACATTTACATACTTGACAAGTGAAATTCCTGGATTCAAGACTTTTCTTAAGACAGTAACTCCTTCAAAATATCCACATGATGCTTTACTTAGGGGATTCTGGATCTCTGCTTTTAGGTGCCCCAATCAACCAGAATACGCAAAACAAGAAATATGTTCCCCCAATGCTTCCTTGGAGACTTTGCCATTGTGCTCTTTTGATATGACCATGTCTGGCTTCAGTTACACCATCTACAATACTGTCTATGCTGTGGCTTGGGCTCTCCATGAAATATTTCTAAGAATATCTGAGAAAAGATCAATGTTAAATGAAGAATATTTAGAACCTCATTCATGGCTGGTAATATCAAATGTGTGGCCACTTCTTAACTCTGACATTTTGTGTATTGATGGGATGAAATGGTTAATGAACTCCCGTACAAATCTCTAATTCTCTTGCTATTTCTTTCATAGTCTTAGAGCTAAAAATTACCTCTGGTTCCATTAAGCAGTCAGTTATGTGAACTGTACTGGAACAGCTTTCTCAAAAACTTTTTCAGTGTACTTCTAGTCAGGGAATAAACTATCATCTCTCAATATACTTTATTCCATTTTGTGGCAGCTATAATTGTTGAAAAAGTACCACTCATTAGCCTGTTGTGAGGGGATGATTAGGTTATATAATGTCCTACACTAGCTGACATTAGGCCAATACCCAGTTGTCAGAACATCTCTACTTGTTAGTGAATGAGTTTCTCATTAATTCTCATTCTGAGCTCTAAAGCAATCAAGAATATGTTAGGATTTATACTCATAAATTTTTAGTGATGTGCAGGTTCTAATCAATCAGTCAATTAACTCTGCACCCACATCCCAGTTTATAAATGAACTGGAGATACTTCTTTTCCTTTAAGTTTTTAATCATCTCTTTCATCATTTTCTGCCTTAGGCAAACAAGAATCTTATTAACTATACACCAACATGTTAAATTAAGATCATAACAAAAATTATGCAGAGAAATATTTTAGTCACATATCTCTGTTGAAAAAGATTCTGAGCAAAATCTCTTCTGGCCATTAATGGAAACCATTGATTTTTTTCACCATTATGTAAACAGGGTCCCACCAGTCTACTCTCTCCAGATATAAGTCCCCAAAGTACTCTTCAGGATGTCTTTACAGCCTGACATAAACGCATGTGTTTAAAAATGCTCTTAAGATTTTCCATAACAATTCAGTGATCCAGTATTTTAGGAAAGAAGTTGCATTGGTCCTTTCTGTGGTTCACATGTTGTCTGACCTTAGATGTTACTTTTAACATATTGCAGCTAAATTGACTCTATGATTCCTTCCCTTTTATAATTCAGTAAAAGGGGGCAGCTGGGTAGCTCAGTGGATTGAGAGTCAGGCCTAGAGATGGGAGGTCCTGGGTTCAAATCCGGCCTCAGACACTTCCTAGCTGTTTGACCCTGGGAAAGTCACTTGACCCCCATTGCTCACCCTTACCACTCTTCCACCTAGGAGCCAATACACAGAAGTTAAGGGTTAAAAAAAATTCAGTAAAAGAATCCTTAGTCTCTGTTGAATGGGTAATAGAAACTAATTCTCCATCTTTATAAAAACCAAAACTGAAATATATTATTATTATTCATTTTATTCCTGAAACTATCTTTCTATATAACAAATGATAGGCAAGTAATGATCACTTACAGGATTGATCTCAGTTCTGATCACCATGGAATCTTGAACCAGCTCTCTCTGACCTTGGCTACTAGGTATGACATAGCCTGTTGAACTTTTGCTCTTATGAATTCATCGTTTTTGACAGAATTAGCTCGGACACCAAATCATCTTTAGGCCTGATGCAGTTCATAAGTCCTGGACTTAATTATCCACCAGCCTCAGTCTCCACAGTAGCAGAGACTATAGGAATGTGCCATGGTATCCAGTAATAGCTTCCCTTTTGTTTTTAGTCATTGCTGCCAGTTCTATCTTTTGGGCCAAGTAGACATAAAATAACCATTGTTCTATATCATCTCCATTCAGGCCTTGAAAGACCATCATGTTCATAAAATTATCCATGAATTTCAGGGTATCTATCATGTTAGATATTCAGAGACTGTGTACTCACTAATTCATCCCTTTCATTTCAGAGCCCTGTTGATCTAATCTCTAGATAGCAAAGCAAATATATTCAGTAACACTCTTTTTAATATACTCCATCCTTTACTATGTGTTGTGACATGAAGAGACAATTTTTCATAGTAATGTTAGAGTGCATATTTTAGATTAGAGTTCAAATCTGGCCTTTGGATATATTCTAGATGATTCTAGGCAATTCACTTAAGTACAGACCCCATGATACCCTCCAAAAGAATAATTTACCAATTCATATGACAACTGTTGTTTTGAATTAGTAGATGTTTGCTCATTGGAGAATTAACGAATCTGATGAAATTACAGGAATCCAATCTCTCTCTCCAGAATCATCATCTTCTCAGGTATAATCTTCTGAACCATTTGGTGACATTAAACTAGTAATTCCAGTTTAATGTTTTGCCTTTTCCTTATTATGTATGTAAAAGATTTTCTTTGTTTCCAAAAATTGGAGTCCTTTACCTAGAAGAATATCCTCAAAATGTGGTGAGAGAAAATATCTAAATAGACCATTACAAATTACAGCATGAATAATTGAAGAAGATTAAATTTAGGAACAATAATTTTAAAGTCTTACACTTAGCTTACCTTCCCAAATAAAGGAACAGAAAGGCAATAAATAAACATTTATTCAACATTTATAGTATGCCAGGAACTTTAATAAATTCTAAGAACATGAAAAGAGGCAAAAATAGCACCCACCCTAAAGAAGGTCACAATCTAATGGGAGAGACCAAAAGAAAATAAATGTGTACAAATAAATAACATAGAAAAGTAATTAGAAAAAAAACAAGAAAGAATTAACAGACAGAATACTAGAATTGAGAGAAGGTTGAAAAAGCTTCATGTAGAAGATGAGATTTGAGGCAGAAGTTAAAGAAAGCCAAAGAATCTAGTTGGTGTGGATGAGGAAGGAGAGCATATATGAGAGATGTCAGAAAAATATGATCAACAGACCTTGGAAATAGATTAGATAAACAGGTGAGAGATACTGAGGAGTCAAGACTGAAAATGAAATTAGGAATCTTGAATATGGAAGCAACACTGCAAGTTCCAGAGGGTTTTTTTCTATATGTCCCAGTAGAAAGTCAGATTTTAACCCACCTCCAGATAAGACTACAAAACTCTAAAAGACTACAAAACAGACCCAGTATCTTGCATCTAAAACATAGGTTGTACTTCAAAGGGAGGCATTCCCTCAGGTACTACCTAGTAATTGGGATTTCTCTTCCCTTTCAGCTTCACTCTTTCCTGAAGAAAACCCAATTTAACAACAATGCTGGTGACCAGGTGTTTGTGGATGAGAAGAGAAGCTCTGAGGCTCAATATACCATTATGAACTATGTGTTCTTTCCAAATGAGACTGATGCTCTGGTGAAAGTGGGGCAGTTTCTCCCCAACGCTCCATTGGGTCAAGATTTTGCAATCTATGAGGATGCCATCGTGTGGGGCTGGTGGGATGCAAAGGTCAGAAATATTTTAAAAGTTAAATTGATACTTATAAGCACAAGAACAATTCTTCTCCTGTTTGCTTTACTCCTTATTAATTATATTTATGAATATGAGACAACCAATGATTATAGTAAAAGTACAGACCAGTAATGAAATGATCTCACTATCTAAGTCTATTGTCTTCATCTTTATGCATGAGGTAACTCATTATCATTGAAGGTAAGTGATTTTTTCATGATGACACAGGCAATGAGCACACTGGGTAGAATTCCTTGTTGTTGCTGTCCTTCTGTAAAGTCCAACTCTATGTGACCCTATGTACTTTTTCTATAGGTTTTCTTGGCAAAGACAATGTAGTGATTTGCCATTTCTTCCATCAGTGTGTCCCCATTTTACAAATGATAAACTGAGGGAAATAGGGTTTAAGTGATTTCCACAGGATTACATAGCTAATAAGTATCTTAAGCCCAATTTGAAAGCAGATCTTGTGAGCCTCAGGCCTACTGCCCTTTCCACTGCACCACCTCGCATTGCTAAAAGGCTCATACATATATATGTACTATATATGTGTGTGTGTGTATTTGCAAATAACTACGCACATAAATGGGTGTACATGCCTAATTTTTTAATAAGCAAACAAATTAACCTTTCTTTCCCATTTAAAATTTTTCCTCTTCAAAATTAAAAATGAAATAAAAATACCCAATTAATAGTGAAGCAAAAAAAGCTTCTCTACTAGTTTTGTCCAAAAGATATTATGTCTCATTTTGCATTCTGGTCCCTTTACCTCTGAATCAGAAAGTAAGGAGCTCATTTCATCTTCAATACTTTGAATTTGTGGTTCATTATTACAAAGCTCAGAGTTCCTAATTCTTTCAAATTTTTTTTTGTTTTTAACATATCCTTGTATTTGTAGAATTAGATCGGCTGGTTCTGCCCACCTCACTTGGCACTAGTTAACAAAATTTCTTCCATTTCTCTGAAAAATAATTGCATTTTATAGTGTATACACACAAGTAAAGATTTATATACAGAAATATACAATTATGTCTATTTTGGTGTTCGTTCTTTGTTTCAAGTAGTACCAATGACTTCAAAGGGTTATATTTTAATTTATGTGAATTGGGTTTAAGTAAAGAAGAATAGCACAACATCATCAGCCTCACTCTCTCTTCAAAAGACATGAAAGTCCAGTGGCAAGACAAAAGTATAGATGACAAAAAATGATTCAAGTGTAATGAATGGCCTTGGGACCTTCAATGTCTGACCAAGTTTGAATACCTCCACAATACCTGATTTAGCTTCCTTTATGGCCACTGAAACGAATTGTTCTCATCCACCCTTTCCATTTTGGAAAGCCTTCAGAAGCTATGGGTATATACACAATGAACTCACTAACAGGTCTGAGTCCTCTCAGTTACCCTATGCTATACATGCTACATACAGCTTCTGGACATCAGAGGTGAGACATATGTGGAAGGGAAACATTAAACAAACATCATTAAACATAGATGAAAAGCCCTGCAAATGGCTCAGCAAGACTTCACACCAAAGGTACTAACTCTCCAGAAATATGCCATCTAACCCATTATACAAATCACAACTTGTTCAAGCACTCTTTAATTTATGGGTACCACCTAAGATTCCCATTCTTTGCCACTTAAAAAAGAGTTAGAAATATTTAGTGCATCCTGAGTGACAGTTTTCTTTGCTAAGGCCACATTTCTCCTTTAATCTACCTTCTCTCTTACTCCTCATCCTATTTCTTGTTTTATTCTTCCATGCTTTTCTGCATAGTTCATATATGAATGAAGTTGAATTGTTAACAACTTCCCACCCCTAATCCATATTTGCACAGATATCTCCTTTTTTATCACAAGCTCAAAAAGAACATCTACAGGGGCTCAAAAAATATTTGACGTTGAAAACTAAACAATAGAGGTAGAAGAAAAATTGGGAACAAAAATGAACAATGCAGGAAATTCACAGGAAAAATGTTGAAATCTTGATAAAGGAGGTACAAAAAAATTAAAGAAAAATAGTACCTAAAAAAGCAAAATAAGTTACTCAGTAAAAAGAGGGACAAAATTCACTCAAGAGAAGTCAAAAACAAAATTGGCAACACAGAAAAAAGATGTGAAAATTTTCACTGTGTGACCCTGGGCAAGTCACTTGATCCCCATTGCCTACCCTTACCACTCTTCCCACCTATAAGTCAATACACAGAAGTTAAGGGTTTAAAAATTTTAAAAAAAAAGAATCATTGGACTACCTGAAGCTATAATCAAAAAAGAACTAGAAAATATTTCTTTCAAGAAATTTTCAGGGCCAAGGGCTAAAATAGAAATGGAAAGAATCCCCTGATCTCCTCATAAAAGAGATTCCAAGATGAAAATTCCCAAAATGTTATAGCCAAATTCCAGAACTCCCATGGCAAGGAGAAAATAGTGCAGGCAGTCAAAAAGAAACAATTAAAATATTTCAGAGCTATGGTCATGATAACAAGATTTAGCCGTTTCTACATTAAAGGATGAAAATGTCTACAATGTGATATTCCAGAAGGCAAGGGGTTTGTATTGCATACAAGACTCATTTACCCAGCAAAATTGAATTAAATTCTCCATGGAGTGAATGAACATTCAATGAAACAGAAGGCTTTCAGAATGTCAGAATTTCAGTTTCTTTTGGGTTAGGGAATCCTGCCCTGCTTCTTTCTCTGCAGAACTTGGGCTGGGATAAAAACTGGTACCAAGATAATGCTCAGCACTCAGGATGGGAGACACAATGTTATCAGTTTTTACTGAAAGTGCTCCTGGCATAGAAAAACATAGAAAGTCTAAGACCAATTTTTATCCCAGAAAGTCATCCATGTGAACAATTCCCCTTTTTTAATGCACTCTGTGCATTAAAGTTGGTTGGGGGTCTTAGTAGAGGTCTAGAATCTTATCTTTCCCTGGTTCAGTTTCGTATGATATGACATACCCTACACATACACTTTTCCTAATGTCTCTTGTTCCCTCTGTCATTTTCTTTCTTTTTTCCCATTTGAGATCTCTTACACCAAATGAATAATGTAGAAAATTATTTAGCATGAAACAATTTATATAAAAGGAAGGGGCAAGAAAAGAGGCATTTATTAAGCATCTGGTGTGTACCAAGTGGTTTTATAATATGATTTCATCCTACCAACAATCCTTTGCTTGTTATTGATATTAATCAATATTGTTATTGATGCAATTTGAAGCTTTTGTAAATTGAGGAAGACAAAGATAAATTGATTTGACCAGGACCACACAGCTAATATGTTTCAGATTTTCCTGACTCCAAGCTTAATAATCTATCTATACCACAATTTACCTGTTTATGAGGTGGCCATCAAACAGAGTTACATAAATAAGAATCCTTTTTTCTGCACCAAACCTCAGCAGCTCTCAGCTAAAGATGCATATTTCACTCGGCTGTTATTCTCTTAGGTTCCGTGTGCAGTATGTAGTGATAGTTGCTGTCCTGGATTTAGGAAGACCCCTTTGGAGGGGCAGCCTGCCTGCTGCTTTGACTGCACTCCATGTCCAGAAGGAGAGATTTCTAGTCAGAAGGGTAAGTTTCTGCAGGGGACTCACTTCATATGATCACTGATATAGAAAATAAATGATAAGTTATTCTTGTACAGTCACCTACAAGCCCCTAGTTCATCACTGTCAGAGGAAGACATTATATGAGACCCAAGAAAACTTGAGAAATATCCTGAAATAAGTAATCAAGAGAAGGTCCTTCAGATCTCATGACACAATGAGAAGTGTGATCTATAGGGATAAAATTTTTTGATGTCTTATTTTTTGAAAAACTAAAATCCCTTTTTCTTCTCCTGGATATAATGTTTAGTGACTAGAGGTTATGTATATATGTTTTAAATGACACAATATACAGCATTGTTTAGGTTGAATGATTTAAGTTGAGATGTTTAGTCTAAGATCAATCTGCAAAAGCCATTAAAACAAGTTGATTTCATGTTCAAATACAGAGCAGTGACCATCACCACAACACACTACTCCAGGGGAATGGGAAGTTCTCCTGATGCTATGCCACCTCCAACATAACAACACCTGGGACTGGGATGTGAACCCAAGAGTACCTGGAAGAGCAAATTTGTTCTGGAAGAGATGAGATTTTACAGGATTTAAATGTTAGATTAAGGAAGCTAATATCAGGCACTAGATGCCTGTTAGCTACAAAAATAAAAAAGAGAAAAGAGAGTAAGTCTTCCCAGCAGTTTTTCTTATCTAAAATAGGGACATATCCTGGAAACTTTTGTGAATTACAGCTACCCCCATTAAGATATTCTTTCTTCCCCTCCCTTCCCTTACTTTTCATAGGAAAATGACACGGTTTCTGTAGGGATTCCTCTTTCTGATCTGTCTCTCCTTCTGTTTCTGTCTCTAACATTTTATCCATCTCTGTCTCTGTCTCTTTCCCTCTATCTCTCTACCTCTATTTACTTTGCCCCTATTTCCCTCCCTCTATTTCTTCATCTTCCTCTCATTTCTCTTCCTTTTCTCTTCATGACTTTCCCCTTTCTTCCCCCTTCTCAATTTTTGCTGTTGCCATGCAAGTATGATGCACTTGTGAACTGAATTTTTCTCAACTTTGTATGTGGCTCTAACTGGATTTCTTTCCAAGTGCATATGTTCATCCAAAAATGAAAATCCCTATCCAAGGACAAGGAAAAAAACAACACTTTCTCTCTAGGACTACAATTCTAAGAATTCATATAATTAGGTTTTAGAATCTCTCAACTCCTGCCCACAGAGAAAAAAAGTCTCAATGCCCAGATATTTCTGGAGAAAAGGAGAGTTTGGTAAGAGGTGCAAAACAATGGAAACACGTTGCTCCTGCTTTCCATTTGACTAGAAGATAAAGTATATATTGTAATTCCAGCCTGCTGAATGTTAAGAGACCACACAAAGTAGGCCATACATACTCTCTAAACATACTTATTTATTTAAGTGGGAGAACTACTCCCACTGCTCAGTTTCAGAGGTATCCCCCTGACTTAGGTCCTTGAGGTGGAATTCTTGGTGGACCACATTGTACTGTTTATATCCTGCTCTGGAACTTTACAAAGATTTCTAACATGAATCTTTAGTCCATCAGAAGAGTCTGACTTCACTGTCTGTACATTGTTCTAATTTATGGATCTGGTTTCAGAGGAAAATCTGCTCATAACTGAACCAGTGTTGAAGACAAGCAGGGTCCTCAGAGATCATCTTTTCCACACTTTTTATTTCAAACATGAAATCCAGAGAAATTATATGACTCTTTGAGGTTACCAATGGGTCATTCAAAGACTGATACCCATTGCTCCTGACTAAGTCCAATATTCAACTCATATCTCATTTTTGAGGCAGAGAATGACACAGAAAAGTCAGACACAGTAGATACTTCTAAAAGCAGCAAGTCTTTTACTTTGGGGCATTTTAGCCAACATAAAAAAAGCTAATGACAAGGATAGAGGCTAGGATTATAAAGATCTGTGATATCACTGTTAAAGGGAACTCTCCAATTAGGACTTACCTCTTACATTGCACCTATGTAAACCTTATTGTCTTATACTGTTCTAGAACACTGAGGGGTTGAGTGTCTACTGCAGGATTACAAGGAAATATGTTTCACAGGGAGTAATTGAACTCAGGTCCTCCTGCCTTTGGGATCAGCCATCAACATTGAATATGGAGTGACATCAGAAAATGAATTAACTCAGGAGATTAATGAATGGGTCATAGTTAGGTTGAGTAAATATACAATTGGATCACAATGCCTGGGTATTCAATATATTATCACATCTTGGAAAAGACTAGATGCTCATGACTCACCTATTGGTATTACTTTGAATCTTGCCTTAGACCAGTGATGGGCAAACTTTTTAAAGAGGGGGGCCAAAGGAAAGGAAATGCTCATCTTTCAATCTCTTTCTAAGGCAACTCTTTCAAAGTTTCATTGGATTGTATCCTACTCATTGTATTCATCAGATTAGGAATTATGTCTCCAGGCCAGATAGAACATTTCAGGGGTCTGTATCTGGACCACGGACCATATTTTTGCCCATCACTGCCTTAGACTGTTTTCAAGCCAAGATAGGAGGGAAAAGAGGAAAGTAGAGAAAAGACTGATTCTCTGACAAGTACTTAGAATGTAGACAAAGTCTATGCTCTACCATAATCTATTCTACTGCTTTGTTGTGGGAAAACAAGTGTCTTCCCCATGCAATCAGGAATATTTATTGAGTTAATGATGATTATAGTGATGATAATTATTATTATTATATGAATTAGAATTTATATATAGTGTTTTAATTTTGTGCTTTATCAATGCTGTTTCATTTGGACCTCATGACAATTACATGAGGTAGATGCCATTATTATCCCTATTTCATTGGTATGGAAACTAAGACAAAGGTAAAGTGACTTACCCAGAGTGACATAGCTAATAAGTGTCCAAAGCAAGATTTACACTGGCATTCCTGACTCCAAGTCCCATAGTCTATTCATATTGCAATTTACTTCCTTTATATAACCTTTTCATAGTAAAATGACACGGTTTCTGTAGGGATTTCTGACATCACCAGCACGCAAGGCTATTGGGATTTTCAACTCTAATGCCATGGAGGCAATTCAATTAAGAATTTGGTGACTGTTTGGGACCTGAAAGACTCAAGTTATATAAAACAATAAGAGAGAGAGAGAGAGAGAGAGAGAGAGAGAGAGAGAGAGAGAGAGAGAGAGAGAGAGAGAGAGAGAGAGAGACAAGGAGGAAGAAAGGAAGTGTCTGGGGAAGAGATTAACTGCTGATAGAAATATGGCTTGAGGGCCAGGGAATGTTTTAGGAATGCTATTTGTGAGGTAAATTTCCAGAACATAGATCTGAATGAGAGGTTTAAAACAAGATAAATTAACTTTTCCAAAAAAAATTTAAAACAAAACTATGTATGACCCAATGAGAATTTAGGTTGAAGCTCTCTGATTAAGCCATGCTATTAAGATATTATGGAATTGAATATATTATGGACAGCATCAATTTCCTGAGCATTAACAGGATGACAAGTTACAAAGCAAAAGAGGATTTGTCCATAAGAAACATGCCAGCTTTGAAATAAATGATCAATCAGTCACTTGATAATCATTTAGTATGTGATAGACTGGGTGATCAGTGGTGGGGATACAATATCAAAAACAATTCCTGCATTCAGAGAGATTTCATTCTTGTGGAGGAGACAACATGTATAAGCAATGGCAAAAATATGTATAAAACTTACACAAATTCATTTTGGGAGGGGGTGAACTGGGAGCTTGGAAGAATGAAGAAAGATTAATAAGGGCAATCTTTTCCTAGAGTTTTTGATGTACTATACAACAAAAACACTCAGAAGTGATCTTTACAGTTTTCAAGTTTATAGGACTAAAAGAAGGAATTCAAAGGAACAAATATCATCAGTTAAGTAAAAGGAATATAGAGAATCATTGTGATCTAAGATCAGCCAGTGATAAAGAACATGAAAAGGCTAGGTCTAGCCTTAGGTGCCTTTTTTACTTACTTACTAATTATTAGTTATTACTAAATTAATTCCTTAATTAGGTAACTAATTAGTTAATTGAATTATTAGAAATTGAATCTAAGCACAGAGAAATGGGGATCCTGTAACTTCTGGAGTCAGAATGAGGTATCACAGCTAACATGACTATTTCATATATCTGGGCATAGGGATAATCCCTTGAATCTAAACTTTGAGTCTGTTTTTCTCTCTTGCAGATGTGGAACACTGTACAAAGTGCCCAGAGGATGAATATCCAAATAAGCAGAGAGATGGCTGCCTTCCCAAGGTTGTCACCTTCCTGAATGTGAAAGAACCTTTAGGGATGACTTTGGCCTTCATGGCTGTCTCCTTCTCTTTACTGACAGCTCTGGTTTTGGGGATCTTTCTGAAGTTCCAAGACACTCCAATAGTCAAAGCCAATAACAGGACTCTCAGCTATACTCTCCTCATCTCCCTTATCTTCTGTTTCCTCTGCTCCCTGCTCTTCATAGGCCATCCCACCACTGCCACCTGCCTCCTACAACAAACTGTATTTGGAGTTGTCTTCACAGTGGCTGTTTCTTCCATTTTGGCCAAAACCATCATTGTGGTTCTGGCTTTCAAGGGTATCAGGCCAGGGAGCAGGATACGCATGTTCATGCATCCTAGAGTGTCTGTCTATGTTGTCCTCATATGCTCAGGGTTGCAAGTGATTTTCTGTGGCATTTGGTTGGGAACCTCCCCACCCTTTCCAGAGGCAGACACACACTCTCAATATGGCCACATCATCCTTAAATGTAATGAGGGTTCTGCCTTTGCTTTTTTCTGTGTTTTGGGCTACATGGCCCTTCTGGCTCTGGGAAGCTTTATCGTAGCTTTTCTGGCCAGGAACCTGCCTGATACCTTCAATGAAGCCAAGTACATCATTTTCAGCATGCTAGTGTTCTGCAGTGTCTGGGCCTCTTTTCTGCCCACATATCAGAGCACCAAAGGGAAGGCCATGGTGACTGTGGAGATCTTCTCCATCTTGGCCTCCAGTGCTGGGCTACTGGGCTGCATCTTTATTCCCAAATGTTATGTGATCCTCCTGAAGCCAGACAGAAATACCCTGGAACAGATCAAGAATAAATGATTCCAGAGGAAAGACTTTTTTATGGAGCACAATCTTATACTTTCTGTTCCTGGAATGATGGGCTTGAAGAATAATCCACATTAATCTAGCCTAGACATATTTATCTGTTTGGCTGATGTTTGAACCCTAATTAGTATATCATGACATTCACTCTGGATACTTTCCAAGTTCCCCTCTCATACATGGAATATATCCCCCAATTTTGATGATGCTACCAATGCAGTGGGTTCAACCTGAGAACTTCAAATTGTCAGAATGTTGGATGCTCTCAGTGTCATCCCTTGGACAATGGGGGAGTGGGAGACCAAGAGATGTGAGGAAATGCTACCATTTCCAACAGCCAGTGCCAATTCCCATCAAGGATTCCTTCACACTAGATTCAACAACAATCTAAATGGCTGAACTCCAGGAACTTCAATTTTTTTGGCCTTAGCTGCACAGAGTATGACATTTTCTTCCTCTAATTTCAAGCTAGCTTCTATCTGGATCATCTGCTTTCGTTTGCTGACACAAAGACCCAATGATCTTTTAAAATTGATTAAGGAGTTATTCTAACCAGTTTACATTTGATTAGTTCTGTGATGGGCAAATTCTTTAAAGAGGGGGCCAAAGGAAAGGAAATGCTCATCTGTCAGTCTGTTTCTAAGGCAACTCTTTCAAAGTTTCATTGTATTGTATGTTGCTCATTGTATTTGTGAGATTAGGAATAATGTCATGGAGCAGGATAGAACATTTCAGGGGACCCCATCTGACCTGCAGGCCATAGTTTGCCCATCACTGGATTAATTCATTTATTCAGCCAAAATGCATGTGGAAATTAATATTAACTACAATATTTTTGAAGCATTTTTCTAGTTATCCCCCAAAGAACAATCTGACTCTAAGGTCAGAATTAAACAAGTTCTTCCCAGGCTTTGAAACTGGGCTAGGACTTACCTTTTTTGTTGTTAAGACCCTGAAAAGATAAAGGAAGGGCTCAGCATGGTGAACATTGGCCCCTTTGAAAAGATTAAGAGAAGTCAGAAAGCTCTAACAGCCGTATTGGACTGGCTTAACATTGCCACAGCCACTTGGCAGAGAGGAAAGGTTGTGCTAATGTTTTCTTTGTATGAAACAAGACTCAGCTTCCCCTGTGATGAAGCAATGACAGAGGGATTGCGATCTCTAAGTCCACCTCCTGGGTGGCCGATTACCAATCACAGATGCCCTAAGATGTCAAGGAGGGGGAATGAGTACAGATTTAATGAATGCTGCGCCAGAGGAGGGAAACCTCTTTTGATCTCTTTTTTCCACCCTCCTGGATTGTGGAGAGAGGAAGTTGACCAGGATAAGATGTCTTGACCAGTCAATAAATAATTTTAAAATTAAGAAATAGCCTTTCTTGAGAATTTCAGTCCTTCCTTTTTTATAATTAATTGGGGCTTATAAGAAATAAAGAAGTCTCTGGGCCATAATTCTGAACCAAAAAATTCACTTTATTTGTGGGTAAATAGAGTCAATGATCCCATCACACCCAGTCTGTGATGAAAGACATCTTGTGAACATTCACAGTTTTTTAATAGCCTGTGGACAGTTGATTCGAAACACTTTAACAAAACCCACATATTCAAAGTATCTTGCCTAATACTTGATAAATTCTAGGGTAAGGTCCAAGCAATTAATTGATCTTATAACTAAGATCCTCAGAAAATAATCTTAAGAAGATACATGAAGGTAAACATAGTCTTCTCACTGAGCCATAAAATCTGAGGTCCTTGACATAGATTCCTTAAAAAGTAAATACTATGCCAACTTTTATACCTGATTGTGATAGCAGTTGTTATGTTCTTCATAATCAGGAGACAGTAAAGATATGTATTTACCATAAGAAGATTTATTAACAGGAACTCTTTAGCAAACTCTCTCCTTATCTATGACTACTTATACACAGTTAATCAACAACTGGGACTAGTCTTTCTCATATTCTAGTTACATATATTACTTAAAGGATTACATAAGATGATTTATTTTTGTACTGAATGACACAAAAGAGATGAAATGAAATAAATGCAAGTTAAGCTCTTCAGAAGTTTGAAGCAAACCTCTCATTAGGTTATTTCTATGTAACTATCACCTGATCATTTTATCCCTCATTTCTTAAGTATTATTACATAGACTTCACTTTCTTTACTAGTCCTTACCTACAGTCCATAGAGCCGCAATTTTTATTCTGATTTTATTCTTCTTGTTGAAGCTCACACACAGTTGAATGCTGTATTCAGCTCATATTGTGTCTTTGGGAATGTGCCTCTTTCTACAGCATCTTACACCTCTCCAAAATAAAAATCATGTTCAAAAGGCAAAACAATTTCAGTGGCCTCCATGGCCTAACCTTTGAAAAATCCTAATGAGACACAGAGCAGAGAAACTATCAAGAAATGGAGCTGATCCAGACTCTCTAACATGCTTCATCAGCACTCTCTCCCAGCTCCTCACATGTACGTGCTCTAGGATCCAAAAGGGCTTGGAAAAAGAACACAGAAAGAGAAGGAAAGGACTAGATCGTGTGTCTGGGCTTTCAACAGAACATGCCCCAGCCCTTACTGTCTCTCAGGGCCTCTGACATCCAAATTCTATAGAGTAGAAATTGGCTCAGCCTACCAGAGTAACGTGACAGTATATAATGCTTCAAGTCAAGAAGACTGAGCAACCTAGAAAAGAAGATTGAGTACATTGATGGCTGTGTGACAATACACTAAGCCTGAGAGTTAATGACCAGTTTGACCTAATGTCAGTTCTGTCCTTACTATTATGGGGAAAACCAGGGGAGTTGACTTAAATATTAAATGTGGGCTCAGTGGGGTGGATAGGAGACAGGAAGGGACAATGGGTAAGACTTTACAAGCCAGGGAACCTGATTTAAATATAAGGGGAATTACCATTGACAGAAATGGCAGTTAAGCCTGACTAACTGTCACCCTGCCCCACCCAGCCTGGAATAACTTCAGAGTATTAAATACACACCATGAGGACTTTAAAGTACTAGAAAAGACACAGGGAAACAGTTTAATTATAATATGAGGGAATTGGAAAGGGGGTTAGGTGAAGCTATGACTAACTACCAGGACTGGAGTCAAAGGGGTAAGTTCCTTAGCCATCCTGGATTCTGCCAGGTTTTGACAGGTTGGCTAAGGACCTGGGGAAGAGGGCTTGAATTTGGGGTCTCACAACTGTTCCAGAGATGCTTTCAGGATACCGGGAACCAACTCCTCCACAGCTGATGATCCAAAGTAACCAGGTAGGGAGGGATGTCGGCAAACTGTCCACCAGATCACAGGCCACTTCCCTACTCAGTGTTGACTTGCAGGATTGATGTCTTCTGCTTTTTGAACCTTCACCACTCTCCAAGATCCCAGGGAATCAGGGTACACTTCCTCTGAGGTCTCCCAGGGAGAGTTACAGCTTGTCCCAACCACCATGGAGTCTGTCCCAGAGAGAGAGGCCCACTTCCTCCTTCCCCATTCCATTTGAAATTCTCCAGCCCTTCCTGTTAAGTCTCCTAAATAATAATTAAGTAATCCTCCTCACAACATTACTTAAACTGTGGCAGATAAAATTCAGATTTCACTTTGTGAGAGGAAGGAGATCCCAACATCCCTCCCCCAGTGAGATTATCATAAATAGATAAATCAGAACATGAACAGAGGAGAATAAGTGGAAATTGTGAGATTGCCAAAGATTTCAGAGAGAAGAAAAGTCTACTATAAAATATGAGGAACAGAGAAGACAATAATAGCAGAAGGAAAAGTGACTTTCATGTCAGTTCAAAGAGAATACTTACCTATCAATAAGTATTGCAAGGCCAAGGAAGAAAAATTGACATCTGATGAATGAGGGGACACTGTGAATGGATGAGAGGATATAGAAACACAGAACAATGTTCCTGGATGTTGATCTCGCATGACTTGAATATAAATGGTTCCTTCTGAAAGTTCTGAAAATCCATTTCATTCCCAGGTCTCACTCTTTGATTGGGCATGCATATTATGGGAGGATGATAGAGGATTCTTGGCACCCTGGCATTCCAAAATATGCTGGACTCTTCTCACACATGGCTTTTGGTGCCTGTAAGACTGGCCTCTGACCCTCACTGAAGTCAAATCTGTCAAAACAGGGAGACCCACAAGGAATGCCATCACCAGGACTATAATTTAGGGATTGGAGGAAATGGCAAGTCTCTTGATATAATAATTTCCCTACTGGGGCAGCTCACACACCATTTTTGGCTAGGAAGCAGTATGGTAGCCTTGGGACTTTTCCTGGCACGTCCTCTCTTGGTTAGTGAACAGAGAAATAAAGTAACTGATAAATTCAAATTAGCTAGGCATGGTCAAGTGACTAAGTGCTTTTCTCTCTCACTTGCTTTCACTAGCTAATAAATTATGAATCAATATACAGTCTCTAAAGAATTTTATTCCTAATACTCTCTATGAGTTAGTTTTTCTACATTTTCTCAAAGAAGATACAATTTGGGGGCAGCTAAATGTCTCAATGGACTGAAAGCCAATCTTAGTTAGAGGCAGGAAGTCCAGGGTTCAAATACAGCCTCAGATACTTCCTGGCTATGTAATCCTAGGCAAGTCACCTAACCACCATTGTCTAGCCCTTACCACTCTTCTGCTTTAGAACCAATATAATATATCAATTCCAAGATGGAAGGTACGAATTTAAAAAAAAAGAACATACAAGTTGAGACCAGTTCAAATGGTCCAAATTTTAAATTGCCCAAAATGCAAAATAATTTGGTTCTCATTTAATTTTTCAGTGTATTTTCTTGGAATTTTTTCTAGATTATTAACATAGCATTAAGAGTACTGGAAAAAACCATTTTTAAAAAGCTGTCCAAAAAATTAGAGAAAAACATCACATTGTACAAATAAAGAAAAACTTTTGTTGGCTGAGGTAAATAAATAAAATTGTTTCAGTTAATTAAAATAAATAAATGTCTAAACTTATTCATTTAAACCTGGGATTAAAGGCATCATTGCACTGGCTCCATAAAAGGATGCAGAAAAGCCTGGGAGCCCTAGAGTCCTGGGAACCTAGTATCTCAATCTTCAGTCAGAGGCATCAGAATGATTACAAATCATTCTATGATTTTCTAACACTCATTTTGTTTACTCTGTCTTGTGTTTTTCTAGCTTCTACAATGACTTTTAGCATGGTTTAACCCAAAGGACTAAAGGTTGAAGGGAACCCTTGGAAATTTATGGACATTTCTTAAAGGAACATAGAAATTGAGGTCCCTCTCAAATTTCATTATTCAAGATGCAAAATAATTCGAGTTTTGATATAATTTTGAGGTGTCTGCTTTTGTGCCTATTTTTGGTAGACAGCCGTCTAATATTGAACCAACCTTGTGCTACTAGTATAAAACCTACCTGGTCATACTATGTGATCCTTGTCATATATTGATGTAATCTCCTTGTTAGTATTTTATCTAAAATTTTGCATCCATATTCATTAAAGAGATTGTACTATAGTTTTCTTTCTCTGTTTTTTCTCTCCCTGCTTTAGGTATCAGTGCAATATTTGTGTCATAAAAGGGATTTGGTAGAATTCTTTCTTTGACTATTTTTCAAAATACTTCATATAATATCATAATTAATTGTTATTTTTATTTAAATGTATTTATTTGTTTATTACATTAAAATATCCAGACAGCTCTTTCCCTCTCCTTCCTCTCTCTCTACTGAAATAGGCATCATTTGACAAACAGATACATGTATATATGAAGCTATGTCTTGCTTATTTCTATTTTTCAGTTCTTTCCCTAGAGGTAACATACACAAGTCATTCTTCAAAAACTATTTCTGTTGCTATATATAATGTTCTCTTTGTTCTCCCTATTTCACTCTTCATAATTTCATGTAAGCCTTTCCGTTTTTTTTAAGTTAACCTTGTAAGAAATAAAATGGGTATAAAGGGATAGATTTAAAAATATTAGGGTTTTAAAGGATTTATTGTGAGTCATTAGAAAAATAAAGCCATGTGCCTGGTTAAGAGTTAGTTTGGAAGTCACGCCCTGTTGCCTCCTCCTCCCATCCTGGCTCCTGCTCCCAAGTCAGAAAAAAAGTGCCAACCGAGTCTTTCACTATTTATCCTTCTATCTACGTGATTACGCTTTCTGCCCACGTGATTACACAAGAGCAGAAGCCAGTTGGCTCTTGAGAAATGTAGTTTGAAAGAGCCCTAAATGTCCACAGGAAGTTTACATCAGGGACCTCAAAATTAGTTCAGGGACCTCAAAATTAGTTCAAGGACTTCCAAATTTCCAATATCACACCTGCTCATCATTTCTTACAGTTTAATAGTATTTCATCCCCAATCACAGGCCATATGATTTCTTTAACCATTCCTCGGTTGATGGGCATCCCTTCCATTTCCAGCTTTTGGCCACCACAAAGAGACCTACTATAAATTTCTTAAAACATATGATTTTTTCCCCAGTCATTTTAGGAAATAAACCTAATAGTAGTATTGCTGGGTCAAAAGATATACAGTTCTATATGTCTTTGGTTGTAATTCCAGATTTCCCTTTAAAATGATTCAATGAGTTCACAGTTCCACTACAACAAATCACGAAGATCTTATATTTTGGTCAAACAGCATGTGAAGAGAATATTGAACTTTTTCTTTATTTTTAATGTAATCAATCAGCAACCTCTAATTCAATCAATCAGGAATTTGAAGTGAACCTACTTAGCACTTGGTAGGTTAGTAGGTAAGAGAGTTCAAAAGTCACTTACTAGAAAGGCCACAAGCACTGTCCCCCACCTTGGGCAGTGTTAGGCAAATTGGGAGGCTGTGATTGGTTCCAATGAAGTGGGGGAGTGACAGGAAGTGATGTGGAAAAGGGTTATAAAAGTTGAGAAAAAAAGAAAACACATTCATTCCTTGGCTCTTTGGGGAGGAGACTCTCCTGGAGGAGGATTCTGCTGGGCTGGAGTTTTCTGTGCTGGAGGCTTGCTGGGTGAGTGACTGGAACCTAAGGAAGATGCTTATATTGCATCAGGATTTATGGCTTAAGAGACTACCATGACTCCACATGGAGATCAGGACTTGAGGGAGCCCTTATTAGGTGGTAAACTGGACTTCTTCCAACAGAAATCATAGGGTATCTAGTTAGGTAATTCTTTCTACTTCCTTCCTACATTGATCTCTTTTACTATATCTCTATTAAACTAAAGTGTTAAGAGTAGCTAAAAGACTCATAACTTAAGAGCTAATTTTATAAATGGTGACCACAATAATATTTTAATTCATATTTATTCAAACCAATTTTAATTTTTACAAGGATTTATACCAGGAGTGCTAAGAAGGTTTACAATAAAGAAAATTATTAACATAATTAATTACATCAAAAAAAGAGTAACAAAAAGCATGTAATTGTGTCAATAGATTTAACAAAAGCTTTTGACAAAATCTTGCAATTGAACACCAGAGATGACCAGATTGAAAAGGAATACCAAAAGATTATGGCCGAAAACCAGAAGATTATGGCCGAAAACCAGAAGATTATGGCTAAAAACCAGAAGATTATGGCCGAAAACCGAAAGATTATAGCCGAAAATCAATCCCTAAAGGCTAGAATTGAGCAAGTAGAAGCTAATGATCTCTCAAGACAACAAGAACAAATAAAACAAAGTCAAAAGACTGAAAAAATAGAAGGAAACATGAAATATCTCAATGAGAGAGTGACAGACCAAGAAAACCGGTCTAGAAGAGACAATTTGAGAATAATCGGTCTTCCAGAAAAACCAGAAATTAATAGAAACCTGGACTCCGTACTAAAAGAAATTATTCAGCAAAATTGCCCTGAAGTCCTACAACAAGAGGGCAATATAGACATAGAAAGGATTCATAGAACACCCACTACATTCGATCCAGAGGAAAAAACGGGTAGAAATATTATTGCCAAATTCAAAAGCTTTCAAGCAAAAGAAAAAATCTTACAAGAAGCCAGTTGCAATTAGAGAAGAAAAAGAAATTGAAGGTATCAAAGTGGGCAAGGAGGAGACTAAGCTATCACTCTTTGCAGATGATATGATGGTATACTTAAAAAATCCTAGAGAATCAACTAAGAAGCTTGTAGAAATAATCAACAACTTTAGCAAAGTTGCAGGATACAAAATAAATGCACATAAATCATCAGCACTTCTATACATTTCCAACACACTAGAGCAGCAAGAAGTAGAAAGAGAAACACCATTCAAAATCACCCTAGACAATATAAAATACTTGGGAATATACCTACCAAAACAAACACAGCAATTATATGAAAACAACTACAAAACACTTTCCAAACAAATAAAACTGGATCTAAACAATTGGAAAGTCATTGATTGCTCATGGGTAGGACGAGCTAACATAATAAAAATGACAATTCTACCCAAATTAATTTACCTATTTAGGGCCATACCTATCAAGCTACCAAAAAACTTCTTTACTGAATTAGAAAAAAGTATAACAAATTTCATTTGGAATAAGAAAAGATCAAGAATTTCAAGGGAAATAATGAAAAAAAAATGTGAAGGAAGGGGGCCTAGCAGTACCAAATATTAAACTATACTATAAAGCAGCAGTCATCAAAAAAATATGGAACTGGTTAAGAGATAGAGAGGAGGATCAATGGAATTGACTAGGGATAAATGACATCAGCAAGACAGTGTATGATAAACCCAAAGAGCCCAACTTTTGGGACATGAATCCACTATTTGACAAAAACTGCTGGGAAATTTGGAAAACAATATGGGAGAGATTAGGTCTAGATCAACATCTCACACCCTACACCAAGATAAATTCAGAATGGGTGAACGACTTGAATATAAAGAGGGAAACTATAAACATGTTAATTGAACACAGAATAGTATACTTGTCAGATCTCTGGGAAAGGAAAGACTTTAAAACCAAGCAAGAGTTAGAGAAAATTACAAAATGTAAATTAAATGGTTTTGATTATATTAAACTAAAAAGTTTTTGTACAAACAAAAACAATGTAATCAAAATCAGAAGGGAAACAACAAATTGGGAAAAAATCTTTATAACGAAAAACTCTGACAGGGGTCTAATCACTCAAATATACAAGGAGTTAAAGCAATTGTATAAAAATTCAAGCCATTCCCCAATTGATAAATGGGCAAGAGACATGAGTAGGCAATTTTCAGGTAAAGAAATCAAAAGTATCAATAAGAACATGAGAAAGTGTTCCAAATCTCTAATAATTAGAGAAATGCAAATCAAAACAACTCTGAGGTATCACCTCACACCTAGCAGATTGGCTAAAATAAAAGAAGGGGAGAGTAATGAATGCTGGAGGGGATGTGGTAAAATTGGGACATTAATGCATTGCTGGTGGAGCTGTGAACTGATCCAGCCATTCTGGCTGGCAATTTGGAATCATGCTCAAAGGGCTATAAAAGAATGCCTGCCCTTTGATCCAGCCATACCATTGCTGGGTTTGTACCCCAAAGAGATCATAGATAAACAGACTTGTAGGAAAATATTCATAGCTGCGCTTTTTGTGGTGGCAACAAATTGGAA
>NC_058130.1:784755008-784822988 GCF_016433145.1 Gracilinanus agilis | reverse complement strand
GGTCTTGATCAAGGACACATGACAATACCAGTGGAAATGTGCGTCAGCCATGGGAGGGGGGGGGGGTTCGGGGGGGGGGGTTTGAAGGGGAAAGGTGGAGCATGAATCATGTAACCATGTTAAAAATCAATATTAATAAATGTTAAAAAAAACAAAAAAAATACCCTTTGAACTAAAGAGATATTAAAGTATAGTATGAATACCTGAAAAAAAAAAGCTTTTGACAAAATACAACACTCATTCCTAGTAAAAACACTTGAAAGTATAGGTATGAATGGAGTGTTACTTATAATAAGAAGAAGTTTATATTTGAAACCATTAGCAAACATCATCTGTAGTGGGGACAAGTTAAAAAGCCTTCCCCTAGACGATTATAAGGATAAAAAATAATAAAGGCTGCTATAAATATAAAAATTAGTATTTTAATTAAAGCCATGCTGATAGATAAAGTTATTAGACCACGCGCTTGTGAGAATTCAAAACCGCCGCCCTCACCATTATTGTCTCCTGTCTCCTCCCGAGTCTGCTGGCCAAGAGACCACTCCCCCCTAACCCAGGAGATTTAAACTCTTCTCTGCGTGGAGACGTAGGCGTCCCCACACCCAAAGAACCGGAAACGGAAACCCATTGGACCACGGGAAATGTAGTTTGACAATTTCCACGTGTCCATAGAAAATATATATATACTTTTAGATGACATCTCCCAAATTTCACTTTTACAATTCCCCGTGAGGTCTGGCAAAAAAAAGGTTAGTCCTTTTTCTTAGCTGGACCTGTAAAAATAGACAACTTCTAAAATTTAGGAATTTGGGGATAAAAGAAATAGATGAACAAACGGTTAAAATTAGCCGCATTGACAAAAAACCAATTTGGAGGCAGTCCCCTATTGGTATAACAGTGTACAATTAGAACAAATTATACAACTCAATTTCAACTCCCCATAGTTCAATCAACTGCACCCCAAAGTTCAAAATTTGGTCTTCATGGTATAGTGAAGGCTTTTCAGACATCTTCATGGTGTCTTCACCAAACAGGTTCATCGTCTGGATTCTGGGGAGATGGTGAGATCCTTATCCTGAAATTATTCTCAAAAGAATTTAAACTTTACATTATAGATTACAAAACATACATTTTCTTCTAAGATTTATACAATTCCCCGTGAAATTACTCCTAAAAGAGTTAAATATACATATATTTTTACATTATCGAATTTTAAAAATCTTAACAGATATCCCCCTAAGGTAAATCTTAAACACACCTTTTCTTTCTAAAAAAAAAAGGGTACCTCAGGTCAGCTAAGGATGAGTGGCTGAGTCCTGGGGGGTTATATGAAATCAACTGGCAAAATACAAAGAATAAAATTCAAGAAAAAAGAAGAAAAAATTAACTTGTGAATGAAATGTAAAATGTGCAAAAAATCTGGGGAAAATAAACTTAGACCTTTGAATGAAGGCCTAATTAAAGTGAATTCAGCAGTGTGCAATTACCCATTCAGGGCCAGGACTTAAGGAAAATGTCTCTCTCTGATCTGGCTTTTTCTATCAGCTTTTCAGGGAAGTGAGCCAAATAAATAACCAATCTTAGGTGCTTTCTAGGAATCTAAGTCGAGGGGACCCACGTCCTCTAAAGTTTTAGAAAAAACTGGGACTCCAGGACTCATACCCCAATTTCCAAGCCCTAAAGTATTGGCATAGAACTGCTGCAATTTATGCAGATTTTAGTCAGTCAAGTCTCTGACCACGTGCTTTCTTTAGCACTATGAACGGCTTTCATATTCCCTTTTCGTAGAATCAGACAGAAAGGCATTTAATCACAGTCCTATAGGCTCAGGTATTTGCTGTAGAATCAGAAAAAGGGTAAATAATGATTATATATGTACTTCCAGTACAAGATGAGAAAAAGGAAAAATCAATTGCTCATTAGAAAAATGTTTTAAAAATCAAAAATATATATATAGCTTAGAACTAGAAGGGTTTTGTTACCCAAAATGAGATTCTCTGTGCGAGAAATTGGGCTTTACAAAATAGCAGATTCACAATGCACATTCAAATAGAGTACCATTATTTCCAATAGCACATTTTAAAATAAGAAACAGTGATGTTTAAAATTATATACTTGTTACAACTTTTAAATCTTGGCTAAGAGTTTCTCAACAAACTCTGTTATTGCTTCCATAGCAAAATATGATATTTTTAAAAAGAACCCTTCTGATATAATTATCCTCAGATAAGAATATACAGGAGCTCCTTGGCTTCCTGTTTTAAAAAATCCTGGGTAGGAAATGCTTCTACCCATTTAAGGCAATAATTTCTCTTATAATAAAATATATAAAAGCTTTATCCTTTAAGACAACAATTCTTAAGGATTTAAAGTAAAAGTTAAGAAATACCTCTTGTAAAATTACAAGGTAATATTCAAAGCAAGGAAACTTTCAAAGTTCTTTGCAATTACCAAGACAGAGTAAATTTTAAAAGACATGTGCTCTTATAAATACAGTATACAAAAGGCAAGTTACAACATTAAAAATGTGTAGGAAATATAATGTGAGTATTAGAGTAACAAGCTGGTCAAAACCTCTTACCAGTTCTAATAGATTTCGCTCATTATTTGGGAGTTACAATAAAATCATAAACAGAATTCATCTAGCAGCCACAAACTTCATTAACTTAAAATGATTCAGTGTAACAGGAAAATCAACAAAATAAGCAAGATTGATTTACAAAACTAATTAGCAAAATACAGTAAGATACAGTCTCTTTAAAACAGAAATAAAACTCATTCAGTTCCGAGGTTTAAAAGTTCATGCCTGGTTTCAATGTATGGTTCTTTTGATTGAGTTCTGCTGAGTTTAAGGGGTTTTTTGAAGTTCAAAGTTCTGAGCAGGTATGGCGGTGAATATTTCTTCCCCTGAGTTCAGTTTTTAATCACAAGCAAGTCTGAATAGGCCATTCGGCCCCATTAAGGGTAAACGCTAGTTGCTAGGTCCAGACGCTAGCGTCCACGTGGGCTTGGGGTTAGAGAAAAAGTTTTGTAGAAAATCCCACATGTAGAGCTTGTGTGGGTGGCTAAATTAGGTCTTTAGAGAAACACGTGGAAGGCTAGAAATAGGAAGAAAGGGGAATATACTACCAAAACCTTTAGAGGCAGAGCTGAAGCAGTCTCTGGAGATCGAGATCTCGGCAAAGGCAGCAGTTGGGGGGCCTCTCTGTTGGGGCTCGGGGTTGTAGTGGAAGGTCAGCACTAGCAGCATCAGCGGCAAGAAAAGTGGCGCGGAGATCACAGGGACTGGAACGCTGGCAGGCTTGTAGCACGGCAGGAATGGAGATCAATGGCAGAGACACACTGGCTGGGCTCCGGCATTTTAGTGTAAAGCCAAAAGCCCGAATCGGCTGGCCTGACCTCCCTCCCAAGGTGGTTTGGGCTGGACTGGCTGGCTGAGTCCCGCTGGAGGCAAAAACATGCTCTTGCTTTTAGCAAAAGCATGGCAAGGAAAGTCACTTTCCCTTTTAAAAAAAGTGCTCAAAAGAGCTGAGCCAGACGGCCAAAAAGCAGTCATGGCTATTGTTTCTGAAAGGCTATCTGGAAAATTTAAAATTCGATTTCCAAACTTCATAAGGTTGCCAAAATTATAAATATTAAAAATAATTATGACTGAAATAATAATATAAATTAGTATTTTAATTAAAGCCATGCTGATAGATAAAGTTATTAGACCACGCGCTTGTGAGAATTCAAAACCGCCGCCCTCGCCATTATTGTCTCCTGTCTCCTCCCGAGTCTGCTGGTCAAGAGACCACTCCCCCCTAACCCAGGAGATTTAAACTCTTCTCTGCGTGGAAACGTAGGCGTCCCCAAGCCCAAAGAACCAGAAACGGAAACCCATTGGACCACGGGAAATGTAGTTTGACAATTTCCACGTGTCCATAGAAAATATATATTCTTTTAGATGGCATCTCCCAAATTTCACTTTTACACAATCAGGAATTAATTGTTCTTTAAATATTTGGAAGAATTCACTTGCAAATCCATCTGGCCCTGCAGCTTCTTCTTAAGGAATTCTTCGAAGGCTTGTTCAATTTGTTTTTCTGAGAGGTAGTTGTTTAAGCATTCTATGTCCTCTTCTGTTAATCTAGGCAATTGACATTTTTGTAAGTATTCTTATTGGTATGTAATTGAGCAAAATAACTCCTAATAATTGCTTTAATTTCCACTTTATTTATTATAAATTTATCTTTTTCATTTTTGATACTGGTAATTTGGTTTTCTTTTTCTTTTTTGGTCAAATTAATCAATGGTTCATCTGTTTTATTTGAGATGTTAAAAAAAACTTGCTATTTCTCTCAGTTATTAGTTCAACGGGTTTTTTTTTCAATTTTATTCATCTCTTTCAGTTTTCAGGATTTCTAATTTGGTGTTTAATTGGAGATTTTTAACCTAATCTTTTTCTAGTTTTTTTAATTGCACAGCCAATTTATTGATCTGTTCTTTCTCTATTTAATTTATATAAATATTTAGAGATATGGATTGTCCCTTAAGTACTACTTTTACTACTTTGGAAGCACATTAAAGTTTTTTTATGTTGTCTCCTTGTTATTCTCTTTAGTGAAATTCTTGGTTCTATGATATTTTTTTCTAAGATAAAGTTATTTCATTTCCAATTAATTTCAGTCTTTTTTTCTCTAGCCCTTCTCAATCTAATTTTATAGCATTATGATATGAAAATAATAAATTCAATATTTCTGCTTTTCTACATTTAGTTATAAGGCTTTTATACCCTACTATATGTTCAATTTTTGTGAAAAAGCCATTACTATTGAGAAAAGGCCAATTCTTTTCTATTCCCATTCAGTTTTCTTTAGAGGTTTAGCTAATCTAATTTTTTTAGAATTCATTTTATCTTCTATTCAATTTTTTTCTTATTTATTCTTTGGTTTGATTTATCTAATTCATAGAAGGGCAGGTTACTATTCCCTACTAATAAAGTTTTTTGTTATTTCCTCTTATAATTCATATAACTTCTTTAGGAATTTGGATGCTATGAAATTTGATGCCCACATGTTTAATATCAACATTACTTTGTGTGGGACACCAGCCCACCAACTCAAAAAAACTGAGACTCTGAGATCACAAAGCAACAAGCCAATTCATTATTCTTACTGGCAGAAGGCATCGACAACAGAGATATCACTCAATTGGGAGGCACCTGCTGAACTTGAGGAAGATGTTTAAGCATAGTTTCAAGGTGGAGTTTTCCTTATGAACCAGAGGGACTCACAATAGTTCTCATCTCATGGAATACTCTGAAAATATCTTATGCACACTCAATTCCAGTTCAGCAGTTATAACAAATCTTTCCATCACCATGAAGGAAACTGGTGAGAAAGAATGTAGTTCCCCTATTTTCTCAGAAGCAGGAGGGGAAAGAAGCTAGTGCAACAGCACAATATGAACTGGCAGAAGGCAAATGATACTACACATATTCTAATGATTAGGTCAACACTGCATGTGAACCCCATTACCCACACTTCTGAACATGTTGCTCCTTTATTTATAGTCCATGCTTCATCACTTCCTTCTATTGACTTCATTTATATCTTTCCTTTTTGCAATGTCATTTGCAGTCCTTTGCATTCTCTCAAAATTAACATAAAAAACCATTCCCTTCAAAAAATTTTCCCCAGATTCTGTCAATCATATCCCTTTACTATAAATTAGTTTACCCCTCTTTAACCTTGCATGTAAGAATGTTTAATGACTGAAATGTTTCCCTGCATTTTCCCCTTACCAAACTAAGAAAAATATTGGGAAATGATTACGTGTCTTCTATAGTTTCTTTCTGGGCCACCTCACACCTCGGGCTTAGTCTTTCCACACAGAAGGTATCTAAAAATGTTTGTTAAAGTCAACTAAGTTCATAGGCATGAATCCCCTATATTTCTTGATTCACAAGAAATTCTTTGACAAGAGAAGGAGAGGACAGAATAAGATCAATTGGATTTAAAGTATAAGATGAGTTTCTTTTCCAAGGCTAACAAATTCCCCAAAGGAGCCTCTCCCTGTATGTGTGTCCATTATCTAGATCTCCTGCTTGTATGCAATTATTCCTGGGATCAATGTTGCATCCTCTTCATAGTTTCTCATGCTGTGTATATTCCTCCTCTCTAACTCCTCCATAATGTCTACATGAGGACATTTTCTAGATATCTTATGACTAGTTGTTTACCACTGACCAGTCTACTTTTTCACTTAAATTATTTCTGCCAAATCCTAGTGCTGGTCTTGAAAGTAATTCTGACAAAGGCCTTTGAAAATTTATAGGTATTAATTGATAACAATTTGGTGCCCTTCTTGGGCATTCGGGGAAGAAGAGGACTATAAGTTTATTCTAGAAAAATAATAGGCTTACCTCTAGAAAATCAGAAGTAAGAGGGAATGATAACTAAGTTCAGGTATTGAAAAAGATTATTAATGCATTAAGGAGTCATAGTGACTGCAGGCAACATGAGTAACATGGTAGGCAGAGCTAATATTGCCATTGGCAACATGAACATAAAGGCATTGAAGATGTATTCTGTTCATAAAACTCCCCAAAGGGATCAACTTGAGGGTTCCTGAGCCTACTGAGTTTGCTGGGATAGATACTCTTTGCTGTCATTTAGTGGAACTTCTTGAACATGGCACCAATCTCTGACTTTCTCCACACCATGGAGAATTTGAGTTGTACTCCTGCTTCCAAATGGATTTGAGAGGAGAAACTTTTGCCTAACATGCTCAGAAAACAAGCCTCAATGGCACTTCATATGTTCTCCTCCTGTCCCCTACATTGGAATACTCTTTTATGTGTTATATTCCCCCACTATATTGGAAGGTCCTTAATGTCAGGTACTAACTGAATTGTTCCTATTTGTGTCCCCAGGCTTTAGCACAGAGTATGTCACACATAAAGAACTTGATAAATTCCATTCTGTCTACCTATCTCTCTATGATACCTCCCTACCAGTCTTTGTTCCCTGATTCTGCTTTAGATAGCAAAAAGGTTTCAATACTTGCAAATCACATCAGGTACTCTCATACACATGAAGGAGAAAAGCCATAGGCTAGAGCTCCTGATTCAAGTACACAGGTATCCGGATGACTAGTATGTTTACCATGGGAAATAAAACCCAAAACACAGAAATTATTTTCCTAGAAAGGCACTTGTGTACTGTAGCCTCCACTGGGAACAAGAAAAAGAGAGTCCAAAACGTTTTATATTTGTTTTTCCCTTGGATGCAGAGACTCAGCTGGGGGTGCCCCAGGCAGTTTGCTCCCCAGAGTACTTCATGGACTAAGACTTCCCTGTGGTGACTAGAGTGGGAGAGATCCCTAACAACAAGGGTGCCAGAAGACAAAAATTCTGAAAGGTAAGAAAACCATAAAATATTCATTTTGTCTTGCAACATTGCCCTTGACTTGGCAATGGGCCTGACTAACGTTCCATTGTGTTTCTTCAGGTGTAGCAGACAGACCAGAGCATGAGCATCTAATAAAGGACAGGACATTTCTAATGCTGGACAGTCCTTCACAAGTCCATGATTAAGGCAGTTAATTTTGTTCTAGTCTAAGTGCGTTTTCTCAGCCTTAGAACTTGGCTAATCTTCACAGAGATGTTGCTCCATATTCAAAAAAGTAATTCTCAACTGTTCTCTTCTTTTCTCCTCTCTCTGCTCCTGCAGCTTTCAGGATCTGAGCTCAGGACAGGAAACCTCCCCTGCTTCCACCAGATCAATCCCATAGTTTCCCAAGAGGGGGATTTGGTAATTGGGATCTTTTTATCCTTGTTCTCAGTTAAAGTGAACAGTGCAACAGGAGCAGAACTGTTTGAAAATCCTCCTAACGAAGCCTGTAAGCCTTATCAGTAAGTGCCTCACTATCTCTGTGACGTCCTTTTTCCTGTGATGATTACAAAGAAATCTTTATAGATGAAGCAGAAGGCAGGCTCATACAACATGAGTCAATAGATGCTTCCCCTCCCTTCTTGTCTCTTAATTTTTTACTGCCTTCACAGTATTCCTTATGTTTCATTGACCTTCAGTGTTAAACAGAAAAAAAAAACTATTTTCTTCTATTTCCTCCTTTTCACTCAGTATTGTTTTGACTCTGCATTCCTGACCTAATATTGATATTTAAGAATGGAAGTGGACTCTAAGACTCTTGGAATTATGTTAATACTATGAAGTTCTTGGACCCTCTGTTTCTTTTATATCCTTGGTTAGTGTTAGTGGTGTTGAATGTGCTAAAATTGGGCAAGGAGATCTGCCCCATCTACAAGATTGAAAGATCTCATATTTCCTTTCTACGTTACCCTATATGATAAACATGGAGCATAACATTTTACAGAGTCCTGGGAATTCCTACTTCAATTGAAGATGCTATATTTGTCTCAGATCCCCTACCATTGGAAGATATACCATTAGATATTCTCCCTCTTGGATTTTGTGAATTGACCATCTTCCTTGATGTTTCTTAGGACTATTTAGATGTTCCAAGTAGGCAGAGCAGTCCAGGATAGGATATCCCAACAGAGATGACTAAAGTACCCTGGGACAGAGTCTAAAACTGAGGAATCAGTAGATTTGGGGTTATTGGGAAGTCAGAGGAATACTCAGGATACAGTATAGTAAGTGTTCAGTGAGATTTACAACTGTCTTTCTGCAATGCCCACTCTTTCTCAGTGATGTCTGGAGTATTCTGATTTTCAGCAGGTCATATGTGAGGAATTCCTGTTTATCTAGTTCAGTTTTTCTAAACTGTAGCATTCCAAAAGAAGTGGAGCTATATTTCATTTATGAGATATAGACAAGATGCATTGACATTTGTGCTGATGGCCAGGTCTTAGTTTTGTGCTTCATCCTGTATCAGTTCCCTTTGTAGAAAATCTGGTTTACATAGCAGATGCTCTCTGTGAACAGCAATGTAAACATGCATATGAGCCTTTTAACTGGCACTATAGATTGGGGAATGAGACGAAAATATACCAATTCCTGGACAATTTCCCTTTGTGATAGCTGAGGAAATGTGGGTTAGCAATTAACTCTGCCATACATGGGGGAGACAGATTATGAAATAAAATGGATGATCCTTTGGCAGATGAACATTCAGACCTCTTCTTTTGTAACTTCTTACTGTCAAATGCTTCTATGGATCTATCTTACCTTCTTCATTTTTTTAACTGCTCTGAATTCCTTTTTTCCCTTTTTCTCTCTCTTTTGTATAGTTGGAAAATCTTGAACCCCTAAAAACTACATTGCCCAGGGTTCCTTTCTGTATTGACTGGAATGTTTTTCCTTTTATCTGCATTTGCATGGTCACATTTTGTATAAATTCTGAGGTTCCGCCTCTTTCTCCCTCTTTTGCTCTCTCGAGCGGGCTAGGTTAGTTTAGCACTTTTCACTCTAGTTTTTTATGTTAGTTTATTATTAATAAAATTTTATAAAATATAATAATTAGTTTTTGCAAATTAATTTTCATCTCCACATTATGATGACCTGAAGGGACAGAATTCTAAAAAATAATTTTAAGTGTTTGAGAAAAGAATAGAATGTAGAAAATTTTTGCAAAGCCCCGTGCTCTCTCAGCTTGCCTGCATCTGCCACTTGCTATTCCTGCTTCCGCTCCTGCTGCAGCTTCTCCTGTCTATCTGCTTAAGCCAGCATTCCTCACCCTCTGCCTGTGCTCTGCCCACTGCTGCTGCTGTTACTGCCAATTCAGCCTGAGAGATACCACCCAGCCTCCAGCCCGCTACCAGACCCCTCTGCCATTACAAACTGCTTTTCTTTTCCAAGAGGGTAACATATAAAAATCTTTCTGCTCCAATCCCTTCCCCCACCCCACATGGGGTTTCCAGCCTGCACTAGCCATTTTTTAAGCCAACATCTTAAACTGATTCTGGACTCCTGGCTGAGAGTGACTTGAAAGTCAGGATTTTTTTCACAAGAAGGGGACTCCTACCTTTCTTTTGAGTGAAAATAGACCAAAATCAGTAAATTTGATGTCAGTTTTGGGAAGTAAAGCTGCTTTTTTCCCTTCTCTCTCCTGACTCAGAAAACCAAGGGGTAGCCAATCCTTCAAATCAAACACCATATTGTCCTCCCTAGGAATTTTGCCCTTCTCTCGGTTTACTCTATAAACAAACTCCATTCCTTGTCTTTTTTGAGGACAAAATGCTATTACAAAGAATGTTTGAATCTCTGCAGTTTGAATTCCTAGACCTACCTAGAACATATTGGCTCCGCTTGATTTTCTTGCTCACAGTCCTTATTTTCATTACTTATTTACCATTCTGCTTCCTTCCCCTCAAGGATATGCAAAAATCTATTCTGTTTAAACTAGAAGCCAAACTGAAATATTTTAACAAAGTTTTGAAATTTTTAGATGCTCAGTGCAGAATCCTTCCTCACTATGACAAAATTCACAGTTCTGACAAACAAAATGCAAATGGATGATAAATACTGGGGGATGGGGAAATAACCTTAAAAGAGATCTGGAAGCTTATTGCTTGCTAATCATTCTCAGCGTCTCCTCTCAAGATAGTAAACAAGTCTATTGGAATTCATAAAAAAGAATTTTTGACTGCACTGCTTGTACCTTGTCATTTACTTATATTATTGTATTTCCTGATTTTTAAGTTTATCTATATTAATCTAATTAATATCTATTCTGTTATATGATTCTTTATCTGTACTATTTCTCTATGATTTAGTTGTGCCCAGTTTTGATCCTGATTGCAAGGATGAGTTCACACCAACAATGTAAAGGCAAAAGGAACCTTATTGCTAGCTCAAGCTAGGTTCCAGGCCATAAGAAACTGGTGTATTAACTCGGACCCCTTTGTGAGGGAAGCATGGGCTTTTAGGCTAGATGCAGAATGTATACAAATCCCAGAGCCTAGTTACATTGTGCCATAATGAACATCCTGTTGTTAGTAATTGTGGGTTCTTGAAAGAGTCCTGGCTAGAAAGTCCCTAGCTTGTGGTTGCTTAGTTCCTGTGTCATAACTTTGGGGTTCTTCAATTTTACTCAACAACATATCATTGTAAAAAAGTCCATAAGTCTTATGTATCCTGGATTCGTCATCTCAACTACTGAGGTCGCATGTTGCTTATACAACCTATAGAGAATTTAATGAGCTAAATATCTCAATTGTTTTTAAAGGGTCCATTTAGTAGCAGAAATGATTATTATACATCCCCACCTCCACATTTATAAAAATGAAATGGATGAGATATATAACAGTCTCATAACAGCAGAGCTGAGAAGGTGTTCCTAGGACATGGTACTCCTAGAAGGCTCCCAAGAGGGAGCATTCACTAGGTAGCAAGTGGGTTCTGGATGATTTAAAACTTTGACTCTTCAGCTTATTCTAGTCTTCCACCAGAATAACCTAAATTCTTGGTGATGTTTTAGACCCAATTGGGTTTTCATCAGCAGTTGCCAAGGTTGAAAGATTTGTTATATCTGTAGAATTTGTGAGAAGTATACATCAGTTCCTAGGTTATTTAAATATCACACAGCAAGTGGCTATATAAAAACTCATGTGAATACTATATAATAATGGGTTTGTTTGCTATTGTCAATAGCTGGGCTATTGTGAATTTTGGGAATTTGGTACTTTATTTGAATGTGCATTATCTACTCTACTATTGTTTTGTTTTTATATATCTGTTACTTTGTAAAAATCATTTTCACTCACACAGTGGTTCATGGCCAACTTTAAAAAGGAAATTAATCTCATTTTTTGATGAGGAATCTTTTTATTCTACCTCTCCTTGGCTAACACAGTATGTCACTCATTCTAAGCTATATTTTTTTATTTATAAAACATTTTTCCTTGGATTTGCAATATAGTATTTGAGTATTTTGAAGTATATATAATCATTATTAATCTTTTTCTTTTTTGATTTTGGAATAATAAAACTTTAAAGTACTTTTATTCTGATATTAATGCATACCCAAAAGGCTTTAGACTATAGAATAATGCCATTGATTGTTTAAAAAAATTATGAGACTTTGCTTAATAATTCTGTCTGATTCCCAAAGAAGGAATATAAAAAGAGACACAGGACAGTGCTAAAAAAGAACAAACCTAACCTGCATAGTGCCAATCAAGCACAAAGTCAAAGAGACCAACCAAACCCAGTGGGATTGATGTAATTTTGAGCCAATACAAGACAATTTGAACTTGTTTGGGGTTTGAGGTTGCAGCTGTTTTGATATATGTCAGAGATAAGACTCCCCTGAACCCATCAAGTATCCCACCATGCCTGCCATTCTGGTCCCTTTTTTGTCTTTTATAGTGTGACACACTTTCTGTAGTCCTGGCTACTGATCTGGTAACTGCATAATTACATAAATCACTTTAACTGGGCCCTGATTCAAGGACCTGTTATAAATTTATTTTTCCTTTACTTAGATTTTTAGACATAAGACTTTGATATTTTATATTTTATCCACAAGTTATTTTTTTCTTTTTTGTTTGGATTTTTTTGAAATTTTGGATTTTCTTTTGCCAACTCATTCATATACCTTATGACTCAAACATGTATCCCTGTGTGATTCCTATGTGTATCCCTATATCTTCCTCAGGGGGTAATGTATTATTACTCACCTCAGGGGAGACTATGTTATTGTTGTGAATTTTTATTTTAATTTGAGCCTAATTTAGAGCAGAAGACCTCTCAGAATCCAGAAGCCGAACTTTTTGAAGAAGGCACCAAGAAGATGTCTCAGAGAGCACATGGATCTGGATGCTCTATTTCTCTTTTTGGAATAAGGGAGTGACTCAGACAAACAAGAGTCACATAAAAACTTAAGGCCAATAGTCCTCACTATCTCTGGAATCACAAGAAAGGAAGAGTACAGGAACAAGGCACATAGACAGGGCTATTTTTAATATAAATTAAATGAGCTGAGTAACTGGTTGAGAACTTAATGTTGACTCACATGGCTGGGGAACTCTTCCTCCTGAAAAGCGTCCTTTTGTTGGCTTTCTTAATATTCTATGGCACTCACACCTACAGGTGGCTCCACAAAAATTACCAGCAGGCTCTGGCTCTACTGTTTGCTGTAGAGGAGATTAACAGAGATCCCCATCTGTTGCCCAACATTTCCCTGGGATTCCACCTCTACAACACCTACCACAGTGATGAGAGAACCTTGGAGAGCTCCCTGAGGTGGCTGTCTGGGCAAGGCCAGCCCGTTCCTAACTACAGCTGCAGGAAACAAGACAAGTCTGTGGCTGTTATTGGAGGAGTCACCTCAGCTCTCTCTGTCCAAATGGGCACACTACTCAATCTCTACAAGTTTCCACAGGTGAATGATATTCAATCTGACTACGCCTTTCTCTATGCCTTTATCAAATTTATATTATTATTTTTATAACAGCAACAACAATAACTAGCATTTATGAAGTCCTAATGTATTTTATATAGATACTATTATCGTTCCTCACAACAACCCTCTCAAGTGCTATTATGATCTTAATTTTCAGAGGAGTATACTAAGAAAAATTAAATTACTTATCTGGGATCATGCAGCTAAGAAGTTCCTGTGGCACAATTTGATCTTAGGGCTACTTCACACGACTTAAATCCTCTTGTCACTGCATCTTTAAGCTGCCTCAATTAACAGGGAAGATAAACTTCTCCTGGAGCATCATCCAAATTATAGACCAAGAATAGAATTGGATCCATTAAGATTCCAGTTCATAAAAGTATCTGATAAGTAACCTGGATATACTTGCCCATTATATAGATGATGTCACTAAAAAGTGGAAAGGTTAAAATATCTACACACCATTACATAATTCACTGGTGCAAGAGTAGGGATTAAAGTTTACATGCCAGGACTTCCAGTTGAAAGACTGGTCAGTCTTTCACATCTCACTCTTGGCGTTTTATCTTTTGAAATCTTTTAGTCCAATAATGTTCAACCTTAATTCACTGAGAATTGTGGTATGTACCAAAAAATGGAACATGAGCACCTGCTAAACCTATCTATAATGCTATACTAAGAAAACCATAAGTGCCTTTATGAAAATGCAGGTTCAGGAGTAAATTCATGACATTGCTCACAAATAGATAATAAACTTTATTAATGAGTACAAAAGACACAGCTATACCAGCTGTATGAGGAAACTCTTCAGAAGGCAGTTCACCTTTTTAAGACCAGAAATGGTCTTTTAGGAACATTGGCCTTGCAAGTGGGCTAATGTACATTTCAGCCAGGCTGCGTACTGAGTATTGTCATTAAATGTTAGGCATATAACTGACTGCCTTGGTAGACTGGATCCCAGAACAAAAGGAGGGATTGGCTTCATGGAATAAAAATAAAGGAAAATATGAGTCCTTGATTTAAGTGATATAGAGACCGGTTTTTATTTAGTATGGAACTAGTCCTATTAAAAGAGGAATGACTGAAAGCCTCTATCTCTGTCCCCACTCCTATTTTTAAGGCTTTACAGTTTCATTCAATATTATTTATCTCTAATATCTCTACATATACAGGTTCAGGATTAATGACCTTGGAAAAGTAGCTCAGGGAGTTTCATTGTTTCATTAGCATTGGGATTTCAGAGAGTTCTGATCATATACTTGAAGACCAGGGAAGAAAACAAAAACTGCAAGCTTAAAGGGCAAAGAGATTAACTCTTTATTGGGATTTGGAAAGCAAAGTGAGATCCCTAAATCAGGAGAACTATGTAAAAAATTCATCTTACATCTTAGTTGGCCAGAAGGTAGGCTATTGCATAAGGTTCTGAAGTGTCAGAATGGTGCATCCATTGTAAGTTAGTTCTTCCTTGATCCTGACAGGAGAGGAGGAAAGCATCTGCTTTCAGAAATTGCTAGGTTCAGCAGATTGGCCAATATTACAGTAAAGGAAAATAATAAATATTGATAGGGACATGGCAAAATTGGGACACTAATACACCATTGATGGAGCTGTGCATTGACTCAGCCATTCTGAAAGGCAATTTGGAATTATGCCCAAAGGGCTTTAAAAGAATGCCTACTCGTTGACCCAGCAATTCGACTACTAGATTTCTAGTAAAAAGAGATAATAATGAAAAATATTTGTACAAAAATATTTATAGCTACATTCTCTGTGGTGGAAAAAAAATTGGAAAATGATGGGGTGTCCCTTGATTGGGGAATATCTGTGGTATATGATGGTGATAAAATACTATTGTGCAATAAGGAAGAATAAACTGCTTGATTTCCTTATGAGCTGGAAAGACCTCCATGAGCTGATACAGAGCAAAATGAGCCCATAGATGACATTTATGTCTTCTTAAAATTGTCTGTGCATATCCCTTGACCACTTATCAATTGCGTAGTGCTTCTAATTTTTGTAAATTTGATTCAGTTCTCTATATTTTGGGGAAAAAAGATCTTTATCAGAGAAATTTCCTGTAAACCTTTTCTAGTTTCACTGGCTTCCTTTATTAGTCCTAGTTTTTTAACTCCCCTTTCTCTTATTCCATTGCCCTCCTACATCCCTGTAAAGAAACAAATATTATTATACATAACCGAGTACATACATACTTCTTTGATCCAAATCATATCAGTGATGTACTGTTGTATTCTCTCAAAATTTTATGCTGCAATATAAAAGCCCTTCCATGGGTATCTCTTTCATGTGAAATTATTTATTCCATTCTTTCTCTACCTTCTCCCTATCCCTCATGCATTCCTTTCTCTCATTCATTAATTTTTTTCATCATTCAAACATAATTAACAACTTCTAATCTATAGAGAATCTTGCCATTGAACAACATCACTGTTCTCTTGAGGACTTAGAGAGATAAATACAGAGATTTTCAGAGATTAAAATGCCCTACCTTAGACTGAAATTGGCATCATCTTTTCTGTCAACAAAAACAGTCCATTTACTAATTCACATTTTGCTTCAGTTCTCTCAGCATCACCAAGGGTTAAAGTGATCTGTTTTCTTTCTATTCCAGATCAGCTATGGCCCATTCGATTCCGTTCTTAGTGACAAGGTCCAGTTTCCTTCCCTCTATCAGATGGCCCCCAAAGACACTTCTCTCCCCCAAGGTGTTGTCCACTTAATGGTATATTTTGAATGGAACTGGATAGGACTGGTGGTCTCAGATGATATGAGAGGTGAAAAATTCCTCTGGGAAATAAGAGGGGAAATGGTAAAGAAAGGTGTTTGTGCATCCTTTACAGAAAAAATCCCTGTCAGTGAAAGAACACATACGGAATCATATGAGACCTTCATGCCCAGGATCATAACATCAGCAGTCAAAGTGATTGTCGTCCATGGTGACACAGATTCATTAATGATTTTGAGACATTCACAAGTGCCCTATTTCCAAATATGGAAGGTGTGGATTGCCACATCTCATTGGGACATTACTATGAGACCCCTCCATACTCAAGGTCATGCTTTCCATGGGGCTCTCACATTTTCATACTTAACCAGAGAAATTCCTGGATTCAAGACTTTTCTTAAGACAGTAACTCCTTTGAAATATCCAGATGATGGTTTACTTAGGGGATTCTGGCTGTCTGCTTTTAGGTGTTCAGATCAACCAGCATACCTACAACAAGAAATATGTTCGCCAAATGCTTCCTTGGAAAATTTGCCTCTGTGCTCTTTTGATATGACCATGTCTGGCTTCAGCTACACCATCTACAATTCTGTCTATGCTATGGCTTGGGCTCTCCATGAAATATCTGCAAGAAAATCAGAGACAAAATCAATGGAAAATGAAGAATATTTGGAACCTCATTCATGGCAGGTACTATTGAAAGTATGACCACATTTTAGCTATGACATACTGGAAATATATTTTGGGTATTGATGGGATGACATGGATAATGAAGTCCCTTTTACCTCCCTATTACTCTGATTAGATGTTCCTCACAGATTGCATTGTTCATTTCCAGCACTTTTGAGTTGTCATTTGAAGAATTGTTGTTTCTTTCACAGAATCTTGGATCTGGAAATGAGCTCTGGTTCCATCAAGTAGACATCCTTAAGGACTGGACTGGAAACTTTTCACAACAATTTTGTCAATATACTTCTAGTCAAGGAATAATCTATCATATCTTGATATACCTTATTCCATTTTATGGCACCTATATTTGTTGAAACAGTATTTCTCATTAGCCTATGTGGGGATGATTTGGTTATAAAATGTCCTAACTGGCTGACAACAAGCCAATAGCCATTTGTCAGAACATCTCTATCTGCTAAAGAATAATTTTCTCATTAATTCTCATTCAGAGCTCTAAAGCAATAATGGGTATGTTGGGATTCATTCTCATAAATTTTTAGAGATGGACATGTTCTCATGAATCAGTCAATTAACTCTGCACCTGCATCCCAGCTTAAAATGAACTGGAGATTCTTCTTTTCCAATTGGTTTTTAATCATTTCTTTCACCATATCCTGGAGTAGACAAACATGAATCTTATTGACTACACATCAATACATTATATAAAAAGCATTACAAAAATTAGGCAAAGAAATTGTTTAATCACATATCTCTGATATAAAAGATTCTGGGTAAAATCTCCACTCATAATTAATGGAAGCTCTTGATTTTTTCACCATTATGGAAACAGAGTCCCACCAGTACACTCCATCCAGATATCAGTCTCAAAAATTCTCCTTGGGATGTCTTTACAGTCTGAGGTAAACTCAGTTGTCTCAAAATTCTATTGAGATTTTTATGACAATTAAGTAATCTAGTCTTTCAGGAAAGAAGATATAGATATATGCATAGATAGATAGATAGATAGATAGATAGATAGATAGATAGATAGATAGATAGATAGATAGATAGATAGATAGATAGATATAGGTATATCAAGGCATAAGCATGTAATGATCACTCATAGGCTTGATCACAATATTGATCACTATGAAACCTTGAACCTCACTGACCTTGGATACCTGGCATGAAATAGTCTGGTGAACTTTTACACTGATGAACTCACCGTTTTTGACAAAATTAATTCAGACACCTAAGCACCTTTAGGCCTGCTGCAACTCAAAAGTCCTGGCCTTAATGATCTGCCAGCCTCAACCTCTCCAAAAGCAGGGATGATATCAATGTGCCTTGGTGTCCAGTAGTAGCTTCTCTTTCATTTTTAACCATTGCTGAAAGTTCTGTCTTCTGGGCCAAGTAGACATTAAAATAATCATTGCTTTATCTGATCTCCATTCAGACCTTAAATGACCATCATATTCATAAAACTATCCATGAATTTGGGGGTATCTATCATGTTAGATATTCATAGACTCTGTACTCCCTAATTCATTCCTTTCATTTCAAACCCTGTTGACCTAATCTTTAGATAGAAAGACAAATATATTTTACTAACTCTCACTTAGATACACTCCACATGTTGCCTCAGTCTTATAATTTAAGTTATGATCTAGAGAGGCAATATTTCCTAGTGATGTGAGATTGGATCTTTCATTTAGGAAGATTAGAGTTCAAATCTGGCTTTTGCCATATTCTAGGTGATCCTAGGCGACTCACTCAAATACAGACCCCATGTTACTCTCCAAAAGAATAATTTGCCAGTTAATAAGGCAACCATTGATTTGAATTAGTAGAGGAGTTGGCTCATCAGTTACCCAATCGGATGAAGGTACAGGAATCCAAACTACTCTCATCCAAAATCATTATCTCAGATCTAATATTCTGAAACATTTAGTGACATTAAACTAACAATTACCTTTTGATGTTTTGCCTTTTTCTTATTGTGTATGTAGAAGATTTTCTTTGTTTCCAAAAAATTGGAGTACTTTACCTAGACGAATATCCTGAAAATGATGCCAGAGAATGATCTAAACAGACCTTTGCAAATTAGGACATGAATAATTGAAGATTAAATTCAGGAGAAATACTTTTAAATTTCTTACACTTGGCCTAGCTTTTGAAAAAAATTAACAGAAAGGCATGGTGAAACAATCAATAAATCAATAAACATTTATTAAGTACTTACAATGTGCCAGAAACTGTACTAAATTCCGTGGATATGAAAAGAGGCAAAAAACATTCCCTACCCTAAAGAAGGTCACGATCTAATGGGAGAGACCAAAAGAAAATGAATATGTACAAATAAATAATATAGGAAATAAATGGGGAAAACCAGGAAAGAATTAGCAGAGAGAGAGAGAGCACTAGAATTAAGAGAGAGTTGAAAAAGCTTCCTGAAGATGAGATTTTAGGCAGAAGTTAAAGAAAACCAATGAATCTAGTTGTGTGGATGAGGAGAGAGAGCATATTTGAGAGAAGTCACAAAAGTGAGATCAACAGATCTTGGCAATCGATAAGATAAAGGGAGTGAGAGATACTTAAGAGTCAAGACTTAAAATGAAATTAGGAATTTTGGAGATGGAAGAGATGTTGCAGGTTCCAGAGGTTTTTTTTTCTAAATGTCCCAGGAGAAAGTCAGGTTTTAACAGGTTTCCAAATAAGACTACAAACTTCTAAAAGACTACAAAACATGTCCTGTATCTCTCATATAATGCATAGGTTGTTCTTCTAAGAGAGCCCTTCCCACAGGTACTACCGATAATTAGTATTCCTTTTCCCTTTCAGCTTCACCCTTTCCTGAAGAAAACTCACTTTACCAACAATGCTGGTGACCAGGTGTTTGTGGATGAGACTAGAAACTCTGAGGTTCAATATGCCATTATGAACTATGTGTTCTTTCTGAATGAGACAGATGCTTTGGTGAAAGTGGGACAGTTTCTCCCCAAAGCTCCATTTGGTCAAGATTTCACAATATGTGAAGATGCCATAGTGTGGGGCTGGTGGGATGCAAAGGTCAGAAATATTTTAAATGTCAGATTGATGCTTTTAAGAACAACAAGAGTTATTGACTTATTTGCTTTACTCCTTATTAATTATATTTATGAATATAGAATTAGGAGTGACTGAATCAGCAATAAAGACTTCCAGAACTCTCAGCTACAGGTGATGAGGGGATCAGACAGCTGGACAGAACATTATGTGGTTTCTTTTACTGGATCTGGATGAAAGACTCAGTTGCATTGACCATGCATTTTCAAGACACAATCCTGGGTCACAGTCCCAGGTGGAGGTTCCAGGATTTGGAGGAGCTCCAGCACACCAACACTTTCAGTGACAGAAAAACAGGGGAGCAGGGGACCCAGGTCACAGAGCCAGGGTGGGAAAGAAGGCTTGAGATCACTCCCAGAGCACAGCACAGATCAAAAGTGTATTAAAACACCTCTCCTTAGATCATACCACCTTAGAAAAAATAAAAACTAATAGATATCCAGATTGAGCTCTGAAGCTAGTGGTCCATAAGACCTGAAGCTTCCTGTCCATAGTACCCCCTTCACCACAAGAACAGTGCCAAACTTTATCCAATTTTAACCATTTTTAAGTTAAAAGGAAAGAAAAGGACTAGAAAATGAGCAAACAAAAAAGAAACATTGAAAGCTTTTTTGGTAGCATGAAAGACCAAAACAAAATTTCAGAAAAAAATCAAAGCTAATACTACATCATCCAAACCCTTAAAGAAACATTCAAGGTTATTACAAACTCAAAAAGAACATCTAAAGGAGCTCAAAAAGAATTAAAAATTAAACAACAGAGGTAGAAAAAAATTGGGTAAAAAATTAGCAATACAGGAAATTAATGAAAAAGTCTTAACAGTTTGGAAAAGAAGGCACACAAAAAAAAAATAAAGAAAAATAGTACCTAAAAAAACAGAATAAACTACTTGGTAAAAAGAGGAACGGAAATTCACTAAAGAGGAGAACTAAAAAACAAAATTGGCCTTGTGGGAAAAGATGTTCAATTTTCAGTGAAGGAAAAAACATCTTAAAAAGTAGGATTAGCCTAATGAAAAAGGAGGTATAAAACCTCACTGAAGAAAATAATTCTGTAAAAATTTTAATTCAGCAAGTGGATGCTAATGATTCCAAGAAACATTGGAAAATAATAAAACAAATTCAAAATGAAATATTAGAAAAAATAAGAAATATATCATTTTAAAAGCAATTGCCTTGAAAATAGATCCATAAAATACCATTTAAGAGTGATTGGACTACCTGAAGCCATGATCAAGAAAAGAACTATAAATAATCTTTCAAGAAATGATCAGGGTAAACTTCCCTAATATTCAGGACCACAGGCCAAAATTGAAATGGAAAGAATCCTCTGATCTCCCCCATTAAAGTCATTCCAAACTGAAAATTTCCAAAATATTATAGCCAAATTCCAGAACTCCCAGGTTAAGGAGAAAATAGTGCAAGTAGTCAAAAAGAAACAATTCAAATATTTCAAAATTACAGCCATCATAAGGAGATTTAGCAGCTTACACATTAAAGGATGGAAGTGTCTTGAATGTGATATTCAAGAGGACAAAGGAGTTTGCATTGCAACCAAGAGTCACCTACTCAGCAAAACTGAGTAAAGTCTTTCAGGGAAAATTAAGACACCAATGCACTATGGGGCAGTTGTAAACAGATTTGACTATTCTGGGGAGCAATTCAGAACTGTGAACAAAGGGCTGTGAAACCATACAGATCCTTTCACCAAGGAATACTATTACTAGGGTTTTGTTCCAAAGGTATAAAAAAAGAAAAGAAAAATATTACAAAATATTTATAACAACTCTTTTTGCAGTGGCAAAGAATTAAAAAGTGAGGAAGTGACCATTAGGGATTGGCCAAGTAAGTTGTAATATTTGATTGTAATGGAATGCTATTATATTATAAGAAATGACAACTAGAATAGTTTCAGAAAAACTTGGAAAGACTAACATGAACTGATGAAGAGTGAAGTGAGCAGAATGAGGAGAACAAAACACAATAACATCAACGTTGTTCAGTGAACAACTCCGAATGAGTTAGCTATTCTCAGCAATACAATGATCCAAGACAATCCCAAGGGACACACAGGGGAAAATGTCATCTGCCTCCAGATAAAAAACTGATGGAGATCATACCAAAGTATACTATATTTCACTTTCTTTCTTCATTTTTTTCCTCATCTTCTTCCACAAAAGGACTAATACTGAAAAATGTTTTACATGATTTTACATTTAAAATATTTATCAGATTGCTTACCATAGCACTGATGGGGGAAGAAAATGAGACAATTTAGGATTTAAAATGTTTAAAGTGCTATAAAAATTATCTTTACAAGTAATGGGGCTGAGGGGAGCAGCTAAGTGGTTCAGTGGATTGAGAGTCAAGCCTAGAGATGGGAGGGTTTGGAGTTGAATTTGACCTGACACTTCCTAGCTATGTGACCCTATGCAAGTCACTTAACCCCTAATGCCTAATTCTTCTTCTGGCTTGGAAGCAATACACAGTACTGATTCAAAGATAGAAGGCAATATAAAAAAAGACACAAGTAATCGGCTAGAAAATAAAAGAAAAAGAAAACAATTCAGGAATAGTGGTATTTGGGGCCTGTCTTTGGTCATGGAATTTCAGTAGTACAAACTTTAATTTTTCTTCTCCTCAATATATTTTAGAAGCCACTTATTTTCCAAGAAGTATTTTGTTTGGGGGGCAGCTGGATGGCTCAGTGGATTAAAAGCCAAGCCGAGAGGCAGAAGGTACTCAGTTCAAATCGAGCCTTAGATACTTCCTAGCTGTGTGACTCTGGCCAAATAATTTAACCACAATAGCCTAGTCCTTACCACTCTTCTGCCTTGGAATCAATACACAGTATTGATTCTAAAATGGAAAATTATTTTTAAAATAAAGTGGTTAATTTTTTAAAGAAATGCTTTGCTTTTATTAATTTTTTGTCTTTTGAATTTGATTCAATATTTTATTGTCTCATAAAGTCAGTGACTCCTGTTTATTCCATGCTTATTTTCAATGTTTGTGTCTTGGGTAAAGTTTTATACTTCTTGTTCAAATCTGTTTAATCATTTTGCAATTCATTCCTTGAAATCTCTCATTTCTTTTCCATTTTTCCTCTACTATTTAGATTTCATTGAAGATAGCATTTTACCTCTTTAGAAAACCCTTGGTTCATCTCTTTCAGGAATTCTAGGTGAGCTTACAGCAAACCTGTGTTTTTCTTTCAGATTTTTTCTAGATATTTTGTAGTTCTCTTCTGGTTTGTGTCTTAAACATCCACAGTATTCTAATAATTTTTTATTCTACTTTTCTTTTATTTATTTGATCATTCTTCTGATCCACATCTTTACTTTGGATGTGGCTCATGTTCACATCAGCTCTAGACATTTATGAAGGCAAAGTTTAGGATAGTCATCTTGCTGTTTTCTGGGGAGTATTGACTTCGGTGTTATTCCAGGATGTCAGGGATAATTCAGGAGAGGATATCAAGATTTCACTATTTTTGGAATGGTCTGATTCTGAATAAAGGCTGATTGTTCACTTTCTCCCATTCCCTTGACATTGCTCTGATCTGGATTTGGATTTAAGCAACAGTGGAATGATTGGATCATTTAAGCAACAGTAGAATGACTATCAACCATTTGGAAAGATTTGCTGGTTCATAATGACAGAATTTCAGCTTCTTTTGCATCCTGGAATCCTGCCCTGCTTGTTTCTCTGCAGACCTCAGACTGGAATAGAAACTGGTGCCTAGACAATGCTCTGCACTCAAGATAGGAACCAAAATGTTATCATTTTTTACTGAAAGTGCTCTTCTCATAGAACAACATAGAACCTAAGACCAACCCTTATCCCATAAGGTCGTCTATGGGCATACCTCCTCTTTCTCATTGCACTCAAAGTTTGTTAAGGGTCTATGTAAGGGTATAAGACCTGCTCTTTCTCTGGTGCACAGTCTAATATGGCAGGAAATATCCTAGGCATTTCATTTCCTAGTTTCTGTAGTTCCCTCTGTCATTTTCTATCTTCTTTTTTTCAATTTGAGATTTTTTTACACAAAATGATTAATGTGAAAAATATTTTACATAAAAAAGATATATAAAAGGAAAGGGGAAGAGAAGAGACATTTATTAAGCACCTAGTGTGTTCAACGTGCTTTTAAAAATATTTTTATACTTCCAACAATCATTTGAGGTATTAGTATTATTAAGCTCATTTGAAAGTTTAGTAAACTGAGGCAGACAAAGGTAAATTAATTTGTACAGGGCCACACAGCTGATACATTTCAGATCTTGCTGATGACAAGCTTAATATTCTATCTACACTACAAGTTACCTGTCTATGTGTAGCCATTAAGCAGAAGTTACAAAGATAAGATTCCTTTCTTCCACCCCAAATTTCAGTAGTTCTCAATAAAACATGCATATTTCACTCTCTTGTCATTTTCTTAGGTTCCCTGTGCAGTATGTAGTGACAGCTGTGGTCCTGGATTTAGGAAGACCCCTTTGGAGGGACAGCCTACCTGCTGCTTTGACTGCTCTCCATGTCCAGAAGGGGAGATTTCCAGTCAGAAGAGTAAGTTTCTGCAGGGGTCTCACTTCACACAATCCCTAACATAGAAAAAAATAGATATGTTATCCTTGTACAGTCACCTACAACAACCAGGACCATCACTGTCAGAGGAAGAGAGTGTATAAGGCCAAAGAAAATGGGAGAAATTTTCTGAAATAGTTATCGTGGGAAGGGTCCTTTGATCTCATGATGCACTGAGAAGTGTGATCTACAGGGATAAAATAATTTTATGTCTTAAGTAAAAATAACCATTATTCTTGTCTTGAACATAATGGTTAGTGTCGAGAGGGTATGTATTTCTGTATATTTGTATGAATGTCAGTGTGTATATATCTATATATATTGATAGATAGAGAGAGAGATAGATAGTGAGATAGATGGAGAGATAAATAGATATTCTATGCTGAAGTGGAAGCCTGGGTGAGGTTATCCCAGGAAGCAGAGTTCTAGACTGGCAGGAAATGAAAGGTGATGATTGAAGTGAGGTAGTCTAAGTGTCTCAGGATATACAATGTTGTTTAGGTTGAGTGATTTAAGGTGAGACTTTAGTCTAAGATCAATCTGAAAAGGCTATTAAAACAAGTTGATTTTATGTTCAAATACAGAGCAGTGACCATCACCACTACACATGGCTCTCCAGGGGAAATGGGATGTTCTCTTGATACTGTACTGCTCTCCATCATTACCACACCTGGGATTAGGGAGTGAGAGTCCAAGAGTGCCAAGAGGAGCAGATTTGTTCTGTAAGAGATGAAATTTTATGAGATGTGGTTGTTAGATTAAGGAAGCTAATATCAGGAACCAAAGGCCTGATAGCTAAAAATATGGAAAGGGGAAGAGAGTTATTAAGCTTACCCTGCTGTCCTTCTGACACCAAAATAAGGGACATAACCTGGAAGCTTTTGTGAATTAAAGCTACCTACATCAAGATGTTCTTTCTTCCCTCTCCCTTCTCCCTCTCTCTGTTCTGTCTCTCCTTCTGTTTATGTCTCTAACATTTTATCTATCTCTGTCTCTGTCTCTTTCTCTTTATCTCTCTGCCTCCATTTGCTTTGCCTCTATTTCCCTCCCTCTCTTTCTTCATCTTCCTCTCATTCCTCTTCTTTCTCTCATTATCTCTCCTCCTTCTTCCCCACTCTCAGTCCTTGCAAACGCCAGGCATGATCCACTTCAAAACTGAATTTTTTTGAACTTTGTATGTGGCTTTAACTGTGCTTCTTACCAAGTGCCTATGTCCATCTAAAAATGCAAATCTCTATCCCAGGACAAGGAAAAAATTTTTCTCTCTAGAACTACAATTCTAAAAATTCATAGTTAGGTTTTAGAACCTTTCAATTTCTGCCCACAGAGAAAAAAGTCTAAATACTGAGATATTTCTAGAGAAAAGGAGAGTTTGGTAAGAGGTGCTCAACAATGGAAACATATTTGTCCGGCCTTCGAATTGAATTGAGGATAAAGTATGTATTGTAATTCCATGCTACTGATTGTTAAATAACACCAAAGCAAGCCATGCATGTTCTTTGCTGATACTTTTTGATTTGACTGGGAGAACTAGTCCCTCAGCTGAATTTCAGAGGTATCCCCCTTAGTTGGTCAGATCCTTCAGGTAAAATTCTTGGCAGACCACATTATACTGTTTGTATCCTACTCTGGAACTTTACAAATATTTTGAGAATGAATTTATAGTACATCATCAAAAGATTTTGGCTTTGTTCTCTATACATTGCTCTAATTTGTGGATCTGGTTTTAGAGGAACATCTGCTCAGGACTGAACCAGTGTTGAAGCCCAGCAGGGTCTTCAGAGATCATCTTTTCCACACATTTTATTTCAAACATGAAATCCAGAGAAATTACATGATTCTGTGAGGTTACCAATGGACCATCCACAGACTGATACCCATTGCTCCTTACTAATAGTCCAATATTCAACTTGTATAACTTGTATCTCACATTTGATCTACAGAGTGACACAGAAAAGTCAGGCACACTAGAGAATGCTAAAAGCAGCAGGACTTTAACTTTATAGGTCATTTTAGACAATATAAAAATGGTAATGATGAGGATAGAGACTGGGACTAGATGAACCTGTGACATCACTGCTAAAGGGAAACTCACCAATCAGGAACTGCCTCTTACATTGCAGGTCAGCACCTTATTGTCTTATACTGTTCTAGAAAATTGAGGGGTTGGGTGACTCCTGTGGGATTACAAGAAAACATTTTTCAGAGGCAGGAATTGAAGCCAGGTTCTTTATTTGCAATCAGTCATCAACTATATCACATTGAATATGAAGTGACAACAGAAAATGAATAAACTCAGAAGATCAAGCAATAGGACAAAGTTAGGATGAGTAAAAATACACTTGGATCACATTGTCCAGGGAGTCAATATATCATCACAACTGGGGAAAGACTAGATGCTTATGACTCTCCCATTGGTATTACATTTAAGCCATGCCTTACACTGTTTACAAGTCAAGATAGAACAGAAAAAAGGAAAGTAGAGAAAAGTTTGACTCTCTGACAAGTTCCTAGAATGTAGACAAAGGCTATGCCCTATCATAATCTGTTTTACTGATTTGCTGTGAAAAAACCTGGGTCTCCTCCCTGTAATTAGGGATATTTATTAATTTAATGATGATGATAATGATGATAATTATTATTTTAATTAGAATTTACGTGGTGTGATTTGATTTTGTGCTTTATCTATGCTATTTCACTTGAACCTCTGTGTAGCAATATGTAACGGAATAGAATCTAGGTATTAATTCTCTCAGTAAGATTTTCACAACAAAAGCTGAGGCGTTACATTGTGCTGGAAAAGCTTCTGGCCATTTATTTAATCTATCCACTATTACTAAAGCATATCTATAGCCTTGACTCCTTGGTATTTTGATGTAATCAATTTGTAAGCATTTAAATGATGTATATTATCCTTATTTCACTGGTATGGAAACTAAGACAAAGATGAAGTGACTTGCCCATAGTCACATAATTAGTAAGTGTCTGAAGTAATATTTGAACCTAGGCATTCCTGAATCCAGGTCCTGTAGCCTTTTCATGTTGCAATTTATGTACTTAAACTTTTTAGTAAAATGACAGGGTTTCTGTAGAGATTTCTGACATCAATTGCAGACGAGGCTGTTGGGATTTTCACCTCTAATGCCACAGAGGCAATTCAATTCAGAATTTGGGACCTGTTTGGGACCTAAAAGATTCAAATACAGAGAACCATAAAAAAAGAAAGAGAGGCGAGGTGGGGTAAATCTCTAAAGATTTCATATATATGAATGGGATATTTAAAACAAGGTCAATTCACTATTCCAAAAACAAGTGAAAAACAATACAATCTATGACCCAATGAGAAATTAGGTTGAAGCTCTCTGATTAAGCCATACTATTAAAATATTATGGAATTGAATATATCATGGAAAGGCATCAATTTCCTGAACATTGACAGGACAACCAGTTACAAAGCAAAAGAGGATTTGTCATAAGAAATATTCTAGATATGCAATAAATCATCCATCAGTCACTCATTAGTCACAATGGACAGACTTTGTGAATAATGCTGGGGATACGAAGTCAAAATAGAAACATCCCTGCATTCAGAGACCTTCCTTTCTTGTGGAGGAGACAACACATATAAGCATCTGTAAAATATGCATAAAACTCATACAAATTCATTATGGGAGGAGGTGAATGAAGAGCTGGGAGGAATGAAGAAAGATTAATGCAGCAAATTCTTGCTAGAGATGTTGATGCACAATATAACAAAAACACCTTTACATTTGATACTAACAGCCTCCAATTTCCAAGTTTATTGGACTAAGATAATGAATTAAAAGGAACAGATGGCATCAGTTAAGGAAAAGGAATACAAAGAATCAATGTGATCTAAGACCAACCAATGATAAAGAATATGAAAAGACTGGGTCTAGCCTTGGGCACCATGTTATTTACTGAAGACAATGAAGCTCAGCAAAAAGAGAAGGACCAGGGGCATCTAGATAGCTCAGTGGATTAAGAACCAGACCTAGAGACAGGAAGTCCTGGTACAAATCTGACCTCAGACACTTCCTAGCTGTGTGACCCTGGGCAAGTCACTTGACCCCCATTGCCTAGCCCTTACCACTCTTCTGCCTTGGAGCCAATACACAGTCTTGACTCCAAGACTGAAGGTAAGGGTTTTAAAAAAAAGAAAAAGAGATGGACCTCTGGAGTCAGAAGAAGTTCTTACAGAAAGCATGTTGGTTTCCTATATCTGGGTATAGGAATAATTATCTGAATCTAAACTTTGAGTGTGTTTTTCTCTCTTGCAGATGCAGAACAATGTACAAAGTGCCCAGAGGATGAATATCCAAATAAGCAGAGAGATCGCTGCCTCCCCAAGGTTGTCACCTTCCTGAATGTGGAAGAACCTTTGGGGATGACTTTGACCTTCATGGCCTTCTCCCTATCTTTACTGACAGCTCTGGTTTTGGGGGTCTTTCTGAAGTTCCAAGACACTCCCATAGTCAAAGCCAATAACAGGACTCTCAGCTATACTCTCCTCATCTCCCTTATCTTCTGTTTCCTCTGCTCCCTGCTCTTCATAGGCCATCCCACCACTGCCACCTGCCTCCTACAACAAACAGTATTTGGAGTTGTCTTCACTGTGGCTGTTTCCTCCATTTTAGCCAAAACCATCATAGTGGTACTGGCTTTCAAGGGTATCAGGCCAGGGAGCAGGATACGCATGTTCATGCATCCTAGAGTGTCTGTCTATGTTGTCCTCATATGCTCAGGATTGCAAGTGATTTTCTGTGGCATTTGGTTGGGAACCTCCCCACCCTTTCCAGAGGCAGACACACACTCTCAATATGGCCACATCATCCTTAAATGCAATGAGGGTTCTGCCTTTGCTTTTCACTGTGTCTTGGGCTACATGGCCCTTCTGGCTCTGGGAAGCTTTATCGTAGCTTTTCTGGCCAGGAATCTGCCTGATACCTTCAATGAAGCCAAGTTCATCACTTTCAGTATGCTGGTGTTTTGCAGTGTCTGGGCCTCTTTTCTGCCCACATATCAGAGCACCAGAGGGAAGGCCATGGTGACTGTGGAGATCTTCTCCATCCTGGCCTCCAGTACTGGGCTACTGGGCTGCATCTTCATTCCCAAATGTTATGTGATCCTCCTGAAGACAGACAGGTATACTCAGGGACAGATCAAGAATAAATGAGATTCCAGAGGCAAGTTTGTTTTTTTCTGGAGCACAACCTTATATTTTCTGTTCCTGGAATGATGGGCTTGAAGAATAATCCACATTCATCTAGCATAGTCATATTTATCTGTTTAGGTGATGTTTGAACCCTAATTAGTATATCATGACATTCACATTCATACTTTCCAAGTTCCCCTCTAGTACATGGACCGTATCCCCCAATTTCAATGACAACTGCTCTTCTGACTATGTGGATACTAATTTTAATGATCCTGTTATCAATGCAGTGGGTTCAAACTGAGAACTTCAAATTGTCAGAATGTTAGATGCTCTCAGTGTCATCCCTTAGACAATAGGGGAGTGGGAAGCCAAGAGTTGTGAGGAAACACTCCCATTTCCAACAGCCAGTGTCAATTCCCATCAAGGATTCCTTCATACTAGATTCAACAACTTAAATGGTTGAATTCCAGGAACTTCAATGTTTTATCCTTAGCTGCACAGGTCATGTCATTTTCTTCCTCTAATATCAAATTAGCTTCCTTCTGGATCATCTGCTTTCATTTGCTGCCACAAAGACCTAACGATCTTTTAAAGTTGATTAAAGAATTATTCTCACCAGCTTACATTTGATGGGTTGATTTATTCAACCAAAATATATTAACTTCTGTGAAAAGGAATGTTGAATTGGGATATTTTTGAAGTATTTTTCCCTTTAGTCCCCAAAGAATAGTCAGATTCTAAAGTCAGAATTAAACAAGTTCACTCCACACTCTGAAAATTGCTAGGACCTCCCTTCTTTTGTTAAGACCCTAAAAAGATGAAGGAATGGCTCAGCATGGTGAACATTGACCCCTTCGAAAAGATAAGGGAGATCAGAAAACTCTCACACCCATGTTGTAGTGACTTAATGTTGGCCCAGTCACCTGGAAGGGAGGAAAGGAGCTGCTAATGTTTTCTTTGTATGGAAAAAGATCCAGCTTCTCCTGTGAGGAAGCAATAACAGAGGGGTTGAAGTCTCTGAGTTCACCTCCTGGGTGGCTGATTACCAATCACAGATGCCCTAAAATGTCAAGGAGAGTGAATGAGTGGGGAACTCGTGGATGGTATACAAAGCTGCACCAGAGGAAAGAAGCTTCTTTTCCTCTCTTTTTCCCACCCAGCCAAATTGTGGAGAGGGGCGATTGACCAGGTTAAAGTGTCTTTTTAAATTAAGGAATAGTGTTTCTGGAAAATGTCACTCCTTACTCTTTTTACCACTAATTGGGGATTGTAAGAAATAACAAAATCTCTGGACCACAATTTTAAGCTGAAAACTGACTTTTTGTGGGTAAACAGTCAGTGATCCCATCACACCATCTTTGTGATGAAAGACAAATAGTAGATGTTTATGGTTGTTTTTATGGGCTTTTGACAGTTGTAAAAAAAGCTTTGATTATCAAAACCCACATACTCAAAGCATGTTACCTAATGGCTAATAAATTCCAGTGCAAGTTCCTAGCAATTTATTGATCATATAAATAAGATGCTCAGACAAGAGGTGTCTTAGACAGACACATAAAGGTAATCAGAGTTGTCTCACTGAGTCATAAAATCTGAAGACGCTGTTATTGACATAAATTTCTATAAAAGTAAATACTATTACTTCTTTAACAACTCACACTGTAATAGCTTCTTTATGTTCTTAATAAGCAGGAGATAATAAAGATGTGAACTTACCATGAGAAAATTTATTAACAGGAGCTCTTAAGCTAACTCTCTCCTTATCTATCACTACTTATACACAGTTAACTACTGGGATGAACTAGTGGAATTTTCTCACATTCTAGCTATATATATATATATATATATATATATATATATTACCTAAATGGACTGCAAAAGATGAATTAGTTTCATACTAAATGATATTAGAAGAAATTAAATAAAATAAATTCAAGTTAAGCTCTTCACAAGTTTGGGACAAACCCCTAATTCGGTTATTTCTTTATGACTATCAACTAATCATTTCCTAGCCTTATTTCTTAAATATTGTTATAGAGGATCCACCTTACTTAATGATCCTTAACTAGTGTACACAGACCTGCAATTTTTACTCTCATGTTGTTCTTCTTTCACACACTCAGTTAAAGCTCACATACAATTGAATTCTCTTTATAGTCACCTCATATTGTGTCTATATAAATGTATCTATTACTACAGCATCTGACAACTCTCCAAAATAAGAATCATGTTCAAAAGGCAAAACAATTTCACCTGCCTCCATTGTCTGACACTTGAAAAATCCTAATGAGACACAGAGTAACGAAATATCAAGAAATGAAGCTCATCCAGACTCCCTAACATACCTCATCAGCACTCTCTGCCAGTTCTTCACATGTACATGCTCTGAAATCCAAAAGAGATTGGCAAGAGAATGAAGAAAGAGAAAGGAAAGGAGCAGGTTATGTGTCTGGGCTTTCAACAGAACTTAATTCCATACCCCAGTCCTTACTGTCTCTCTGTACCTCTGAAATCCAAATTCTATTGAGTAGAAATTGCCTCAGGCATCCAGAAAAATGTAAAAGTATATAATGCTTCAAGGTAAAAGAATTAAGTGAACTTGACGTTTGGGCATATAGATAACTGTGTTACTGTACACTGAGCCTAAGAAAAATGACAAGTTTGACCTGAGGCTAGTTCTGTCCTTACTTAAACCTTGACAGATGAAATTCAGATTTTACATTGTGAGAAGAAGGAGATCCAAACATTCTTCCCCAGTCATAAGTAGATAAGTCCGAACATGAACATAGGAAAATAAGGGGAAATGGTGAGATCGCCAAAAATTTCATAAAGAAGAAAATTATACTATAAAACATGAGGAACAGAGAAGATAATAATAGCAGAAGAAAAAGTGACTTCTGTGTCACTTAAAAGAGAACACATGCCTAACAATAAATATTGCAAGGAAAGGAAGATGGATCAGAATCTGATGAGTCAGGGGACACTATGAATGGATGAGAGAATATGGAAACACAGGGCAATGTTCCAGGATGTTGGTATTGTGTGAATTGAACAAAAATTGTGACTACTTTGATTGGACACATGTGCTATGGGAAGTGAAAGAGACCTCTTGGCTCCCTGGAATTCCATAAGATACTGGACTCTTGTCCAACACATCTCCTGGCACCTAGAAATTGACCTCCGACCCACACTGAAGTCAAGTCTGTACCAGGGAGACCCACAAGGAGTGAATTAACCAGGATTATATGTAGGAATATAAGTTAAGGACAGAATGTTTTCTAGGGTTAGTTGAAAGAAGGTAATTTTTTAATCTTTCTTTAACATTTATTAATATTCGTTTTTAACATGGTTACATGATTCATGCTCCTACTTTCCCCTTCACCCCCTGCACCCCCCCATAGCCGATACACATTTCCACTAGTTTTATCATGTGTCTTTGATCAAAACCTATTTCCAAGTTGTTGTTAGTTGCATTGGTGTGGTAGTTTCAAGTCCATATCCCGAATCATGTCCTCCTCAACCCATGTGTTCAAGCAGTTGTTTTTCTTATGTTTCCTCTCCTCCAGTTCTTCCTCTGAATGTGGGTAGCGTTCTTTTCCATAAATCCCTCAGAATTGTCCTGGGTCATTGCATTGCTGCTAGTACAGAAGTCCATTACATTCGATTTTACCACAGTGTATCAGTCTCTGTGTACAGTGTTCTTCTGGCTCTGCTCCTTTCACTCTGCATCAATTCCTGGAGGTCTTTCCAGTTCACCTGGAACTCCTCCAGTTTATTATTCCTTTTAGCACAATAGTATTCCATCACCTGCATATACCACAATTTGTTCAGCCATTCCCCAATTGAAGGGCATCCCCTCCTTTTCCAGTTTTTTGCCACCAAAAAAGTGCAGCTATAAATATTTTCTTACGTCTGTTTATTTTTTATTTCTTTGGGGTACAAACCTAACAATGGTATGGCTGGATCAAAGGGCAGGCATTCTTTTATAGCCCTTTGAGTATGGTTCCGAATTGCTAGCCAGAATGGTTGGATCAGTTCACAACTCCACCAGCAATGCATTAATGTCCCAATTTTGCCACATCCCCTCCAGCATTCATTACTCTCCCCTTCTTTCATTTTAGCCAATCTGCTGGGTGTGAGGTGATTCCTCAGAGTTGTTTTGATTTGCATTTCTCTAATTATTAGAGATTTGGAACACTTTCTCATGTGCTTATTGATACTTTTGATTTCTTTACCTGAAAATTGCCTATTCATGTCTCTTGCCCATTTATCAATTGGGGAATGGCTTGATTTTTTATACAATTGCTTTAACTCCTTGTATATTTGAGTAATTAGACCCCTGTCACAGTTTTTTGTTATAAAGATTTTTTCCCAATTTGTTGTTTCCCTTCTGATTTTGACTACATTGTTTTTTTGTATAAAAGCTTTTTAGTTTAATATAATCAAAACCATTTAATTTACCTTTTGTAATTTTCTCTAACTCTTGCTTGGTTTTAAAATCTTTCCTTTCCCAGAGATCTGACAAGTATACTATTCTGTGTTCACTTAACTTATTTATACTTTCCCTCTTTATATTCAAGTCATTCACCCATTCTGAATTTATCTTGATGTAGGGTATGAGATGTTGATCTAAACCTAATTTCTCCCATTTTGTTTTCCAAATTTCCCAGCAGTTTTTGTCAAATAGTGGATTCATGTCCCAAAAGTTGGGCTCTTTGGGTTTATCATACACTGTCTTGCTGATGTCATTTATCCCCAGTCTATTCCACTGATCCTCCTCTCTGTCTCTTAGCCAGTACCATATTGTTTTGATGACTGCTGCTTTATATAGTTTAATATTTGGTACTGCTAGGCCCCCTTCCTTCACATTTTTTTTCATCATTTCCCTTGATATTCTTGATCTTTTGTTATTCCAAATGAAATTTGTTATAGTTTTTTCTAATTCAGTAAAGAAGTTTTTTGGTAGCTTGATAGGTATGGCACTAAATAGGCAAATTAATTTGGGTAGAATGGTCATTTTTATTATGTTAGCTCATCCTACCCATGAGCAATCAATGGCTTTCCAATTGTTTAGATACAGTTTTATTTGTTTGGAAAGTGTTTTGTACTTGTTTTTGTATAATTGCTGAGTTTGTTTTGGTAGATAGATTCCCAAGTATTTTATATTGTCTAGGGTGATTTTCAATGGTGTTTCTCTTTCTACCTCTTACTGCTCTAATGTGTTGGAAATGTATAGAAATGCTGATGATTTATGTGCATTTATTTTGTGTCCTGCAACTTTGCTAAAGTTGTTGATTATTTCTACAAGCTTCTTAGTTGATTCTCTAGGATTTTTTAAGTATACCGTCATATCTGCAAAGAGTGATAGCTTAGTCTCCTCCTTGCCTATTTTGATACCTTCAATTTCTTTTTCTTCTCTAATTGCTACTGCTAGTGTTTCTAGTACAATGTTAAATAATAGAGGAGATAATGGGCATCCTTGTTCCACTCCTGATCTTATTGGAAAGGCTTCTAATTTATCCCCATTGCATATGATGCTTGTTGATGGCTTTAGGTATAAACTGTTTATTATTTTTAGGAAAGGTCCTTCTATTCCTATACTTTCCAGTGTTTTCAATAAGAATGGATGCTGTACTTTGTCAAAGGCTTTTTCAGCATCTATTGAGATAATCATGTGGGTTTTGGTTGTTAGACTGTTGATATGGTCAATTATGTGGATGGTTTTCCTAATGTTAAACCATCCTTGCATTCCTGGTATAAATCCCACCTGATCATGGTGGATGATCTTCTTAATTACTTGTTGGAGTCTCTTTGCTAATATTCTATTTAAGATTTTTACATCTATATTCATTAGGGAGATTGGTCTATAGTTTCCTTTTTCTGTTTTTGATCTCCCTGGCTTTGGAATCAGTACCATATTAGTGGCCTAAAAGGAATTTGGTAGGACTCCTTCTTTGCTTATCATATCAAATAATTTGTATAGTATTGGGATTAGTTGCTCTTTGAATGTCTGATAGAATTCACTTGTGAATCCATCAGGCCCTGGCGATTTTTTCTTAGGGAGTTCTTTGATGGCTTGTTCAATTTCTTTTTCTGATATGGGATTATTTAGGTATTCTATTTCTTCTGCTCTTAATATAGGCAATTTATATTTTTGTAAATATTCATCCATATCTCCTAAATTGTTTTATTTATTGCCATATAATTGGGCAAAATTGTTTTTAATGTTTGCCTTAATTTCCCCTTCTTTAGAGGTAGGTCTCCCTTTTCATCTTTGATACTGTCAATTTGGTTTTCTTCTTTCCTTTTTTTTATTAGATTGACCAATACTTTGTCTATTATATCTGTTTTTTCAAAATACCAGCTTCTAGTCTTATTTATTAATTCAGTAGTTCTTTTACTTTCAATTTTATTAATTTCTCCTTTGATTTTTAGTATTTCTAATTTAGTTTTCATCTGTGGATTTTTAATTTGCTCGCTTTATAATTTTTTGAGTTGCATACCCAATTCATTAATCTCTGCCCTCCTTAATTTGTTAAAATATGCACTCAAGGATATAAATTTCCCCCTGAGTACTGCCTTGGCTGCATCCCACAGAGTTTGGTAGGATGTCTCATCGTTGTCATTTTCTTCAATGAAATTGTTGATTGTTTCTATGATTTCTTCTTTGACTAATTTGTTTTGGAGAATCATATTATTTAATTTCCTATTAGTTTTTGATTTGCCTGTCCAGGTGCCCTTACTAATTATTATTTTTATTGCTTTTTTTTTTACACCCTTGCACTTCGGTGTATTGTCTCATAGGTGGAAGATTGGTAAGGGTGGGCAATGGGGGTCAAGTGACTTGCCCAGGGTCACACAGCTGGGAAGTGGCTGAGGCCGGGTTTGAACCTAGGACCTCCTGTCTCTAGGCCTGGCTCTCACTCCACTGAGCTACCCAGCTGCCCCTTTTTATTGCTTTTTGATCTGAGAAGGTTACATTTATTATTTCTGCTCTTTTGCATTTGTTTGCAATATTTCTATGGCCTATTACATGGTCAATCTTTGTGAATGTGCCATGTGCAGCTGAAAAGAAGGTGTATTCCTTTTTGTCCCTATTTATTTTTATTTTTGTCCCTATTTATTATGTTGCCTTATTTGTCTTATGCCTTGCTCTGTTGATAAATCTAAGTTCAAATATCAACCTCCCAATTCAATAAGCCTATCCATAAACTGAAAAGGAGTTTTATCATCATTTTGCTTTAGGTGATCAAATTTGGTCCAGTTGTCTGGATGTTCTGCACATTCTTTCATTCCTTTTAATATTGCAGCCCTAGCATTATTTAACTGCAAATATTCCTCCTGAGGAATTGTAATTTCAATGAGGATTCTCACGTGGCCAGTGTACTGCATTTCATCCTCAGATCTTATTTACATGAGACATAATTTTGTTTCTTTCTCTCTGTGTCAGGAAGATGTGGAGTAATTTTTCCACATCCTTATAAGAAGGATTATATTGGAAAAATATGTATTCCATCTTTTCCATTACAGCTATGGGTTCATCATTACAATTTGGAACATCTTTTTTTTTTAATTCTTTGATATATTGAGGAGTGAAGGAAGTATGGTGTATTAAATTTATCACATCCCCAGAATTGGTCTAATGTAGAGACTTCCCTTAGAGGGAAAAAGCCATCACAGGAATCAGAATCATATGAATCAGAATCATAGCATGATTTTGGTTCCTTTTGAGTCATTTTGGTGCTTACCATGGCAGAACAGGTCTTTTGATGTGTTTGCGTGCTTACCATAGTATGGGTAGGAACTGGTATGGTCTTGGTTGAGGTTGGGGTCACGGTTGGGGTTGGTTGTGGGATGGGAGAAGGGACAGAAGTGTCAGGAGAAGGAGGAGGGGAGGGAGGGTTGGCCAGGAGATGCACAAGTCAAGAGACATATCATTACATCTGTCTCTGCCTCTATTTCAGGGGAAATTGGAGAAATAGGACTTTCCTCCCTGAGTATTTCAGGAACAACTTCACAAAATTTCAAATCCTTCTTTTTCCACTGCACTCTGCATAGTGTAGTTGAAATTGTCTAATTAAGTTTGTACTGCTTGGATCTGGGTCTGCAGTTTCCTATTTGTTGTCTTCTGCATGTTTTTAGAAATTAAAAAAAAAATTTTCCCAACACTATCAAAAGGAGGAAGCATTCAGAAACCGTAACTTGGCAAAAGCCAAAAGACTCTTGTATAGAAGAAAACATGTTCTGAAGCTTCTATTTATATATTTAGTTAGTTAGTTCTAGTTATTTATTTGTTTTATTTATTTATTTATTATTTGTTTGATTGACAGATTTAGTGTCAACTGCAAAAAAAAAAAATTGTATTTACTTGTTATTGGTGTTGCCCTCCGGTGGCAGAAAGGCAGCACTGCAGCTTGGCAGAAAACGGGAGGGGAGAACACACTGAGGGCTCAATTGTGGCCAAGGTGCAGTTCCATAGGAGGAGAATTGGGGGCGGGACCAGGGGTGGAACTAGTGCTGTTGGAGGTGGGAGGCGGTGCAGCGCTGCAGGATTCTGGGAATCAAGATGGAGGAAGGGGGTGGAGCCAAAGCCCTCTAGAGGTTCCTCCCTGCAAAGGTAAATAAAGGTAAGTAGAGTTTTTCGGAGTCTTTTTCTTTTCCACTTTTTGGCTTTTATAATTAGGGGTAGGCAGAGAGTTTTAGGTTTAGGCTGGGTGGTTTAAGGTGAGAGGGACCAGTGTTTTTCAGGACCCCCTCGCTGGGTTTTTGCCGGCAGGAGTAAGGAGGGTTGGGGCTAAGACTCCTGGGCTGGGTGAGAGATCTGGAAATCCTGCTGAGGCCGAGGAGCTAGGCAGGGGCTTAGTAGGGGAAGGGACTCCCACTGGGCTGGCTTTGGGGCGGCGAAATTTTTTTACTTACCAGTAGGCAGTAAGGCAGGTAGGCGGGCAGGTAGGTTCAGGTCCCCCATCTTGGTCACCATAAACGGTGAAAGGGAATTTTGGAGGTAGAAGGAAAATGTAGAGTAGAAACGAAAGGAAGGTAGGGAAACCTAAGGAAGGGAAGGAAGCTGGGGTAACCCCCAAGCCCAGGAGGGAAAACTGACCCAAGCTCTTAGGAGCTCAATAAAGATCAGGGAGTACTTATTGTTAGAATAGCTAGGTTTATTTAGATTAGAAAAGGGAAGGTCTAGGAGGCAGATCTCTGTTTAAAGTGCTGAGAGAGAGCTCAGAGCCAAGAGAGTCTCCAGGGTGGAAAGCATCCCCAGGATCAAGAGCTTCCATGGTCGAGAGCTTCAAAGGGCACTAAAACTCTCTCTTTTGTACTTTCTCTGACATCTCCCACAAAGGAAGTGGGAGGTGTCTGGGGAAGTTGTAGCAGGGAGTCCAGGGTTACATAGTGTCCCAGAGCTTAGAATATTTTTAAACAACACAGTCCATATAAAGCCAGTTTGCTCAGTTGGTCATAAAATAATCTTTGACCACTTTACAGCAGTCTTTTACAAATTGTCTTCTTATTTAACTGAGATCCCATTCTCTGCAAATATCCAAATTTATCTATCTGCCTCCGAGTTCAATAAGCCTTTCCATAAATTGGGACAGATTTTAATCATTTTTTGCTTAAGATTTTCAAATTTTGTCCATGTAGCAGGCGTATCAATACAAGCTCTCATTTTTGTTAATAATGCCTCTCTAGCCTGGCATAATCTTGTGTAATCTTGTTCATTACTGGGGTTCCATTTTGGGTCTTCTTGGGGCGAATAAATTACTCTTCTTCTCTTGGCCTGATTGACAAGAGATGATGGTATTTTTCTCTCTTTCTGTTAAAAAAGCTTGGAGCAAATTTTCCACATCTGTTCATAAAAGATCAGAAATCCAGTAAATGCTTTCCAGCTTTTTAATAACAACAATGGGATTTTCTTTAAAAGAGGGAGCATATTTCTTGAATCTCTAATATCTTGGAGGGTGAACGGTGTATGATGCCTTAAGGAAACTACATCGACATTCTCATTAAAGGTGAGTACTTCTTTTAAGGGGCATAAGCTTTTAACTGAATTATTATTGGCTTCTGCCTTTTGGCTTTGTGTTTGGGTTGCCATTGAGCAGGTAATGGGTGTAGGTGGGGAAATAGTTCAGATAGGAGGAGTTTGGGTAGATTTAGAGATAGTTAGAACAGGACAAGAAGGAGTTGAGGTGGTTTGATTATGAGCAGAAATGTGTGGAGAAAAATGGGATAGAGACTGAGTAAGCTCTAATAATGTGGGAGTGTGAATATATTAATCTCTCTTCTTACTCTGGGAATTTTTCAAACTTTTCTCAATGCTTTTTATAGAAGTCTTGAGATCTGTCAAATTCTTCTCGAGATCACACAAGTTATTTTCTAGTTTTTCCAAAATGAGCTTTTAGTTCAGTTCCGAGTTCAAACAAATTAGCATTTTGTTTTTTTCTGAGGAATACATAGAATGCCAGGCCTCCTATCAGTATAAGTACACCTAGAAACAGTGCTATATAGAGCCATTGTGAAATATTCTGTTGGATAATAAGCCATTTTAGGGAGAAAAGAAACAGCATCCCAATTTGAACTAGACTGCTCAGCATCATATTTAATCTAATTGATAATTTTATTTTTAGTTCTACTTTCTGTCAGTAGATGGTTCTGTTTTAATGGTTTTCTAACTTCTAATCTAGTTTAACTTCGGGATAGTTTCAGTAAAAAGTGAGGAAAATGATTGGAAGAGTAAAAGAATTAGTCAAACTCCTTGCTGGCTCTCCAATTAAATGTAAGGGTTAAATTAAGAGTTTGAAAAAAATAAGAAAAGAGCTTTTAACAATTTTAGTCTTAATGAAACTATAGTAAAAGGAGGGAAATATAGGAATGAGATAGAGAAATTGCCTAAATAGCTACCTAACCTATAACTACCTATAACTGCCTATAACTGCCATTAGAGAAAGTCCAGCTAATTACGCTTCAGCTCAGCCCACCAGGCAGAATGTATATATATATATATATATATATATGTATGTATGTATGCATGCATTGTGTTGAGTGATATATATATATTGTATATTGAGTGATATAGATATAGATATAGATATAGATATAGATATAGATATAGATATAGATATAGATATATCCCCCCAAAAAAGGTCAGAAAGCTCCTCTTAGTCCTCGTGCTGGCCTTTTATATCCCCTTCTTGCCTGATTTCCTTTCTCTCTTTTTTCTACTTAATTTCACTGTGGACTCATATATCTTTACACATCTCTATGGTAAAAGAACCTTCAGGTCCCCAGTTAAATTAGATAAAAGAATTAAGAATTTCCTTTTACAGAATATAGGAAGAATTCCTGACAAAACAGGAAAGTATTACAGGATCTAAAATTATAATTTTCATTTTAGTAAAATTAAAAAGTATTTGCACAAATGAAACCAAAGCAGCTAAGATATGAAGGAAAGTAGAAAACTAGGGAGGAGGTGGTGATTTTATGGCAAAACTCCCTAAAAATGCCTCCTTTATCAAATAGACAGAGAATTGAAACAAATTCAAAAGAATATAATTAATTTCCCAATTGATAAATTGTCAACAAGTAGTTTTCAGATCAAGAAATTCAAAGCTATTTATAGTCAGATGAAAAAATATTCTTCACCACTATTGATTGGAGAAAAATAAATTAAATCAACTCTGATGTACAACCTTGAAACTATCAGATTGGTTAACATGATAGAAAAAGGAAATCACAAATTTTAGACGGAGTCTGAGAAAACTGATATACTCACCATCCCTTTAATACTGAAGTATTTATTGATTCTCTGTCGATCTAATAATTTCAGCTAATTCTTTAAGGGAAAAATATATTGGCAAATTAGAACTTTGACTGAAATTAATTAGAAAAGCTCTAATTAGGATAAAGGACATTAACTAATTTGATGTTCAAAATACCAACTTTTTAATTAGGTGATAATGGAGGCATAGCTAGACAGAAGGTTTTCTCAATCTTGATGGACTTCAAGATGAATATTAGCTATCAATTTGTAGTGGTAGCCATTAAAACTAATGAAATCTCCAGTTGCAATGAAGAACAAATTACAGTAACATTCCCCCACAGTGGAATTCTTTTACCTTCCCACAAAATCTTTCAGTTCTTGAAGACAATATGTAAAAAATAAATGGTTGTAACCAAACTTTCTCACCACCAAATTTACTTCTCTGTGTGGCATACCCAATGGGTAAGTTGCTTACTTTTTTCAGGATACAGTGCCTCCAGTGCCAGGGCCAATTTATGTCTGAGATGGATCAGGTACGTCCCTTTCTAAGGCATGTCTTTCACTGGACTTGGATATAGATGCTAAGAGATGTAGCAATTCTTTTGACCCTTCAGAGGTCACAAGGTCCTAACCTTTTTGAATATTTCTCCTCACCTCAGTCATCTGATATTGGAAAGGAATAGAAATTAAAAGAGAAAACAAAAAAAGATATTCATGGTCACATGGCAATAAGATAGGGAAATGAGACAATTGAGCCAGGCAATTGCAAATGCCTATTCTCCCACCTAGAGGTCCATAATAGGTCTTTTCTCACAGAATACTGTGAAAGAGGGAGAGAATTCATCTATTTGAAAATATTTTATGCACACTCAATTCTGGTTCAGCAGTTATAAGAAGTCTTTCTATCACCATGAAGGAAGCTTATGAGAAAGACTCTATTTCACTTTCTGGTCTCAGAAGCATGGGCAAAAAAAGAAGTAAATTAATCAGCACCATATAGACTGTCAAAAGGCAAATGATACTGTGCATATTCTAATTATTAGGCCAAAACTGGCCAATGAATTCCATTACCCACACATCTGAACATGGTCCTCCTTTATTTATGATTCATGCCTCATCATTTCCCTCCATTGACTTATTCAGAACTTTTCCTTTTGCAATGTCATTGGAAGTCATTCCCATCATCTCAAGATTAATGTAAAAATAATAAAATCTTCCCTAGATTCTGCCAATCATATCCCTTTACTATAGCTTTGATTAACACTTTTCAACCTTGAATGTAAGAATGTTTAATAACTGAGTTTTCCCCCTGAATTTTCCCATTACCAAAATAAGAGATCTACTAAAAAATGATTACATGTCTTCTAAACTTTGTTTCTGAACCTCCTCACACCTCAGTCTTGATCTTTCCACACAGAAGTTACCTAAAATATTTGTTGAAATCAACTAAGTTCATAGACATGAATCCCCTAAATCTCTCAATTCACAAGAAATTATCTATGCAGAGAAGGAGAGGACAGAGTTAGATCAGCTGGATTTAAAGTATAAGATGAGTTTCTTTTCCAAGGCTAACAAATTCCCCAAAGGAGCCTCTCCTTATATGTGTGTCCTTTCTCTAGATCTCCTGATTGTGTGCAATTATTCCTGAGATCTATGCTACATCTTCTCCATAGTTTCTCATGCTTTGTCCATTGCTCCTCTCTGACTCTTCCCCAGTGTCTACATGAGGGATGTCTCTAGATATCTTACCACTGATCAGTCTACTTTTTGGCTTAAATTATTTCTGGTCTTGAGAGTGATCTGACAAAGACCTTTGAAAAGCTATAGGTACTAATTGATAACAAGTTGGGGCCTTTGTTGGGCATTCCTGGGAGGAAAGGATTATAAGTTTAAATCTAGAAAACTAGTAGCCTTACTTCCAGAAAATCAGAACTAAGAAGGAATGATAACAAAAGTGAGACAGTGTTAAGGATTACACATGAAGTAAGGGGCTGTATTAACTGCAGGCAGCATCATTGCCATGGCCACTGGCAGCATGAACATAGAGGCATTAAAGAAGAGGTATTCTTTTCAAAAACCTCCCAAATGGAAACAGCTTCAGGATTGTAGAGTTAACTTGTAGGTCGATGTAAACTTCACAAGAAATGGTACTCTTAGTTGATACTTGATTGCAGTTCTTGACCATGGCACCACTCTCTGACCTTCTCCACACCATGGACAACTTGGACTGTACTCCCGCTTCCAATTGGATTGGAGAGTAGAAATTTTTGCCTAATATGATCAGAAAGCAGGTCTCAATTGCACTTCCTACAGGCTCATCCTGTTCTCTGCTTTCCAATGTCCTTTTATGTGGTATATTCCCCCACTATGTTGTAAACTCCTTGAAGATAGGGGTAGCTCAATTGCTTATATATGTATCCACAGGCCTTAGCATAGAGCCTGCCACATATAAAGAACTTGATGCATATTCTGTCTATCTTCCTATCTCTCTATAACACCTGCCCAGTTTTCTCTTCTCCCTGATTTGCCTTTAGATAGTAAAAAGATTTCCATCCTTGCCAATCACACCAAGTATTCTCATAAACATGAAGGAGAAAGGCCATAGACTGGAGCCCCTGATTCAAGTACACAAGTATCAGGATGACTAGCATGTTTTCCATGGGTAATAAACCTATCTGCCTATGGATTTCCTTGAAGGGGGTAAAGTAGAGTTTTAGGCTTCTCTATTACTTTGACTTAAACACACTTGACCAGGGATAACCACCTGCTTCACTTGTCTCCACAGAAATCAAATTCCAGAAGACTTAACCATGGCACAGTTTACCTCCCACTCTGAAAATCTGCTCTCCTGAATGGAGATGGCCTTAGTCACCTACAGTGTTTAGGCTCACTGAGTGGTGTGCTTCACTTTGCCTGCTAGTTTTTTCCAGCTTTCTTTCCAGTTCTGAAATTATTATCAAATCATCTTTGCCATTACTTCTGAATGGATGCCTAAAACCTCTCCCTAGTGTCTCTACTCATCATCTATCTATCCTCCACACAAAAATATACATACCTGGTCAGCACTTCCCTATATCTCTCCCATTACAATATAAGCTTCTAGTGTAAAAAGAATGTCTTTCCTTTGGTATTGTTGTGAGGAAGATTACTTAGTTATTAGTTAGGAGACTTAACAGGAAGGGCTGGAGAATTCCAAATGGAATGGGGAAGGAGGAAGTGGGCCTTGCTCTCTGAGATGGACTCCATAGTGGTTGGGACAAGTTGCAACTGACCCTAGGAGACCTCAGATTTCCAGAGATCCTGAAGGAAGACTGACATCTACTTGTGGGAGATTTTGGTAGAGACTATTAATCCCAACCTGAGTTGCAGGTTAACTTGGGCTATGTTAGCTCCCAGAATCTACCCACCTGAAAGAGCACTGCTAGTGGTTGACTAAGCAACATCCAAGACCTCTTTTTTTCTCTGATACTGTAATGCAATGATCTTGACCAAGCAGTGAAAGAAGAGTTTGGATAGGTATTTGTGAGTATTGTACATACTATAATACAGCTTCAGAACAGATTGCCCCAAGACCTAGTATAGAAAATTAAAGCGCTTGAATATATGGGTTGATGAGGACATGATTGGGGATCGAAAGTACCACACCAATGCAACTATCAACAATTTGGAAATAGGTCTTGATTAATGACACATGTTAAAACCAGTGGAAATGCATATCGGCCAGGGGAGGGGGGGTGGAGGGGGTGAAGGGGAAAGTAAGAGCATAAATCATGTAACCATGTTAACTTTTCTAAAATATAAATATTAATAAATGTTTAAAATAAAAATAAAAAAATGCAGAAGAAAAACAAAAAAAAGTAAAGCAAGGAGTTCACATCAAGGCCATCAGTCTTAGAAGCTATCAGGGAAATCATCATCACGTAAGATGTCTTTTTTAATCTCCTCACATATCAGGGAATTTTTATAAGATTTATTCAGCAGACTATATTGTCTACCCAAAACACAGAAATTGCTTTCCTAGAAAGGCACTTCTATATTGCAGCCTCCACTGGGAACAAGAAAAAGAAGAATCCAAAACATTTTATATTTGTTTTTCCCTTGGATGCAGACTCAGGTGGAGATGCCTCAGGCAGTTTTCTCCCCAGAGTTCTTCATGGACCAAGACGTCCCTATGGTAACTGGAGTGGGAAAGGTCCCTAGCAGTATCCAACAAGGGTGCCAGGAGACAGAACAAAACCTAAAAGCTGAGGAAACTATGAAACATTCACTTTCCCTTGCACCATTGTCCTTCACTTGGTTATGGGCCTGACTAATGTTCCATTATTTTTCTTCAGGTGTAGCTGCCAGATCAGAGCATGGACATCTAATAAAAGACAGGACATTTCTAATCTGGACAGTTCCTCACCAGTCCATGATTAAGGCAGTTAATTTTGCTCTACTCTGAGTGGGTTTTCTCAGCCTTGTAACTTGGCTAATCTTCAGGGAGATGTTGCTCCATGTTGAGAAGAATATTTCTCACCTGCTCTCCTCTTTTCTCCTCTCTCTGCTACTTCAGTTTACAGGATCAGAGCACAGGATGGGAAACCTCCCCTGCTTCCACAAGATCAATCCCATAGTTTCCCAAGATGGGGACCTGGTAATTGGGATCTTTTTATCCTTATTCTCAGTTGAAGTAAACTGTGTAACAGGAGCAGAACTGTTTGAAAGTCCTCCTAACAAAGCTTGTAAGCCTTATCAGTAAGTGCCTCCCTATCTGTGTGACATCCTTTTTTCCTGTGATGAATAGACAGAGAACTTTATAGATGAAGCAGAATGCAGGCTGATACAGCATGAGTCAATAGATGCTTCCCCTCTCTTCTTGTCTCTTAATTCTTTTACATTCTTCACAGTTTTCCTTATGTTTCATTGACCTTCAGAGTTAAAGAGAAAAAACATTTTCTTCTATTTCCTCCTCTTCGCTTGATTTCAAATACCCATACCCAAAAAGCTCAGTCCTAAGCAACTTCAGTCTTTTATTGTATTCACTCCTCATTCCTGACCTAATTTTGATACTTAAGAATGGAAGTGGATTGCAAGATTCCTGGGATTATGTTAATACTCTGAAGTTCTTGAGCCCTCTGTCCCTTTTATATCCTTGGGCAGACTTAGTGGTGTAGAATGTACTAAAATTAGGCAAGGATCTGCCCCATCTACAAGAATGAAAGCTCTCATATTTCCTTTCTACATTGCCCTATTTGATAAACAGGGAGCATAACATTTTACAGAGTCCTGGAAATTCCTACTTCCGTGAAGATGCTATATTTGTCCCAGATCCCCTACCATTGGAAGATATACCATTAGATAGTCTCACTCTTGGGGGCATGTGAATTTACCATCTTCCTTGATGTTTCTTAGGACTATTTATATGCCCCATATAGGCAGACCAGCCCTGGATAGGATATTCCAACAGAGCTGACTAAAGCACTCTGGGACAGAGGCTAAAACTGAATGATCTGTATTTTGGTGTTATTGAGAAGTCAGAGGAATACTCAAGATACCTGTGTAGTAAGGGCTCAGTGAGATTTAGAACTGCCTTTCTGCAATGCCCACTCTCCTCAGTGATGTTTGGAATATTCTGCAGGTCATGTGTGAGAAATTCAGGTATATTTAGTTCAATTTTTCTAAACTGTAACATTCCAAAAGAAGTGGAGCTGTATTTCCTTTATGAGATATAGACAAGATGTGATGACATTTCTGTTGATGCCCAGGCCTTAGTTTTGTGCTTTATCCTGTTTCAGTTCCCTTCAAAAAAAATCCTAGTTTATATAACAAGTCCTCTGTGTGTATAGCAATATAAATATGCATATAAGCCTCAGTAAGGTGGCACTATGGAATTGGGATTGAGACTAAAATACACCAGTTCCTGGATAATTTCCCTTTGTAATAGCTGAGGAAAAATAGGATAGCAATTAATTCTGTCATACTGGTGGGAAAGAGATTATGAAATACAATGGATGATCCTTTCACAGGTGAGCATTCAGACCTCTTCTTTTGTAACTTCTTTTTTTTTAATTTTTTTATTAGACATTTATTAATATTTGTTTTTAACCTGTTTACATACTTTATGCCCTTACTTTCCCCTTCACCCCCCGCTCTCCCCCCATCCATGGCCAACGCACATTTCCACTGGTTGTAACATGGGTCCTTGTTCAGGGTCTATTTCCCATTCATGTCTGCCTCAGCCCATGCATTCAAGCAATTGTTTATCTTATATGTTTCCTCTCCTGCAGTCCTTCCTCTGAATGTGGGTAGCATCTTACCATAAATCCCTCAGAGCTGTCTTGTGTCATTGCAGTGCTGCTGGTACAGGAGCCCATTACATTTGATTTTACCAAAGTATATCAGTCTCTATGTTTTTGTAACTTCTTACTGTCAAATGCTTCTCTGGATTTGTCTTACCTCCGGTCACTTTTTTTAACTGCTTTAGATACTTTTTTTCCCTTTTTACCTTTCTTCCAACTAATTAATAAGAAGACATTCCAGATATTCTCCTGGATCTGGATAGTTTTTTTGGACAAAGAGGAAAAATCATTAAATAATTTTAATCATTGGTTATTTATTTAATGCTTTAATATGATTATTCTTATTCTCTTTTCTATCATTATTATTCTACATCTAAGGAGAAATGTTGGTATGATTAAGAAGCAAAAGAATGTTTTACCATTCTATGGTGAGAATTTTAACAAAAATGCTGTTCTATCAAATACCATCTAAATTCTATGAAGTTTTTCAATTTTGTCATGAAAATAGCATTCTTTGGGGAAAGTCAGGGCTCTCCTTCTATCCTAGATAATTCAAAGTGAATGGAAAATGAACTAAGTAAAAAAGAATGGACACAAGTTCTTTAAATCTCAGGAAACTAGCAAATGGCTTCTCAATAAAGAACTGAAAATACTGTAGATGCTATCATGTGGAGTGAATTACCCACATGTTGTGACACTGTAATCCTCGGCTTGTATCTCCAATAAAACTGAGATTGTCTGAAAGATGGCAGCTGCTGGAGAAATCTTATTTCACTAGATATATTTTAAAACATTGCCATAAATGCCTGAGGTGTCTCTTCTATATGACTGGATTCTTGGTTGTAGACCTGGTACTAAACAACAATATTTTTAATGAATTTGGTTTTCTATTCTTCTCAATACAAGTACAGGAAGGGGAAACGGGGAGAAAGTAGGGAAATCTGAGCCTGAACCTCATCTTTAATCAGATATATAAGAAAGGAACAAATGAAGATACTGGGAGCCCAAATGTGCAGTTCCTCCTATTCTTGCACCTATATGAACTGGTTTGTATCATTCATTTTCTTCCCTTGGACTGGCCCCTTCAGCAAAAGCTAATATGGCAAAGTCATCCTCACATTTCATGGGCCATGATGCCCTTCATAAAGCCATCTCTTATTTCTTCATGGGAATGGCACCTAACCTCTACTCTGCTTTCTTAGATATCAAGCCAATATCACCTCTACCACCTTGTATTATTACTTTTATTGATGTATTTAATTTCTTGCCCTTTATACAATAGTTCTTCTGGGGTCAAGGAACATCCTGATGACCTCCAGGATCTAGGAGAATCTCGATGCTCTGTATCTGTTGTTGGAATGAGGAAATGACTCAGGCAAACAGAGTCACATAAAAATGTAAGGGCAATACTTCTCACTATCTCTTTAATCACAAGAAAGGAAGAGTATAGGAACAAGGCACATAGACAGGGCAATTTTTAATATAAATTAAATGAGCTGAGTAACTGGTTGAGAAATTAGTGTTGACTCACATGGCTGGGGAATTCTTCCTCCTGAAAAATGTCCTTTTGTTGGCTTTCTTAATATTCTATGGCACTCACTCCTACAGGTGGCTCCACAAAAATTACCAGCAGGCTCTGGCTCTGCTGTTTGCTGTAGAGGAGATTAACAGAGATCCCCATCTGTTGCCCAACATTTCCCTGGGATTCCACCTCTACAACACCTACCACAGTGATGAGAGAACCTTGGAGAGCTCCCTGAGGTGGCTGTCTGGGCAAGGCCAGCCTATTCCTAACTACAGCTGCAGGAAACAAGACAAGTCTGTGGCTGTTATTGGAGGAGTCACCTCAGCTCTCTCTGTCCAGATGGGCACACTACTCGATCTCTACAAGTTTCCACAGGTGAATGATATTCAATCTGACTACGCCTTTCTCTATGCCTTTATCAATAAAAAATTACTATTATATTATTAACAATATAAGAGGAAAACCAATAACTAGGATTTATGAAGTGCTTTACAGTTTTTAATGTGTTTTATATAAGTACTTTTATTGTTCCTCATAGCAACCCTCTCAGGGGCTATTATAAGCCTAATTTTACAGAAGAGGATACTGAGACTGAGAAAAATTAAGTTACATGTCCGGGATCATGCAGCTAAGAAGTTCCTGTGACAGAATTTCATCTCAGGTCTTCTTGACACCACTTAAATCCTCTTGTCACTGCACTTTCAAGTTGCCTGAGTCATCAGGGAAGATAAACTTCTTCTGCTGCATCACCCGATTTATAGATCAAGAATAGAATTGGAGCCATTTAGATTCCAGTTCATGAAAGTATCTGATGAGTAACCTAGATATACTTGCCCATTACAAAAAGAAAGTCACTAAAGATGTGAAAGGTTAAAATATCTACTCACAATTACACCATTCACTGGAGTAATGGTAGGGATTAAAGTTTACATTCCTCAATTTACAATGGAAAGACTGGTCAGTCTATCACATCTCACTCTTGGTGTTTTATCTTTTTAAATCTTTTAGTCCAGTAATGTTCAGCCTTAATTCATTGAGAATTGTAGTATGTACAAAAAAAGAATGGCGCATGAGCGCATGGAAAATCTATCTATAATGCTGTATTAAGAGAACCATAAGTAGCTTTATGAAAATGTAGGTACAGGAGTAAATTTATGACATTGTTCACAAATAGGTAATTAACTTTATTAATCTGTACACAAGACACAGCTATACCAGCTGTATGAGGAAACTCTTTTCAGAAGGCAGCTCACTTTTTAAAGACCAGAAATGTTCTTCTAGGAATACTGGCCTTGCAAGTGGGCTAATGTACTTTTCAGCTAGGTTGCATACAGAGTATTGTCATTGTTTGTCAGGCATACAGCTGACTGCTTTTTTTAGTCTGGAACCCAGAAGAGAAACAGGGATGGCTTCATGGAACAAAAGAAAGGAAAATATGAGTCCTTGGTTTAAATGAAATGGAGACCAGTTTTTAGTATGGAATTACTCCTACTAAAAGAGGAATGACTGAAAGCTTATTTTTCTATCCTCACTCCTATTTTTTATCCCATCTTTTTTATTTAATCAATTAATTTAGAATATTTTTGCTTGGTTCCTTGGTTTCCTTAGTTCATTTTCCTTTTCTCCCTTCCTCCCACCCCACTCCTATTCCCAGTGTACAATTCTTCTGGGTTTTACATATGTCATTGATCAAGACCTATTTTCATATTTGCATTAGGGTGATCGTTTAGAGCCGTGATGGGCAAACTACGGCCTGCGGGCCAGATGCGGGGGAGAGGGGGGGGCCCTGAAATGTTCTATTGGCAGCATGACGTTATTACTATTCTGATGAATACAATAAGTAGGATACAATACAATGAAACTTCGAAAGAGTTGCCTTAGAAACAGACTGACAGATGAGCATTTTCTTTCCTTGGGCCCCCTCTTTAAAAAGTTTGCCCATCAATGGTTTAGAGTCTACATCCCCAATCATAACCCCATCAACCCATGTGATCAAGCCATTGATTTTCTTCTGTTTTTCTGCTCCCACAGTTCTTTCTCTGGATGTGGATACCATTCTTTCTCATAAGTCCCTCAGATTGTCCTGGATCCTTGCATTGCTGCTAGTAGAGAAGTTGGTTATGTTCGATTTTACCACAGTATATCCTTCTCTGTATATAATGTTCTCCTGGTTCTGCTCCTTTCACTCTGCATCAATTCTTGGAGGTCATTCCAGTTCACATGGAATTCCTCCAGTTCGTTATTTTTATTAGCACAGTAGTATTCCATCACCAATAGATACCACCATTTGTTCAGTCATTCCCCATTCAATGGGCATCCTTTCCTTGTCCAATATTTTGCCACCACAAAGAGTGTGGCTATAAATATTTTTGTACAACTCTTTTTCCTTATTATCTCTTTGGGGTATAAACCAAGCAATTGTATGGCTGATCAAAGGGTAGACAGTCTTTTAGAGCTCTTTGGGCATAGTTCCAAATTGCCATCCAGAATGGTTGGATCAATTCACAACTCTACCAGCAATGCATTAATGTCCCAATTTTGCCACATCCCCTCCAACATTTATTACTTTCCTTGCTGTCATGTTAGCCAATCTGCTAGGTGCCTCACTCCTATTTTTAAAGCTTTCACAGCTTCAATCAATATTATTCATTTCTAATATCACTATGCATACAGGTTCAGGATTTAGAGGCCTTGGAGAATTAACTCAAGGAGTTTTGTGGTTTCCCTAGCTTTGGAATTTCAGTGTTCTGGTCATACATTTGAAGACCAGTGAAGAAAACAAAAACTGAAAGCTCAAAGGACACAGAGATTAACTCTTTATTGGGATTTAGAAACCAAAGTTAGATCCCCAAGTCAGAAGAACCATGTAAAGAATTAATCTTGCATCTTCGTTGGCCAGAATGTATGCTACTGCATATAGTTCTAGATAGGGAAGAGTCAGAATGGCACATCCATAGTAGGTTAGTTCTTCATTGATCCTTATAAGATAGGAGGAATGCATCTGCTTTCAGAAATTGCTACATTCATCAGAATGGTCAATATGACAGTAAAGGAAAATAATAAATGTTGGGGGGGGGATGTGGCAAAATTTGGACACTAATACACTGTTTGTGGAGTTGTGAATTGACCCAACCATTCTGGAAGGAAATTTGGAATTATGTCCAAAGATCTTTAAAAGGATGTATACTCTTTGGCCCAGCAATACCACTTCTAGGTCTGTAACCCAAAGAGATAATAATGAAAAATATTTGTACAGAAATATTTATAGCTCTGCTCTTTGTGGTGGCAAAAAATATTGGAAAATGAGGAGATGTCCCTTGGTTGGGGAATGACTGTGGTATATGATGGTGATATAATACTATTGTGTAATAAGGAACAGTAAAGTGCATGATTTCCATACAAGCTGGAAATACCTCAATGAACTGATGCAGATCAAAATGAGCAGAACCAGGAGAACATTGTGCACAGAAACTGAAACATTGTGGGACAATCATACGTAATTGACTTTGCTACTAATCGCAATGCAATGATCCAGGACAATCCCGTGAAATTTATGAGAAAAAAATGCTCTCCACATCAAGAGAAAGAACTGTGGGAGTAGAAACACAGAAGGAAATCATTTGATTCATCACTTATTTACATGTGTAAAAGTAGTGGGGTTTGGGATTTGAAAAGATCACTCTGTTAAAAAATGAATGATATGGAAATAGGTATTGAGTGATAATGCATATATAACCCGGTGGAATTGCTTGTCTGCTTGGGAAGGGGGAAGGGAAAACAGAGGGAAATAACATGAATCATGCAATCATGGAAAAATGCTTAAAGGAAAAAAATGAATTGCTAGATTCCCTCAAAGTATGACAATCTGATCCTCTAATAGCAGACAACAAAGGTCACAATAAGCAAAATCTGACATCAGTCCTATTATGACATCCAGGAACATTGTTTTTATTGATGAGAAAAAATCTTGTGGTTGAAAGATGGGGCAAGGATTATCAGATGTTTTTAAAATATTCATATTTTTACATTTTGTGCTTGATATTCTCCTTTACAATCTCATCTCTCCGCTACCCACTGAGAAGTTAAACAATTTGATGTCAATTATACCTGTGAAGTCATGTAAAATATTTCCATATTAGTCCTATGGCCAAAAAAAATATCCATGCAAGAAAAAGAAATAAAATAAGGAGATACTAGGAGGCAGTTATGTGGATCAGTGGTTTAAAAGCCAGGCCTAGAAATGGCAGGTATTTCTTTCAAACTTGGGTTCATATACTTCCTAGCTTTGTAACCCTGGGCAAATCACTTAACCCCCATTTCTCAGCCATTACCACTCTTTTAACTTGGAACCAATATACAGTATTGATTATAGGACTCAGAGTTAAGAGTTTTTTAAAAGATATGCTACCATCTGTACTCAGATTCTTTCACTTCTCTCTGTAGCTGGATAACATTGTTCATCATCTGTTCTTCAGTGGTAATGAACCATACCCTTTTGTCAGTCTTTGGATCATTGTATTATTCACAGCTACTAAGTTCTTCCTATTTGCTAATCATGACATCGTGCATTGTGTGCTATATTATTTTGCTTATGCTTAGTCTACTTTACATCAATTCATATAAGTTTTTTCATACCTTTCTAAAGTCATCCTGATAATCATTTCTTAAAGTATAAAAGGATTCCATTACACTGATATACCACAGCTCTTTCAGCCATTCCCCAATTGATAGACATCCCCCCAACTTCCAATTCTTTACCACAAAGTGTTGTTATAAATATTTTAAACATAAAATGTTTTAATTTTTTGATATCTTTGGGATATATACAAAGTAGTAGTATGGTTGGGTCAAAAGTTAAATTCACCCATTGGACATATTTTAAAATTCTTCATAATGGTTGATTCAATTTACAACTTCACTTACAGTATATTAGGGTCCCATTTTTTCTACATCCCCCTTATTTGTCATTTTCCTTTTCTATTATATTTTCCAATCTGATAGGTATGAGGTGGTACATGAGTTGTTTTCATCAGTATATTTCTAATCAGGACTGATATAAAGCATTTATCATAGGCACACAGATAACATTTATGTCTTTTGAAAATTGCCTGCTCATATCCCTTGACAGCTTATCAACTGGGCAATGGTTCTTATTATTTTTGTAAATTTGATTGAGTTCTCTATATTTGGAGAAAAAAACCTTTCTCAGAGAAATTTCCTGTAAATGTTTTCTAGTGTCACTGACTTCCTTCATAAGTCTTGATTTTTTTATTACTCCCATTTCTCTTATTCCATTGCCCTCCTACTTCCCTGTAAAGAAACAAATATTTCTGTGCCCAATTGTGTATATACATGCTAATTTCCTTGATCCAAATCATTTGAGCATACCAATGAGGTACTGTTGCATTCCCTCAAAATTTTATGCTACAGGGGGCAGCTGTGTAGCTCAGTGGATTGAGAGCCAGGCCTAGAGACAGGAGGTCCTAGGTTCAAATCCGGCCTCAGACACTTCCCAGCTGTGTGACCCTGGGCAAGTCACTTGACCCCCATTGCCTACCCTTACCACTCTTCCACCTATAAGTCAATACACAGAAGTTAAGGGTTTAAAATTAAAAAGAATTTATGCTACAATATAAAAAGGCCTTCCATGTGTAATTCTTTTATATGAAATAATTTATTCCATTCTTTCTCTACCTTCCCTCTCTTCCTATTGCATTCCTTTCTCTTATTCATTAATTTTTTCATCGTTCAAACAGAATTAACACATTCCCACAACTTCTGTCTATAGAGAATCCTGCCAATTGACCACATCACTGTTCCCTTGAGGACTCAGAGAGAGGAATAAATAGAGAGATTTTCAGACATTAAATTGCCACTTAAACTAAATCATAGATTGAAATTGACATCATCTTTTCTGTCAACAAAAAGGGCCCATTTCATGATTCACATTTTGCTTCAGTTCTCTCAGCATCACCAAGGGTTAAAGTGATCCATATTTCTTTCTCTTCCAGATCAGCTATGGTCCATTTGATTCCATTCTTAGTGACAAGGTCCAGTTTCCTTCCCTCTATCAGATGGCCCCTAAAGACACTTCTCTGCACCAAGGTGTTGTCCACTTAATGGTATATTTTGAATGGAACTGGATTGGACTGGTTGTCTCAGATGATATAATAGGTGAAAAATTCCTCTGGGAAATAAGAGGAGAAATGGTAAAGAAAGGCGTTTGTGTGTCCTTCACAGAGAAGATTCCCGTCAGTGAGAGAACACATATGGAATCACATGAGACCTTCATGCCCAGGATCCTAACGTCATCAGTCAAAGTGATTGTTATCCATGGTGACGCAGATTCATTAATGATTTTGAGACATTCACAATTCCCTGTCATTGGATCAGGGAAGGTGTGGATTACCACATCTCACTGGGACATTACTATGAGACCCCACCATAGTCAAGGTCATGCTTTCCATGGGGCTCTCACATTTTCATACTTGACAAGTGAAATTCCTGGATTCAAGACTTTTCTTAAGACAATAACTCCTTCAAAATATCCACATGATGCTTTACTTAGAAGATTCTGGCTCTCTGCTTTTAGGTGTCCTGATCAACCAGAATATGCAAAGCAAGGAATATGTTTGCCAAATGCTTCCTTGGAAACTTTGCCTCTGTGCTCTTTTGAAATGACCATGTCAGGCTTCAGTTACACCATCTACAATACTGTCTATGCGGTGGCTTGGGCTCTCCATGAAATATATGTAAGAAAATCAGAGAAAAGACCAATGTTAAATGAAGAATATTTAGAACCTCATTCATGGCAGGTAATATCAGATGTGTGGCCACTTTTTAGCTATGATGTACTGGCTATATATTTTGAGTATTAATTGGACGGAATGGATAATAAACTCCCTTCCAAATCCCTAATTCTCTTATTAGATTTTCCTCACAGATTGTAATATTAATTTCCAGCACGTGTGAGTTGTCATTTGAAGAATTTTTGCTTCTTTCACAGAGTCTTGGAGCTGGAAATTACTTCTGGTTCCATCAAGTGGCCAGGAGTGGAATCGCTTTCACAACAACTTTGTCAGTGTATTTCTAATCAGGGAATAATCCATCATCTCTCAGTATACCTTATTACATTTTGTGGAAGCTTTAATTTCTGAAGCAGTATTTCTCATTAGCCTAAGAGGGGCTGATTTGGATATAAAATGTCCTACAATGGTTGATAACAAAATAATAGCCAGTGGTCAGGACTTCTCTTCCTGCTAGTGAATAATTTTCTCATCAATTCTCATTGTGAGCTCTACAGCCATCGTAATATGTTAGGATTCTTCCTCATGAATTTTTAGTGATGCACGTGTTCCCATTAATCAGTCAATTTACTTTGCACACTGAAAAAAACACTGACTTCTGATAGTGAAACCCAAGGGTAACAGACACAATTAGATCCACACCCACAAACCCACATGTGTTAGGATGCACAAGATAAACTGGGAACCTACACAAGGGATGTGGGAAATGGATAAAACACACTTGCTGGTAAATGTCAGTTAAAACAGTTACTGGTCACCACTCAAGTTTATTTTCTCTGTGGGTCCTTTCTTGGGGTTGAGGAAGACAAGGGAAGTTAAGTAAACAGTTTAATAATGAATTTAAGGGTTAGGTAGTAAGGGAAAGACCACTCTAACTCTTCTTGTCTAGGGGATAAGTTCAATAGCCTGGAAGATGGACAAACACCACACTGACTCTAGCTCAAGCTGACAGGTCCAGCTTGTAAGGTCAGAAGGGGATTAGATGTCTCACTGCAGGGTCCTCTACAGCTCCAGTGATTATCTCAGCTTCCCAGGAACCACAGCAAATAAGTTCACAAAGAGGTAAAGTCAGGGAGCTGAACAAGTCTGATATGTCCACCAACCAGAACTATGTTCACTGTTCAACCTGATCTTTTTCACAGGGTAGATTGTTTTTCCAGGATACAATTACTTTTCTGGGCTCTTCACTTCCAGCAGCTAAGTAAGCATCTAACTTCCATCAGTTTCATCCAGAATGTCTCTCAGAAAAATCTCTTTCTCCCTCATTGCTCTATGCTTGGAACCTTCAGCACTTTCCCTGACAACTATGCCAGCTAACATGTCTATTGCTTAACTTTTCCTAACTCCCTCATAACCACCCTCATCCAGTTTATAAATGAATTGGAGATACTTCTTTTCCTATAGGTTTTTTTTTATTATTTTTTAAACCCTTAACTTCTGTGTATTGGCTCCTTGGTGGAAGAGTGGTAAGGATGGGCAATGGGGGTCAAGTGACTTGCCCAGGGTCACACAGCTGGGAAGTGTCTGAGGCCAAATTTGAACCTAGGACCTCCCGTCTCTAGGCCCGACGCTGAATCCACTGAGCTACCCAGCTGCCCCTTCCTATAGGTTTTTAATAATATCTATATAATAATAATAATATGACACACTTTATATGCAACAGTAGATTAATAATATGGTTAAACATATCTAGGAATATAGTAAAGATTTAATGGTACCTCAGTATAGCTATAAACAACTATAAAAACTGTAAATAACCCACTCTAGTGGGGAGTTTGGTCTAAGGTAGCTCCATCTTGGCCTGATCCAAGGAGATTTATTAAAAAGCACCAAAAAAAGATTTTGTAATACTAAAACCTCACCTGTATCAAGGTTCTATACCATGGTTCCAGGGCTTTGTATTTAGGTTCAATTGTACTGTATCACCCTTTATGTACAAAGGATGTACCTAATACAACATTATGTATGCTCCTTTCCCAAGTCCTCTTGGTAGAGAGTAGACTCCAAACTATGATGTGTAGCCAGGAAAAGAGAAATATTTAAAGGAATATAATGTGAAAGAAAGAGAGAAGGGCTGGGCTTATTATGTTTGGCTACAGAAGACAGGACTAGGAATAATGGGTAGAAGTTGTTGAGAAACCAATTTTAACATGATCTGAGAAAGTATTTCCTAACATAACTCCATACACAAGAGTTAATTAATATTATTTATTGCATTTTATTGTATATGTAGTAGAAACATAACATAGTGGATGGAGTCTGAGAGGCCTACATTCAAGCCCTACCTTTGATATATCCTGACCATGGAACCCTTAGCAAATCACTAACTTCTTAGTGCCCTGAGGCAATACTCTAAAATTCTTAAGTTGCAGCAATATTCTGTATTTGAGGGAATTTCCACTGGAGAAGTTCCCTATTCTAAAGAGGTCACAGGTCCAATTAGTAAAAAATCTATCCAGAAGTAAAAGGTACTCCCTGAGGTAGTAGGGACTTAATACATCTCTGATGGACTTTATGCAGACACTATATAACCATTTGTCAGAGATGATGTTGAAGAAATTTCTTCTTTGATAAGGGTTGAATTTGAAGACATCTAACTTCACTTTCACCTCTGAGGTTCTATAACCAAAGGAATTTAAAATGAAAAGTCCATGCCTTAATTGAGGATGTAAATCTTGAAATCTAGATTTTAGATTGAGATAACAAGGCAAGAGTAGGGAGGAATAATGAGCAATAGCCAAGAACAAGATTTCATCTTTAACTCGTGTAATGTTTATGACTGTTTAATTCAATCACTCTTTATTAAAGTGTCAAGTTTATGTAAAAAAAAAAAAGACTACAGAACTCCAAACAAGCCCAGTGTTCCTTATATAACTCATAGATTGTACTTCAATGGGAGCCCATCCCTTAGGTACTACCCAGTAATTAGGTTTCCTCTTCCCTTTCAGCTTCACTCTTTCCTAAAGAAAACCCAATTTACCAACAATGCTGGTGACCAGGTGTTTGTGGATGAGAAAAGAAGATCTGAGGCTCAATATGCCATTATGAACTATGTGTTCCTTCCAAATGAGACTGATGCTCTGGTAAAAGTGGGGCAGTTTGTCCCTAAAGCTCAAGTTGGTCAAGATTTCACAATCTGTGTGGATGCCATAGTGTGGGACTGGTGGGATTCAAAGGTCAGAAACATTTTAAAGGTTAGATTGATACTTCTAATCACAAGAACGATTGTTTCCCTATTTGATTACTCCTTATTGCTCATATTTACTCATAGTAGACAACCAATGACTAGAATAAAATTATAGACCAAGATAATGAAGTGTTCTCACAGACCATCTAAGTCTGTTGTCTTATTCTTTATACATGAGGAAACTCATGATCAGGGAAGAGAAGTGATTTTTTTCAAGATAACACAGGCAACGGGCACACTTGGTGGAATTTCTTCTTATTGTTATCATTAAGTCATGTCCAACTCTATGTGACCCTATGTACTTTGTCAATGGGTTTTCTTAGCAAGGATAATGGAGTGGTTTGTTTTTTCTTCTCCAGTGTGTCCGCATTTTACATATGAGAAACTGAGAAAAACAGTGGTTAAGTGACTTCCACAGGGCAACATAGCTAGTAAGTATCTGAAGCCCAGTTTTAAAGCAGATTTTCCTAACCCCAAGCCTACTTCTCTATCCATTGCATCCCCAGTGCCTAACCTTTACTGCTCTTCTACCTTGGAAGTAATACACAGTACTAATTCCAGGGCAAAAGGTAAGGGATTTTTTAAAGATACAAGTAATTCACTAGAAAATGAAAAGAAAAAGAAAAATATTTCAAGAATAATGGTGCTTGGATTTTCTCTTTGGTCATGGCATTTCAATAGTCCAAACTTTATTTTTTATCTCCTCAATATGTCTTAGATGGCACTTATTTTTCCAAAAGAATAATTTTCCTTTTATTTTATGTCTTTAATTGAATTTAATATTTCTTATTGTCTCATAAAGTCAAAGGCTTCTGTTTAGTCCAAGCTTATTTTCAGAGTTTGTGTCCTGGGCAAAATTGTGTACCTCTTCTTCAATCTGTTTAATCACTTTGCAATTCATTCCTTGAAATTTGTCATTTCCTTTCCAATTTTTCTTCTACTACCTTAATTTCATTGAAAAAACTATTTTAGCTCTTTAGAAAACCCTTGTTTCCTCTCAAGAGTTCTATGTGAGCTTACAAGCAAATCTGTATTTTTCTTAGAGGTTTTTTCTTGTAGGTACTTCATGGTTTAATTCTGGGTTGTGTTTTCAACATCTACATTATTCTAATGACTTTTATTATAATATTCTTTTACTTGTTTGATCATTCTTCTGGTCCACTTATTAACTTTGGATTTGCTTCATGTTCACATTGGCTCCAGAAACTTCTGAAGGGAATGTTTAGAATAGTCATCTTGCTGTTTTCTGGGAGTATTGACTTCGGTGTTATTCTAAGATGGCAGGATAACTCATGTGAGGATATAAAGATTTCAGCGTTTTCAAAATGGTCTGATTCTGGACAAAGACTGTTTGCTCACACCTTCCCATCCTCCCAACATTGCTCTGATCTCTCCTACTTTTTGACCTGGTTTGGATGTAAGCAATAAGTAGATGCTGTCAATTATTTGGGAAACTTTACTGATTCAGAATTACAGAATTGTAGCTTCTGCTGGGTTAGAGAATCCTGCCAGGCTTATTACTTGGCAGACCTCAGACTGGGATAGAAAAATGTGCTGAGCCCCTGCTCCACACTCAGAATGTGAGCCACAATGTTGACAATTTTTACTGAAAGTTCTCCTCTCATAGAACAACATAGAGAGTCTAAGACCAATCCTTATTCCAGAAAAATCATCCATGTACATATTTTCCCTTCATCATTGCACCCTGGATCTGTGACTCAAAGTATGTTAGGGGTCATGGTAGGGGTCTAAGACCTGCTCTTTCCTGCTGTATAGATTCAAATGGTATGACCTAAACTAGACATACTCCTTTCCTAGTTTCTACAGTCCCTTCTGTCATTTTATTTTTTATATTTTTCCTTTTGATATCTCATACATAAAAAGACTAATATAGAAAATATTTTGCATGAAAAAAGATATATAAAAGGAAGGGACAAGGGAAGAGGCATTTATCACACAACTAATGTATTCCATGTGGTTTTAGAAATATTTTATCCTTACAACAATCTTTTGAGATATTGTTACTAACTTCATTCTAAGTTTTAATAAACTGAGACAGACAAAGGTAAATTGATTTGTCCAGGGCCACACAGCTAATATGTTCCAGAACTTCCTAAAACTTCTAAAATGTCTAAACTTCTACAAAGTCTAATATTCTATCTATACTACAGTGTGGTGGCTGTCAAACAGAGTTACACAAGTAAGATTCCTTTTTCTGCCCCAAAGCTCGGCAACTGTCTGGTAAAGATGCATATTTCAGTCCCCTGTTATTCCCTTAGGTTCCTTGTGCAGTATGTAGTGACAGTTGTGGTCCTGGATTTAGGAAGACGCCTTTGGAGGGGCAGCCTACCTGCTGCTTTGACTGCTCTCCATGCCCAGAAGGGGAGATTTCAAATCAGAAGGGTAAGTTTCTGCAGGGGACTCCCTTCTCATGATCCCTGATATAGAAAATAACTGATACACTATTCTTGTAGTCACCTACAATCCCCAGGAGCATCACTGTCAGAAGAAGAGAGCGTATAAAACCCAAGAATACCCAAGAAATAATTTGAAATAGTTATCATAGGAAGGTCCTTCGATCTCATAACACAACAAGAATTGTGATCTATAAGGATAAAATTAGTCGATGTCTTATTTCTTTGAAAAAACTAAAAATAATTCTTGTCCAGGATATACTTCTGGTGTCTAGAAATTATGTATATATGTATGTTTCTATGTATGTGTCTGTGTGTATATGTGTTTATATATATATATATATATTCACATATTTAGAGGAATAGAAATTGAGACACAGATATATTCTGTACTCAGGTGAAAGCCTGGGAGAGGTCATCCCAGGAAGCAGAGCTCCAGTCTGGCAGGAAATCAATGGTGCTGATTGAAATGAGGCAGTCTGAGTGTCTCAGGATATACAGCATTGTTTAGGTTGACTGATTTAAGGTGAGATGTTCAGTCTAAGATCAATCTGCAAAGGCCATTAAAACAAGTGGATTTCATGTTCAAATACAGGGTAGTGACCATCACCACTACACATGCCTCTCCAGGGGGATGGGATGTTGTCTTGATGCTGTGCCGCTCTCCATCATTACAACACCTGGGACTGTGGTGTGAGTACAAAAGAGTGCCTGGAAGAGCAGATTTGTGCAGGAAGAGATGAAATTTTATGGGATTTGAATGTTAGATTAAGGAAGCTAATATCAGGCCTAACAGCTACAAAAATAAGGAAGAGGAAAGAGAGCAATTAAGTCTTCCCTGCAGTCCTGACACCAAAATAAGGGACATAATCTAGAAGCTTTTGTGAATTACAGCTACTGCCATCGAGATGTTCTTTCCTCCCTCTCCCTTCTCCCTCTCTCTGTTCTGTCTCTCCTTCTGTTTATGTCTAACATTTTATCCTTCTCTATCTCTGTCTCCTTCCCTTTATCTCTCTGCCTCCATTTGCTTTACTCCTATTTCCCTCCCTCTCTTTCTTCATCTTCCTCTTGTTCCTCTTCTTTGTCTCACTATATCTCTCCTCCTTCTTCCCCACTCTCAGTCTTTGCAAATGCCAGGCATGATCCACTTCCAAACTGAATTTTTCTGAACTTAGTATGTGGCTTTAACTGTACTTCTTGCCAAGTGCCTATGTCCATCTAAATTAAAATCTCAACGCTAGGACAAAAAGTAAGTAATGCTTTCTCTCTAGGACTACAATTCTAAGAATTGATAGAGTTAGGTTTTAGAACTTCTCAACTTCTGTCCACAGAGAAAAAAGTCTGAATACCCAGATATTTCTGGAGAAAAAGGAGAGTTTGGTAAGAGGTGCTCAAAAATGGAAACACATTGGTCATGCTTTCCAAATGACATGAAGAGAAAGTATGTGTTATAATTCCATTCTACTGATTGTTGATGGACAACCCAAAGCAAATGATACATGCTCTCTTCAGATGCTTATTGATTTCACTAGGAGAACTAGTCCCTCTGCTGAATTTCAGAGGTTTCCCCCCGACTTAGTAAAGTCTCTCAGGTAGAATTGTTGGTGGACCATATTATACTTTTTGTATCCTGATCTTGGAGCTTTACAAATATTTCTAGAATAAGTCATCAGGAGATTTTGGCTTTGCTCTCAATACATTCCTCTAATTTATGTATCTGGTTTCAGAGGAAGATCTGCTCATGACTGAACCAGTGTTGAAGCCAAGAAGGGTCTTCAGAGATCATATTTTCCACATATTTTATTTCAAACATGAAATCCAGAGAAACTAAGTGATTCAGTGAGGTTACCAGTGGGCCATCTACAGACTGATACCCATTGCTCCTGATGAACAGTCCAATATTCAGCTCATGTCTCATGTTTGATCCACAGAATGACAAAGAAAAGTCAGACACACTAGAGAATGCTAAAAGCAACAGGTTTTTAACTTTATGAGTCATTTTAGACAATATAAAAAGGTAACGATAAGGATAGTGATTGGGACTAGATGGACCTGTGACAGGATTGCTAAAGGAAACTCTCAAATTAGAAACTGCCTCTTACATTGCAGGTCAGCACCTAAAGTAAACCTTATTGTCTTATATGGTTCTAGAATGATTTGGGTGACTTCTGTGGGATTACAAGAAAATATGTTTCAGGGGGAGGAATATAAGCCAGGTCCTTTTTTGCAATCAGCCACCAACTACATCATACTGAATATGGAGTGACATCAGAAAATGAATAACTCGGGAGATCAAGGAGTGGGACAAAGTTAGGATGAGTAAATATACACTCGGATCACAATACATGGGGAGTCAATATATCATCACATCTGGGAAAAGACTAGATGCTTATGACTCACCCACTGTTATTACATTTGAGCCATGCCTTAGACTGTTTTCAAGCCAAGACAGAAGAGAGAAGAAGAAAGTAGAGAAATGACTGCCTCTATGACAAGTTCCTAGAATGTAGACAAAGTCTATGCCCTGGAGGCAGCTGGGTAGCTCAGTGGATTGAGAACCAGGCCTAGAGATAGGAGGTCCTAGGTTCAAATCCGGCCTTAGACACTTCCCAGCTGTGTGACCCTGAGCAAGTCACTTGACCCCCATTGCCTACCCTTACCAATCTTCCACCTATAAGTCAATACACAGAAGTTAAGGGTTTAAAATTAAAAAAAAAAAAAAAAAAAAAAACAAAGTCTATGCCCTACCATAATCTCTTCTACCACTTTGCTGTGGGAACACAAGGGTCCTCCTCCTGCAATCAGGGATATTTATTGATTTAGTGGTGATGATAATGATGATAATTATTGTTTTTATTTTAATTAGCATTTATATAATGTGCTTTGACTTTGTGCTTTATCTATGCTATTTCATTTGAATCTCGCCACAATTATATGAGGTATTGTTATCTTTATTTCACTGGTATAGAAACTAAGAAAGAGGTGAAGTGATTTGCCCATAGTCACATAGCTAGTAAGTATCTGAAGGAAGATTTGAAATTAGGGATTCCTGAATTCAAGACCTATACAATATTCATGTCTTGCATATACTTTATAGTAAAATGTCAGTGTTTCTGTAGGGATTTCTGACATCACCAGCAGACAATTCTGTTGGGATTTTCACCTCTAATGTCATTGATGCAATTCAGTTCAGAATTTTGGGCCTGTTTGGGACCTGAACGATTCAAGTTATAGAAAACCATAAAAGAGGTGAGGAGAAAGAAAGGGAGGATCTGGAGAAGAGATTACCTGCTGAAAGCAAGATGGCTCTAGAGGGTCAGGAAAGGTTTTAGGAATGCCATTTGTGGGATAAATATCAAAAGATTTCATACATCTGAATGAGAGGTTTAAAACTGGGTCAATTTACTATTCCAAAAACAAGCGAAAAACAATACTATCTATGATCCAATGAGAATTTAGGTTGAAGCTCTCTGATTAAGCCAGACTATTAAGATATTATAAAATTGAATATATTGTGCAAAGATATCAACTTCCTGTGCATTAACAGGATGACCAGTTACAAAACAAAAGAGAATTTATCTAGAAGAACTATGCCAGTTATGCAATGAATCATGAATCAGTCATTAGAAAGTCATTTGTGACAGACTAGTGATCAATGGTGAGGATACAAATTCAAAATAGAAATAATTCCTGAATTTAGAGAGCTTCCATTCTCTTGGAGGAGAAAACACATATAATCATCTGCAAAATATGTATAAAACTCACACAAAGGTTCCGGGTTAAGATGGCAGCAGAGTAAGAAGCAGCTCTTAACCTCTCCTGACTGAAACACACAAAACTCCTCAAGGGAACATAAAAACAAGTCCAGACGAACGGAGGAACCCCACAACAGGGCACAGCTTGGAAGGTACGTGGAATCAAGGCATTTGCATGCTATAAAGGGGTGAAACAGCTCTCATTAAATCGCGGGCTGAGCAAACACCCCACCCCCAACCCCTCCACACACAACATCTATAGCTCTGAAGCCAACTAAAAAGAAATAGAGCAAGTTTGGGGCACCCATCGAGTCATTGGCAGCTCCGGGGCCTGTTCCTGTGAGCAGCAAGATTTAGGACCCCAATAAGCCAAAAAACGCACACGAAATCTGAATGCGGGAGCAGAGAGTGGACGCAGGGCGCAGAGCTCAGGCTGAGAGCACAGGCAGGGGCGGAGGCGTGGGTGGAAGCAGACACAGCCAGGAACTAAAGCTCTGAAAACCTGAGTGGGGAACCAGTGCAGACAGGGATAGGACCGTGGAAGCAGCGCCCTGAGACTTGAAAAGAAACCTCCTGCAGAGGATCAAGCAAGGGGGTCCACCAGGGGGCTTGACCTTGGAAAAAACCAGAACTCACACCTCAGGAGCCAATAGACCGCGGACAGACACTGAGCGGGAGGATAAACCTGAGAAGCTGCTGGGCTAATGATGGCTACCCAGTCTCAGGAAGCTCAGAAGAGAAAGAATAACAACAAGAAAAAGAAGCCTTTAACACTCAACAACTTTTACATAGAGAAAATCCAGACAACTGAGCAAACAGAGGAGGAGAACAAACAAGCATCCGGAACCCTCCTCAAATAAGGAAAACTCCTCACAAGCTATGGAAGAGTTCAAAACTGAGATTTTGAGGAAAATGGAAGAGATCTGGCAAGAAAATAACTGTTTAAAAGGTAGAATCTTGAAATTGAACACCAGAAATGACCAGATTGAAAAGGAATACCAGAAGATTAAGGCCGAAAACCAGAAGATTATGGCCAAAAACCGAAAGATTATAGCCGAAAATCAATCCCTAAAGGCTAGAATTGAGCAAGTAGAAGCTAATGATCTCTCAAGACAACAAGAACAAATAAAACAAAGTCAAGAGTGAAAAAATAGAAGGAAACATGAAATATCTCAATGAGAGAGTGACAGACCAAGAAAACCGGCCTAGAAGAGACAATTTGAGAATAATTGGTCTTCCAGAAAAACCAGAAATTAATAGAAACCTGGACTCCGTACTAAAAGAAATTATTCAGCAAAATTGCCCTGAAGTCCTACAACAAGAGGGCAATATAGACATCGAAAGGATTCATAGAACACCTGTGACATTTGATCCAGAAAAGAAAACACCCAGAAATATAATTGCCAAATTCAAGAGTTTCCAAGCAAAAGAAAAAATCCTACAAGAAGCCAGAAAGAAACAATTCAAATATCAAGGAGCACCAAACAGGATCACACAGGATCTGGCAGCCTCCACGCTAAAAGATCACAAGGCTTGGAATACGATATTCAGAAAGGCAAGAGAGCTGGGCCTGCAACCACGGATCAACTACCCATCAAAATTGACTATATATTTCCAGGGGAAAGTATGGGCATTCAACAAAATTGAAGAATTCCAGGTATTTGCACAGAAAAGACCAGGGCTAAATGGAAAGTTTGATATCCAACCACAGAAATCGAGAGAAACATGAAAAGGTAAATAAGATACAGAAGGGAAAGAAAGAAAACTTATAATTTTTAAATTTGCCTTTTTAAGGGCCTCAGTGAGATCTAATTATCTGTATTCCTATGTAGAGAAATGTTATGTATAATTCTCTGTAGTGAACTCCATTCACTATAATAATATTCACTATTATAGTAATCAGAAGAATAATTCACAGGGTGAGGATGGAACACTAAATAATCTAAGATGGCGTGGGGGATGGGAAAGAGGTGGTAAATAGCAGGGGACACCAAGAGAAACTTGAGTGAATAAGAAAATAGAATATTCTATTACACACAAAGAGGGCATGGGAGAGAGAGGGGACAAATAATATTATAAGAAGGAGAGGAAGAGAGCATAAAGAGGTAATAATCAAACCTTACTCTCAGTGAAATCAGCCCGGAGAGGGAAGAGTAGCTATGCTATCCATTGGGAAATAAAACTCTTATCTAACCCTTCTGAGAAAGTTAGAAGGGATAAACCAAGGGGAGCAGGGGAGTGGGGAGGTCAAAAAAAGGGAGGGGTGAAGGGGGAGCGAATTAATAAGGACTTTAAAAACAAAAAGAGGGGGGAAAAATAAGGGAGGGGGAAAGGGAAGTTAATCAAGGGAGGGGATAAGGGATAGGGTCTTAATAGCAAACCACTGGTTTTAAAGGAAATAGTTTAAGGAGAAGGGGCAGGAATGGGGGAGGATTTGAAAATGTCAGCAAATGCACAACTGATGATTATAACTCTGAATGTGAATGGGATGAAATCGCTCATAAAACGGAAGCAAATAGCAGAGTGGATTAGAAACCAAAATCCCACCATATGTTGTCTACAAGAAACACATATGAGGCGGGTGGACATACACAAGTTTAA
>NC_058130.1:784577932-784740011 GCF_016433145.1 Gracilinanus agilis | reverse complement strand
GTCGGGGTGGACATGATTGAGGGTGTGGACTCGAAACTACCACACCAATGCAACTACCAACAATTTGGAAATTGGTCTTGATCAAGGACACATGACAAAACTAGTGGAAATGCACATTGGCCATGGGTGGGGGGATTTTGGGGGTTGAAGGGGAAAGGAGGAGCATGAATCATGCAACCATGTTAAAAATGAATATTAATAAATGTTTGGGAAAAAAACAGGTATTTGATATTATGAAAACAATAATAAAATAAATAATTTTTTGAATAATTTGACCCAAAAAAGAAATAAAATCAAATTACCAGTATTAAAAAGAAAAAGGAAAAAATTACAGCCAATTAAGAGGAAATTAAACTAATTATTAGGAGTCATTTTATATTGCAATAAATCTCATAACTGAAATAAAATAGATGAGTATTTAAAGAAATGTAAAATTGCCCAGATTAAGAAAAGAAAGCAATTACTTAAATAATTCCACCTTAGAAAAAGACCTTGAACAAGCAACAATTAATTTCCTAAGAAAAAGCTCAGTAATTTCAGTAAATTGTACCAAACATTTAAAGCACAGTTAACTTCAATACTATATAAATGAATTGGAAAAACATCTGAGAAAGGATCTCTACCAAATTCCTTTCAGGACACAAATATGGTGTTGTTAATAAACCAGAGGAAAAAAGAGAAAGAAAGATAGGGACCAATATTAATGTATATTAATGCAAAAATATTTCTAAATTATATTTTCTTTTCCCCAATTACATGAAAGAGGTGCTAATACCTAAAGAATAATTTTTAAGTCTCAAATTCTTTTCCACTCTGATGGTAAATAATCTCATTTAGATTTTATATTTGCAACTATGCAAAATGTTTTTCAATATTAATCATTTTATGGAACAATACCCAAACAAAAAAATTAAGAAAAAAAGCAAAAATGTTTGATGTGGGGGTGGGGATCAAAAAATGCATATAGCAAGGAATCTGACATGACCACAATGGAATGGTACCTATCACAAGGATCATGATCAAGATTTTCAGGAACACAAGCCAGTGCATGAAGCCAGGACTCTGCATTAGCACTCAAAGCCATAGGAAAAGAGTGCAAAGACAAGAGAGGGACAAAAACCAAATAGAGAAAAGTTGGGACTTTAAAATAGGGAATGGGGATGGTGGAACAGAGGGGGGAAAGCAATGAAAAGTGAGAAGAGATGCAATTACTTAAAAATCTTCAAAATATCAAAAATGATATTTATGGGACAAAAATGACAGAACCATTGCACAAAAATCAAAGGAATACACAAATAGACATACTGGCATTCACAAAAACATGGGGGGAAAGTATAAGAGACATGATAATGGGGAAAAAGCAAAAACAAATACATAAATCCTGTAATGCAAGGATGCAACAGAAGCTTTTGCTTTTGCAGAATTCAACTGTAAGCAGCCTTGGCAGTTAGGAGTTTAGAATGTTCACAAAAAGTCAGTTGGAGCCTGAGGCTGAAAGAGTGCTAAAGTTCCAACTGAGTGCTGTTTGGCCTTTGGCTTTGCCTTGGCCTATGCTTTGTCTTTGGGTAATTTGAACCTAGAGGATTTCTCTGGACCTGACCTCTCCATATTACATCCCTGCTATTTTCCCTGAATTTCCATTTGGGCCCTGGGAGGAAGGGTGGTTTGATGATTAGACATCATGAGTTTAGTTTTCTGTAGGCAAGTAGGGCATACTTAAATCAAGCTATCCCTTATTTTATTGATCTAGTAAATATTTTACTTTAAGGCAGTCAAATCTTCCTGACTCGGAGAGCAGGCCTCTCTCAGTCTGACCCTCTCCTGTGACCCTTCCCTCACCTTCAGCTTTCTCCCTAGCAGCTGTTACAAAACCCTAAACTCCTCTCTCCTTCTGATTATCCCTGATATTAATAAATCCCCTTTGTCACCTACTCAAAGCCTCTGGTGAATCATTGTATTGAAGATTAAGGCAAAGGCTGGAGAGGGAAGGAATTACTTTCTTTTATTTCTTGAGGGAGCCCTAGGCATCCATCTTGGCAGGAAGTACCTACCCAAGACTTCCTGCAGACATCAATTTCACTGGCAGAGAGGAACCTCTTGTCTCCTTCCTTAAGGGACTTTAGAAATTAACAAGAGAAGCCCTCCAGCCAAATTTAAAACATTTCTGACTGGCCCAACTCCTTTGATATCTCAGAGATATCTTCCCTGCCTGAAGGGTCCAGCTTATTTCCTCCAGTACCCTCTGTCTCTAGCCTGTGCGACTAGCCTATTTGAGCAGGCTCTCTTATATACTACTATTCATTCCCTTACCTTCCTATATACAACCTCCTTCATCCCTACACTCAGCTATTCCCTTCATTCCTCCTCTTATCACCTATATCCCTTTTATCCCTCCTCACTACCCAGATTTGCCCTGAAACCTGCATTGACTATCTGCATAATATTATTATCCCTCCTTATCAACATTTTGCCTTTTTGATAACAATCCATGCAATACACAAGAAGAAAAAGCAAAGACAAACATCAAATTTGAAACACACACAGGAAAAGACTCTATAAATATGCACAATCAAATCTCAATGATAGAAAATTCACCACAAGAGCACTTATCAACTGAAGAAAACACAAAATCTAGAGAAACCAAGTCATTCGGGTGTTCTGATCAACTTAAAACATAAACTACTACAGAAACAGACAAACGAAAGCAATCTGCACATATGGCATTGGGAAAGAAATATTAGAAAAGAGGTCTTTAGACATGCAAACAAACAATCCCCCCAAGTTGAAAGGAAAAGTAATAATGGAAATGAGTTATTGGAAAATCATAGTAACTTCAAAGCGAAATCCTAACTGCAAAGAATTTATTCCTGAAACATTTCCCAGGATAGATTCTGTCCCAAGTGAACCAATCTTTTCACCTTACAAACACACAGAAATACATGTAGAAAGATCAAATAGGTTAAAGGAAGCTTAAGAGCAAACATGCAGAAGGAGGAGAGAAAGAAAGGAGAAAAAGAAATAACGCACTTGCAAAAACAGATGTAACAACAAAGGGAAACAGAATCAACACAAAACCTTGTTGTTTAGTGATGTGAACAGCAACATGTATCCAGAACAAACTTTAACTGAATTCAATCCTGCTAATGCAAAAAGCCAAGAAACAAAAAAGCATTGCAATGAAACCTTTAGCCACAGACAAGCTTTCCTTGAGTAAAACCATAAACAAATGATCAAGGAAAAAAAGAATCTTTTCTTTACCCAGAACCAAAAACAGCAACAAACTCACATGATGCACACACAATCAATATTATCAGTGAGGTCAGTGGTCATACAAAAACACAACCAATAATCAATAAAACAGATCAAGGGGAAATGAAATCTAGAGTGGAAGAAAATATGACTGGAGGAAAACAGACTGGGTTGGATGTAGCATAAGAAAAGGACTATGATACCATAGAAACAAGAAAACCAGTGGTTCAAGTCCAACAAGAAAATGAAAAACAAAGAACCACATGTGATGATAAGCCTTGGAAATGAAATATGCATTAATTCTTACAGATGCTACAAGAGGTGTCTTCAAAACATCTCCAAAATATAGCAAAGTCAGTGATATAGCACAAGAGAAGGAAAGGGAAATTACAGAAGCAGCTGGACTCATGAGCCAAGTCAAAGAACAGAGAGAAATGAGCCTCAAAAAACAATGATGCTACCAGAAAATGATTTAGCAGATATGGACATTGAAGCAATTGTAACATTAGACACAGCTGAGAGGAAACCATAATGAGCATATCCTTTTTACATAGACTCTGATGACATTAGTTCTGATGATGAAGAGGAATTGAAAAGGTGATATCTAGAAGCAAATGTACCAGTAATCATGGTACCAGACATAGGTATTGAAGAAAGATGTGCATGGCTATGTTACATACATGTACTGGATGACTAACCCATCAAAATGATAGAGCAATAAAGATCCAGATAAAGACAGATTACCAACAAAATGTGGAGTAGACTGTAGCAGGAAAGGTACAGCAAATGGGTGGGATCTGAGCAACACCGGATCGCTAGTTCCAATGATGGAGTATGTTACACCTCCAAAGAAACCTATATGCACATGGATATTGAATCCACCAAGCCAAGTTACAGAGAAGCAAAAGGTTTCAGAAAGAGTGTATACAAGGAACACAGAGACCATCATCTGGCAAGTGTAAAGTCAAGATATAGATAACTCACACACATATGCATGCATGCAAAGAAAGAAAAGCATTAAAAGCATTTGCAAAATCCAACATCCAAATCAGTTACAACATGAACAACAAACCCATGATCAAGAAACAGAAATCTAGTAAGAGAAGAGCACTTCCTGGTTAAATGGCGGCAGAGTAAAAAGCAGCTGCTTAACCTCTCCTAACCAAAACATATAGGACTCCTCAAGAAGACATAAAAATAAATCCAGAGGAATGAAGGGACCCCACAACAGGGCGCAGCATTGGAGGGACATGGAATCGGGGCATTTCTATGCTATAAGGGGGTGAAACAGCTCTCACTAAAATGCGAGCTTAGGAACCCCCTCCCCCACCCCACACCACCTACAGTGCCAAAGCCAGCACACAAGGGTTAGAGCAAGTTTGGGGCATGAATTAAGTCCTTGGCAGCTATCTGGGGTCACCAGGGCCTGCTCCTGAGAGCAGCAAGACTTAAGATCACAAGAGGCTAAAGAACTCTCAGACTTTGAATACAGACCCTGAGCACAGGCACGAGTGCAGGCAGGGACGCAAGCACAAACACGGATCCTGAGCACAGGCAAGGACCGGGATCCTGAGTGCAGGTGCGGACCTTGAGTGGGGACCCAGTGCAGAGGGGTGACTGTGGAAGCAGTGCCCTGAAACTATTAAAGGAGCATCTGGCAGAGGAACAAGCAAGAGGACCACCAGGAGGCTTGACCCTGAGAACAACTAGACCTGAGACCTCAGGAGCCTAAAGAGTTCAGAAAAACCCTGAATGTGAGGATAAACCTGAGAGGGCACAGGGCTAACAATGGCAAGTCAGAGACAAGAACCCCAAATGAGAAAGATCATCAAGAAGAAATCTGTAACACTTGACAACTTTTACACAGATAAAATCCAGACAACAGAGCAAACAGCAATGGAGAAAAAACAAATAATCATATCCAAACCTTCCCAAAATAATGAAAACTGGCCACAAACTATTGAGTTCAAAGCCGAGATGATGAGAAAGATGGAAGAGATTTGGTGAGAGAAGTGGGAAATAGATCAAAAGGAAATTAACAAGTTAGGAGACAGAAACTCCCAATTGGAGAAAGATGCCCAAAAATCAAACGAAATGGTAAGCAAATTGGAAACCAATATCTGACAAGAAAATAACAGTTTAAAAGGCAGAATTTCACAACTAGAAAGTGAGGCAAGTAAATTGAAGACCAGAAATGACCAGATTGAAAGGGAAAACCAAAAGATTATAACTGAAAACCAGTCCCTAAAGGCTAGAATTGAGCAATTAGAAGCTAATGGTCTCTCAAGACAGCAAGAACAAATAAAACAAAGTCAAAAGACTGATAAAATAGAAGGAAACATGAAATATCTCAATGAGAAAGTGACAGACCAAGAAAACAGGTCTAGAAGAGACAATCTGAGAATCATTGGTCTTCCTGAAAAGCAGAAATTAATAGAAATTTGGACTCCATGCTAAAAGAAATTATTCAGCAAAATTGCCCTGAAGTTCTACAACAAGAGGGCAATATAGACATTGAAAGGATCCATAGATCATCCTCTACACTAGACCCTGAAAAGACAACCCCCAGGAATATAATAGCCAAATTCAAGAGCTTCCAAGTAAATGAAAAAATTTTACAAGAAGCTAGAAAGAGACAATTCAGATATCAAGGAGCACCAATCAGGATCACACAGGATCTGGCAACCTCCACACTAAAAGACCACAAAGGCTTGGAATATGATATTCAGAAAGGCAAGAGAACTGGGTCTACAACCAAGGATCACCTACCCATCCAAACTAACTATATACTTCCAGGGGAAAGTTTGGGCATTCAACAAGATAGAAGATTTCCAAGTATTTGCACAGAAAAGACCAGGACAAAAGGGAAAGTTCAATATCCAACCACAAAAATCAAGAGAAACATAAAAATGTAAATAAGAAACAGAGGGAAAAGAAAGAAAACTCATATTTTTTAAATTTGCCTCTTTAAGGGCTTCAATATGGTCTAATTATTGGTATTCCTATGTGGAGAAATGTTATGTATAATCCTCTCTAAGGAACTCTATTCACTATTATAGTATTCACTATTATAGTAATTAGAAGAATTATTCATAGTGTTATATTCAAACTCTGGGAGCTGGGAGTCCACACTGTTGATTGACAGGTGGCGTCCGTTGGATCTTGGAATGTTCCCAGAGGCCATGAGGACAGGGGAGAAGACGGTTGGCCAGGGGGGTATAAATTCCCTGGCAGCCCTGACTTTTGGTTCCTTTCCTTCCCTAGGACCAGAGATTGGTGGATCCTGGTCTTGTCGGGATTGGTGACTTGCTTGGCTCAACCTTGCAAGATCCTCCTGTCTTGTGCATGATAACATTGTCAACCTGTACCCAGATCATCACTCTTCTGATTCTACTGCTCTTAGATATTTAGGAAATCAAATCATCTGTAGTTATCTAGGTTTCCCAGGGCCCAGGAGGGATCTGGGAAGTGTGCAGGAGAAGAAGAAGTGGGTGGAAAGGGGTGGTATCCTGAAAGCTGTTTAGGCATAACATCTAGCAGAAAGAAGAAGAAGCTGAAAGACATCAAGCAGCAGCTTGCTTACTCTGGTTTGGCTTTGGCTAGGCTGAGCCAGAGGGCTAACTAACCAGACTCAATTACCTGCCTACAGCTCTGAGGGTTTATTATAAATTAGTTAGGGTTTCGCAGTTTCCCCTATCCATTCCCAATACCCCTCTTTGCTATAAATATAGATAAAGACTTTCAAGTACCTTCCTGGAGTTGTTATTTCATAGCTTCTCTGGGAATGGAGATACGCAGTCAGATAAACCATTACCAAGGCTAGTAGAGCCCAATATCCATTATCAATCAACCCCAGGTGGGACCTGAAGGGATACCATCCATTGACCTGAAGGATCCTGCCTGGGCACTGTTATAAAGGAGGGAGGTGTCGCATCATCTAGCTAGGTGGCAAGCCTCAGTTGATCTTGCCTTAGCCACCCATCTGGACTCCATTGCTGTCACAAGATTACCAGTGGCAGTATCCAGTTTAGTTTACCACCTCTTCTCCTTATCCATCGACATACATTTATTTTTATAACAATAGGGAGAGGTTGGAATATTTAATGGTCTAAGAAGATATGGGGGTGGGAAAGAGTGGGGTGAATAGTAGAGGACACCAAGAGAAACTTGAATGAATGAGAAAAATAGGATATTCTATTACACACAAAGAGGGCATGGGAAGGGGAAGGGATGAATACTATTAAAAGAAGGAGAGGAAGAGAGCATTAATAGGTAATATTTAAACCTTATTCTCAGTGTAATTAACCCTGAGAGGGAAGAGTAGCTTTATCCATTGGGATATAAAACTCTATCTAACCCTACTGAGAAAGTCAGAAGTGATAAACCAGGGGGAGCAAGGGAGTGGGGAGGTCAAAAAAGGTAGGGGAGAAGAAGGGGGAGGGAATTAATTAAGCCTTAAAAATAAAAAGAGGGGAATAATAAAGGAGGGGGTAGAAAGGGAAGTTAATCAAGGGAGGGGATAAGGGATACTGGCTTAAAGCAAACCACTGGTTTAAAAGGAAATAGTTTAAGAAGAAGGGGTAGGAATAGGGGAGGATACGAAAATGTCAGCAAATGCACAACTGATGATTATAACTCTGAATGTGAATGGGATGAAATCGCTCATAAAACGGAAGCAAATAGCAGAGTGGATTAGAAACCAAAATCCTACCATATGTTGTCTATAAGAAACACATATGAGGCAGGTGGACATACACAAGTTTAAGGTGAAGGGTTTGAGCAAAATCTTTTGGGCGTCAAATGAGAAAAAGAAGGCAGGAGTGGCTACTGTGATTTCTGACAAAGCCAAAGTAAAAATAGATATGATTAAAAAAGACAGGGAAGGTCATTACATCCTGATTAAAGGCGTATAAACAATGAGGAAGACAATGACAATGATGAGACATCCTACCAAACTCTGTAGGATGCAGCCAAGGTGGTACTCAGGGTGAAATTTATATCCTTGAGTGCATATATTAACAAATTAGGGAGGACAGAGATTAATGAATTGGACATGCAACTTAAAAAATTAGAAAGCAAGCAAATTAAAATCCCCAGATGAAAACTAAATTAGAAATACTAAAAATCAAGGGAGAAATTAATAAAATTGAAAGTAAAAGAACTATTGAATTAATAAATAAGACTAAAAGCTGGTATTTTGAAAAACAGATAAAATAGACAAAGTACTGGTCAATCTAATAAAAAAAGGAAAGAAGAAAACCAAATTGACAGTATCAAAGATGAAAAGGGAGACCTCACCTCTAATGAAGGGGAAATTAAGGCAATCATTAAAAACTATTTCGTCCAATTATATGACAATAAATATAGCAATCTTGGAGATATAGATGAATATTTACAAAAATACAAATTGCCTAGATTAACAGCAGAAGAAATAGAATACCTAAATAATCCCATATCAGAAAAAGAAATTGAACAAGCCATCAAAGAACTCCACATAATTGACCATATCAACAATATAACAAACAAAAATCACGATTATCTCAATAGATGCTGAAAAAGCCTTTGACAAAATACAATATCCATTCCTATTGAAAACCCTGGAAAGCATAGGAATAGAAGGACCTTTCCTAAAAACAATAAACAGTATATACCTAAAACCATCAACAAGCATCATATGCAATGGAGATAAATTAGAAGCCTTTCAAATAAGATCAGGAGTGGAAAAGGATGCCCATTATCACCTCTATTATTTAACATTGTACTAGAAACACTAGCAGTAGCAATTAGAGAAGAAAAAATTGAGGTTATTAAACTTTTTTACTGAAATGGGAAAAAATATAACAAAGTTCATCTGGAATAACAAAAAAAATATAAAATACTTGGGAATCTATCTACCAAAACAAACCCAGGAATTACATGAAAACAACTACAAAACACTTTCCAAACAATTAAAACTAGATCTAAACAATTGGGAAAACAATGATTGCTCATGGGTAGGACGAGCTAACATCATAAAAATGACCATTCTACCCAAATTAATTTACCTATTTAGCACCATACCTATCAAACTACCAAAAAACTTTTTTACTGAATTGGGAAAAAATATAACAAAGTTCATCTGGAATAACAAAAGATCAAGAATATCAAGGGAAATAATGAAAAAAATGTGAAGGTAGGGGGCCTACCAGTACCAGATATTAAATTGTACTATAAAGCAGCGGTCATCAAAATGATATGGTACTGACTAAGAGACAGAAGGGAGGATCAGTGGAATAGACTTGGGGTAAGTGACATCAACAAGGCAGTGTATGATAAACCCAAAGAGTGCAACTTTTGGGACAAAAATCCACTATTTGACAAAAACTGTTGGGAAATTTGGAAAACAATATGGGAGAGATTCGGTTTAGATCAACATCTCACACCCTGCACCAAGATAAATTCAGAATAGGTGAATGATTTGAATATAAAGAGGGAAACTATAAATAAGTTAAGTGAACACAGAATAGTTTACTTTTGTCAGATCTCTGGGAAAGGAAAGATTTTAAAACCAAGCAAGACTTAGAGAAAATTACAAAATGTAAAATAAATGATTTTGATTATGTCAAACTAAAAAGCTTTTGTATAAACAAAAACAATGTAGCCAAAATCAGAAGGGAAACAACAAATAGGGGAAAAAATCTTTATAACAAAAAACTCTGACAGGGGCCTAATTACTCAAATATACAAGGAGTTAAACCAATTGTATGAAAAATCAAGCCATTCCCCAATTGACAAATGGGCAAGAGACATGAATAGGCAATTTTCAGATAAAGAAATCAAAAGTATCAATAAGCACATCAGAAAGTGTTCTAAATCTCTGAAGAAAAGGTATGTATGTGCATCCAAACCACACAAAAAGAACACAAAACCCAACACAAATTGTCAACTAACTGACATTTTGTGTAAATAAGCAAGTGTCAAAATACTGTATTATAAATGTCTATAAATGTATAATTGTACATACATGTAAATAGTTAGCAACTCATGAAGTTCTTAGCCAAATATAAAGCTGGAAAACCTTATATCTGGTTAACACTGGAATGCAGCTTGCCAAAGGACTGTACATAGTGTAAAATCTCATAAATATCTGTAATACAATTGGGAAACTATAGAGTAGGCTGTAAATGGTCCCAAACCATGTAAATACTAAATATACTAACAAAAGTAGAGATAATTAGAAAAAATAGTCATTAGGGGCAGAGACAGGGAAAATTCAAAATTCTAGTAAGAAAGAAGTAGGAAGAGAATAAGAAGATAGTGTTAAGAATAGTTAAAAAGAAGTCAATAGCAATTCTAATCCAATAACCCATTTCCTTGATATAAAATAACATTGAATTTAAAACATAAATAGGCAAATCAGAGGTAAAGTAATAGTTAAAAATAAAAAAGATCATTGATCTTCATTGTTATTGCATTAAGAATAAACAGCCAAAGTAGAAATAATGTAAAGATATTGTTTAATAAGCATGGTCATGAAACTAGTTCAGAAACTTGTAAGAATGAGAATTTCTTATATTGCAAGAGTTACATAATGTATTTGCTAGAAATTTTTCATTGATTATTACAAAATTGTTTCACCTTTTAGAAATATTTTTTGGACTCTTGTATTCCCTTCCATTCCTCTGCCCACTTTCCTAACTCTCTTTAGAAAAAAGTTATTATAAGATAAATATAGAATTTTTTACTTGGGGGGGGAGGAAGAATTAAGAATAGAAAGGGAGTAGATAAGATAGTGTAGATAGAACACACATAGACCTTACGTTTGAAGGTCCACATAAAACAAAAAATGGGGAACTGTAACAGATGAATTGGATTTAAACAAAGGAATCCAAGCAAGCCATGCATCTCTGAGGTAGAATCAGAACAAGCCTAGAAGAATCTTGAAGAAATAACAATTAGGGAGGGGCCAGAGTGAAGAGGAGAATTCTGAAAGAGATTCCAACTGCCACACACATCTCTCTCAACCTTGGTTGGGTGAGGGAGCTGGGTGATATTGATCCAGTGAGAATCTGGTGCTCCTGAAACCCAAAAATAGAGGCTTTCCTTGAGAGTCACAACTGCTACAATTGTTTTACCTACTTCATTCACCAACTGAGAAGATTTTGATATAGCAGTTATTCCATCTTGGCCATAGAGCCTGTATTCCTGGGAGAGTGGGCTCGTGGGACCTTTCAGAACCTTCTTGATCCATAACCCTGTTATTCCCTCAGTTTAGTTCAATTGTTTAGTGGATAGGAGTTACTGGGGCTTGATACAGTTACTAAGTAGAGCTACAGAAGAAATCCAGTACTGCTCTCCCCAGAGAGAAACTCACTTTGATAGAGAGGCTTGTCCTTTACCCTCCATCCTGAATCCCAAACCCCTTCCCTGAACCCCAAATTTCTTTATCTTCAAATAAATCCCTGTTAGTTATATTGGTTAGAGTTTGGAATATTGACCTTGAGGGGGGAGGTGTCATTGAGTGGCTGAGGGGAGGACAGGAAGATTACACTCCATCTCTGAGGAAAAAACCATTGAGGGGAGGCTTTACTGGATATTAGTGGCTCTGATCACAGGACAAAGTCTATTTAAGTCACAGTTCCATGGCAGAAAAGTGTGCTCATGTGTGAAGATATGTGAATAAACATAAAGACAAATTGAATCCACTGTCAAAAAAGTAGCCATAAAAGAAATACTTACAAGTTTGCATATGTTCTCATGGTAGAGCTGAGATCTCAAAATAGGAGCTCAAAAAGTATTGCCTACCTACAACTAAAACAAGACATCTCTTGGAAAGCTTCCTGCATAATAATCCTTGAGCTGTTCATTATTTTGACTACCAAAAAAGCTTCGGAAATGTCACGTTGCTCATTTTCCCTGATTCCTGTATATTACTCCTGTATTTTTTCAAATTATTGTCAATATTCCTCAATTGATTTGTGCCAGTGCTCCTCCTCACTCTAAGACTATGCCAAAGACTGCTACCTGGATATGCACATGCAGAATGCAACAAAAAGTCCTCCACCCATAGTTGGCAAAAGAACCCCTGTAATCTCCTTCAGAACAATTGTCCAACCACCCCCTTTACCATCTATGACTGACAGCTTCTGAAGATTTTACTTATGATTCTGCTGCCCCCAAGATCTTTTAACAGAGAAGGGTCTGACTTGGCATCCTACCTTGTGCTCCAATTCAATTCCAATGCAATAGACTTTTTGTGCCAGTTTACTAAGTTGTTTGGATTGTGTTGTTCCAAAATTCATTTTGTGGTATATCATATTTTCTTGGAGGGTAATTTGGTAGAAATCAAGAGAGTTGTACACTTTCTCTGCCATCTTGGCTCCATTACAATTATAAAATCTTAAATAAAACACTAGCAAGGAGATTAAAATAGTATATCATGAATCTCATACACTATAACCGAGTGGATTTTATACCTGGAAGGCAGGGATGAATCAATATTAGGAAAACTATCAGCATAATTGACAATATTATTAACAAGACCATCAGAAACCATTGTTATTTCAATAAATGCAGAAAAAAGTTTAGAAAAATACAAAGTCCATTCCTATTAAAAATATCAGAGAGCACTGGAGTGAATGCAACATCCCTCAAAATGATAAATAGCATCTATCTAAAACCATCAACAAACATTATCTGTGATGGGGATGAGTTAGAATCCATCCCAGTAAGATTAGTAGTAAAACAAGGATGCCGATTATCACCATTATTATGCAATACTATACTAGAAATGCTAGTTACTGAAATAAGAGGAGAAGAAATTGAATGAATTAGAGTAGGCAATGGGGAAATAAAGTGATAACTCTTTCCAAATGGCATGATGGTATACCAAGAGAATCTTAGAGAATCAACAAAAAATATAATTGAAACAATAACTTTAGCAAAGGTTCAGGAGGTAAATTAAATCCAGAGAAATCATCAGCATTTCTATGTAATATCAATAAAGCTAAAGACTAAGGGATAGAGATATTTCATTTAAAATAACGATAGATAGTGTAAATTCCTTGGGAGTATACCTGCTAAGACAAACTCAGGAACTATACAATCACAACTACAAAAAAACTGTTTTAAAAAATAATGTCAGACTAAACAAAAGGGAAAACATTGATTGTTCATGGGTAGGGTCAGCCAAAATAATAACAATAACATTTTTAACAAAGTTAATTTACTTGTTTAGTAATATGGATCAAACTACCTTAAAATCATTTCACAGAGGTAAAAATCATAAATAACATATAAAATAATAAAATTCGTTTTAAAGAAAAAGGGACCAAAAAGAATAAAATCAATGGAATTAATAAAAATATGAAAAAAGATGCTCGGGCATACCGCATGTCAAACACTATTATAAAGTGCCTATTCTCAAAGCAATCTGATATAGGGTAAGAAAGAATGGTAGACCAATAAAATGGAGGAGGCACTTAATAAGCAATGTTACATCACCATAGTAGCCTAATATTTGAGAAACCCAAAAAGATCTAAGCCTTTGGAAAAAATAACTTATTATTTCACAAAAACTGTTGGGAAAACTGAAAGAAAATGCATCAGAAATTAGGCAGAGGACAACACCTCATGACATATTCCAAGGTAAAATCAAAACGGATTCATGATTTAGAAATGAAGGGTATTAGTGTAAACAAATTAGGGAAGCACAAAATAGTTTCCCTCTCAAAGCTATGGATTAAGTAAAGAATTAGGTCAAAACAAGATATGAAGAACATTATATGATATAAAATAGACAACTGATTACATTAAATTAAAAGGGCTTTGCACAAATAAGATTAAAGGGCAAACAATAAACCAGGGGAAATATGCATAGCAAGAATCTTTAACAAAGGCCTCATTTCTCAAATATATAAAAAATTATCTTTAGCCATATAAAAAGGGCTCCAAATCACTATTAGAGAAATACAAATTAGAACAACTCTGACATATCACTTCACACCCACCAGATTAGCTAACACAAGAAAAAAGGAAAAAGATAAATTTTGGAAGCAATGTGGAAAAACTGGACACTAATAGACTTTTGGTGGAGCCATGAACTGATAACAACCATTCTAGAGAGCAATCAGGAACCATGACCAAAGGTCCATAGAATTGTGCCTATCCTTTGACTCAAAAGAACCACTACTACATCTGAATCTCAAGGAGATTAAAGATAAAGTAGAAGAACATGCCTGAACAAAAACTCTTTTTGTGTTTGCAAAGAACTGGAAACTGAATAGATGTCCATCAACTGAAGAATGGTTCAACAAGCATGGCATATGGTTGTCATAGAATACTATTGTGCCATAAGAAATGGCAAACATTATGAACACAAAAACCTAGAAAGATACATAAAGTGATGTAAAGTGAAGTGAGCAAAATGAGAAGAATGTTCTATGTAAACAGTAACAATAATGATGTATGATGATCAAAGGGGAGTGACTTAACTGTTATCATCAAGGAAAGGATTCTGGATACTCATGATGAAAAAAGATATCCACCACCATAGAAGGAATAGATGGAGTCTGAATACAGATTGAAACATACCATTATTTTCCTTATTTCCTCAATGCATTTTGTCTAGTGTAAGCAATATATCTTGTTTCACATCATAAAAATGTAAATATGTATTATATGATAACAATACAACCTATATTATCTTACTTCCTTCTTGGGGACAGGGAAAAACATGAAAGAGAGTGAAAGAGAACATGGATTGAAAAATGTGAAAAGTCAAACATTAAAAATTGTAACATCAAACAATCTGGAAAAATTAAAATGTTTTTAAAATTCATCTGGAAGAACAAAAAATCAAGAATATCAAGGTAATCAATGAAAAAATGTGATGCAAGATGGCTTAGCCTTACCAGATCTCAACCTATGTTACAAAGTGGTAATCATTAAAATAATCTCATACAAGCCAAGAAGGAAATGTTTAGGCAACTAGGTAGATAAAGGGCTGGGCCTAGAGTCAGGAAGGTCAAAATTCAGTTTGGGCCTCTGATTTTTACTAATTATGAGACTCTCAGAAGATCACTTACCTTCTCTTTGACAATCCAACAAAGAAGTAAATGGCAAAGTATTCCAGTATCTCTGCCAAGAAAACACCATGAAAGTAGGTCCATGTATGCATGAAGACATAGACACAACTAATTTATTAGACAGCAATAACTGGCAAAGCAATATTGTGGTACATCAGTGGAATAGATTAGGTAAATCATGCATTGTACTAAATCACTATAATTATAGAGTGCTTAATAAACACAGAGATTCAAAAGTTTTAGACAAAAATTCACTATTTGATAGAATTACTGGGAAAATGGAAAATGGTTTGGCAGAAAGAATGCATAGAACAACATTTTACACTATAAACAAAGATGAGGTCAAAATTGAAACATGACTAGACATAAAGGTCACTATTATAAACAAATCATATTTTACCTGTTAGATTTATGGGAATAGGAAGAATTCATGACAAGAAATAGTATCACAGAATCTAAAATGATCATTTTGATTTCAGTAAAGTAAAACTTCTTTACACAAACAAAACCAATGCAGTCAAAACTAGAAGGAAAGTAAAAAAATCTTGGAGGAGGTAGAGATTTTATAGCAAAACTCCCTTAAAAAGCCTCCTTTATCAAATATATAGTGAACTGAAACAAATTTAAAAGAATAAAACAATTTCCCTGTTGATAAATTGTCAACAGTTTTCAGATAAAGAAAATCAAAGCAGTATATAGTCAGATGAAGAAATGTTCTTCACCATTATTGACTGGAGAAAAATAAATTAAATCAACTCTGAGATACCACTTCACACCTATCAGATTGACTAATATGTTAGAAAAAGGAAATTACAAATTTTGAAGAGAATTTGAGAAAGCTGACATACTAGCAATCACTTTAATACTGAAGTATTTATTGATTTATATGTTCCTTGGTGATCTACAAAATTCAGCTAATCCTTTAAGGGGGAAAAAGATATTCCAAGTTAGAACTTTGGCTCAAAATGAATTAGGAAAGTTCTGATGGGGATAAAGGCAATTATCTGGTTTGGGGTTCAAAATACCAACTTTTTAATTGGGTAATGATGGAAGCATAGCTAGACAGAAGGTTTTATCAAAGAAAGCTTGGAATTTTTGATGGACTTCAAGATTTATAGGAGCTATCAATTTGTTGTGGTAACCATTAAAACCAATGAAATCTCCGGTAACAGTGAGGAACAAATTACAGTAGCATTCCCCGACAGCAGAATTCTTTCTCCTTTCCACAAGACCTTTCAATCCTTGGAGACAATATGTAAAAAATGAATGGTTGTAACCAAACTTTCTCACCACCAAATTTACTTCCCTGTGTGGCATACCCAGTGGGAATGTGGCTTACTTATTTCAGGACACAGTGCCTAGGCAAATTTATGGCTGAGAAGGATCAGGTAGGTCCCTTTCCAAGGCATGTTTTTCACTGGACTTGGATATAGATGCTAAGAGACATATGACAGTTCTTCTGACCCTTCAGAGGTCACAAGGTCCTAACCTTGTTAAAAATTTCTCCTCAGTTCAATCATCTGAGATTAGAAAGGAATAGAAACTAAAAAAGAAAAGAAAAAACAAGAGAATAAGATAGGGGGATGAGACAACTGAGCCAGGCAATTGCAACTGCCTATTCTCCCACCTAGAGGTCCATAATAGTCCTTGTCTCATTGAATACTGTGAAAGAGGGAGAGAATTCATCTGTTTGAAAATGTCTTACGCACACCCAGTTCTGGTTCAGTAGCTATAAAAATTCTTTCCATCACCATGAAGGAAGCTGATGAGAAAGAGTCTATTTCCCCTCTGTTCTCAGAAGAAAGGGGGGAGGGGGAAGAAGTAAGTTCGGCACCACCATATGTACTGGCAGAAGGCAAATGAAACTGCATATATTCTAACAATTAGGTCAACACTGGCCAATGAACTCCATTACCCACACATGTGAACATGTTCCTCCTTTATACTTCATGCTCCATCATTTCCCTCCATGGTGTTTATTTATATCTTTCCTTTCTCCAGTGTCAATGGAAATCCTTCACATCCTCCCAAGATTAACATAAAATATGTTCCCTTCAGAAAATCTTCCCTGGGTTCTGCCATTCATATCACTTTACTTTAATTTACTTGATCCCTCTTTGACCTTTGTAAAAATGGGTCCAGTTAGCAATAGTGTCACAGCAGCAATCAAGCTGCAAGCACTAGCAAGGGGAAGGGGAGTGAGTGCATGGAATTCTTTCTCCTCCCCCTCTTTCGCAGTTGCTACCTCTAATAACTGTAATAACAGAATCCCTTTCTGACCAAGAATGGAGGCTATTTTGACTTAGCTATCACAGGGCTAAATTGGCTGACAGAAAGGGAATAATCCCACAGAAATTAACAACTTCCACTGTTGGAAGTTTATTCCTTAAGCCCAAGATTGATCAAGTGCTCAGGATGTCTTCAAGCAAGTTTTCTTGAACTCTGGATCACAGCTATAATCAGATTCTACCTGGATGGAGATTTGGCTTAGGTAATATATGAAATGGGTTTGTAAAGCCTGAAAATACAACACCTCACACCTCAGAATCTTTTTTTACACTCTTACCTTCAGTCTTGGAGTCAATACTGTGTATTGGCTCCAAGGCAGAAGAGTGGCAAGGGTAGGCAATGGGAGTCAAGTGACTTGCCCAGGGTCACACACCTAGGAAGTGTCTGATTTGAACCTAGGACGTCCTATGTCTAGGCCTGTCTCTCAATCCACTGAGCTATCCAGCTGCCCCCGACACCTCACAATCTTAACAAGGAAGGGATTTATTAATTCAGGGAAACAGAGAAGGGGAGATGAATTCTAGGATTGAGGGTGAGGTAAATTTATCTAATATCTTCAGAATGCTGTCAGAAATAACAATCCCCCTAGAGGGGAATGCCTCTGAATAAAATTATTCCCCTAACTCCTTCACAATCCAAACTTCCTCTTAAATCTAATATTATCAAGTTCAAGATGGCAAAGGTAGTCTTGACTGAAGATCTCTTTGTTTAGAAATTGGCTGGGATACTGCATATAAGGTATTTTCACAGTGCTCATAGCCTGGTTATAGTCAGTATGCGGTATTCAGCAAAGAAACACCCTGTTCCCTGAGGTAAGAGATGAGGTAGCTGAGAAGAAGTAATTCTTACCCCTTTCAAGCTACCCAGCTCCCCCAAAAAGTGAGTTTACCAAGCTGGATATCCTGCTTTTTATACCCACATTCTTAACTGCCAGAACTGCCCTCTCTCCTGGAGTTCTGGGGGTTACTGTGGAATTCTGTGAGGAAGTTCACCTCACTTAAGATCATGCATGTTGCACCTTGCATGTAAGATTATTTAATCTATGAAATTTCCCCCCACATTTTCCACTTGCCAAACTAAGAAATCCATTGGGAAATTATTACATGTCTTCTAAACTCTTGTTTCTGAACCTCCTCACACATCAGCCTTGGTCTTTCCACACAGAAGATACCTAAAATATTTGTTGAAGTGAACTAAGTCCATAAGCATGAATCCTCTCTATCTCTCAACTCACAAGAAATTCTCTGTCCAGAAAAGGAGAGGACAGAGTAAGATCAGATGGATTTATAGTATACAATGATTTTCTTTTCCAAGGATAACAAATTCCCCAAAGGAGCTTCTCCCTATATGTGTGTCCTGTCTCAAGATCTCCTGCTTGTATGCAATTATTCCAGGGATCAATATTGCAGCTTTTCCATGGTTTCTCTTCCTGTATCCATACCTCCTCTCTAATTCTTCCGCAATGTCTACTTGAGGGCTTTCTTTAGATATCTTTCTACTAGTTATTTACACTGATCAGGATACTTTTTGGCTTAAGTTATTTCTGCAAAACAAGAGTGCTGGTCTTGAGAGTAATACTGACAAGGGCATTAGAAAATCGATAGGTAGAAACTGATAACAAGTTGGGGTCCTTGTTGGGCATTCCTGGAAGAAGAGGGCTATAAATTAAATTCTAGAAAACTAGTAGACTTACTTCTAGAAAATCAGAACTTAGAAGGAATGATAACTAAGGTGACTCATTGTTAAAGATTCTAATGAAGTAAGGAGCCATATTGATGGCAGTCATCATCAGTGCCTGATCTCACAGCTAATTCTGCCACTGGCAACGTGAGCATAGAGGCACTAAAGAAGATGTATTCTTTTCATAAAACTACCCAATGGGTACAACTTCAGGGTTGCTGAGCCTACTTGCAGGATGATCAAAGTTTGGCTGGGATAAAACTTAACTTCGTAAGGAAAGATATTCTTAGTTGGCAATTAATTGCAGTTTTTGACTGTGGCACCACTCTCTGACCCTCTCCACATCATGGACAACTTGGACTGTACTCCTGCTTCCAATTGGATTTGAGAGGAGAAACTTTTGCCTAACATGATCAGAGAGCAGGTCTCAGTGACACTTCCTACAGGCTCCTCCTGTTCTCTGCTTTCCAATATCCTTTTACGTGTTATATTCCCCCACTATGTTGTAAACTCCTTGAAGATAGGGGTAGCTCGATTGCTTATATATGTATCCACAGGCCTTAGAACAGAGCCTGCCACATATAAAGAACTTGATGCATATTCTACCTATCTCTCAATAACACCTGCCCAGTTTTCTCTTCTCCCTGATTCTCCTTTAGATAGTAAAAAGATTTCCATCCTTGCCAATCACACCAGGTACTCTCATAAACATGACAGAGAAAGGCCATGGACTGGAGCCCCTGATTCAAGTACACAGGTATCAGGATGACTAGCATGTTTACCATGGGTAATAAACATATTCTACCTATGGATTTCCTTGCAGAGGGTAAAGAAGAGTTTTAGGCTTCTCTATAACTTTGATTTAAACACACTTGACCAGGGAAAACCACCTGCTTACTTGTCTCTACAGAGGACAAATTCCAGAAGATTTAACCATGGAACAATTTGCCTCCCTCCCTGCAGATCTGCTCTCCTCAATGGACATGGCTTTAGTCACACATGGTGTTTAGGCTCACTAAAAGGTATGCTTCACTTTCCCTGCTAGTTTTTTCAAGCTTTCTTTTCAGGTCAGAAATTATTATCAAAACCCCTCTCCCTTGTCTCTACTCCTTATGTTTTTTACTTTCCATGCCAAAATATACATACCTGGTCAACATTTTTCTATATGTGTTATCTCTACCATTACAATATAAGCTTCTAGAGTGCAAAGAATGTCTTTGCTTTGGTATTGGTATCACCAGCAAGTAACACAATGAGTCATAAAATTCATTTTCATTTATTCATTGATCCAACTATCCAATCATTTATTTAAACCAGTGTTTCTCCTTTCTCCCACAGCACACATGAAATGTCCACAACTGAGGAGGCTAGTCTTGCAGGAGTGTCTTCAGGCTCTCCTAAGATCTGTATTCCTTCTTCATATCTACTAAATTGAATCACATATTCTCAAATGCTCAGTTACAGCTCTGATGTCTTATCCTGAATGGCTTTACTATAACTGGTAATCCATGATGACAAAATATTTATAATGGGGTTCTTAAATGGGGCCTTTCCATATGCTTACTGAGTGGATGACATATGCTTGTCCCCTTCTCTAAGCCCTATTAATGGGCAATAGGAATATTAGCTTTGGAGTCAAAAGACAAGAATTGATCTGCTCTATATTTTATAAGTATAGGCAAAATATTTTATTTTCCTGGTCATCAGATTTCTCACCTATAGAAAGAAGATGTTAAATTAGATTAATTCTAGAATCTCTGCCTACTCTAAATTCTTTACTCTCATCATCAAAAGAAAGCAACATGTAACCTCAGAACCTTTCATTATAGCCTTACTAGGCAGGAAATATGTCTGTGTGCACTATTGCTAGTCATTGAAAAGGGAAATCCTGTCATAAATATAATTTACTAAGCAACCTCCATGGCCCCTTTAATCTCTGAGAATATGATGCAATGGTCCTAACCAAGGAGTGAAGGAAGAAGTAAGAGAGGGTGGTTATGAGCATTCTACATACTAAGTTACACTTTCACAATAGATTGCCCAAAGACCTAGTGTAGGGAAGTGAGGCAGGGAGTTGACATCAAGGTCATCAGTCTTAGAAGCTATCAGGGCAGCTGTCATCATTTAAGGTTTTGTTTTTACGCTACTCACCTACCAGGGAATTTTTATGAGGTTTATTCAACAGATCATTTGCTCAACCCAAAACACAGAAATTATTTCCCTATGAAGGCACTTCTATACTTTAGCCCCCGCTGGGAACAAGAAAAAGAGAATCCAAAACATTTTACATTTGTTTTTCCCTCAGATGCAGAGACTCAGCTGGAGGAGCCCCAGGCAGTTTTCTCCCCAGAGTTCTTCATGGACCAAAACTTCCCTGTGGAAACTAGAGTAGGTGTGGTCCTTGACAGTATCCAACAATGAGGATGCCAGAGACAGAAGAAAACCTAAAAACTGAGGAAACTATAAAACATTCATTTTGCCTTGCACCATTGCTCTTCTCTTGGTTAGGGTCCTGATTAATGTCCAATTGTGTTTCTTCAGGTGTAGCAGACAGACCAGAGCATGGACATCTAATGAAGGACAGGACATTTCTGGTCCTGGAGAGTTCCTCACCACTCCATGATTAAGGCAGTTAACTTTACTCTAGTCTGAGTGGTTTTCTCAGCCTTAGAACTCTGGCTAATCTTCAGGGAGATGTTGCTCCATATTCAGAAAAGAATTTCTCAACTGCTTTCTTCTTTTCTCCTCTCTCTTCTCCTCCAGCTTCCAGGATCTGAGCACAAGATAGGAAACCTTCCCTGCTTCCACCAGATCAATCCCATACTTTCCCAAGATGGGGACCTGGTAATTGGGATCTTTTTATCCTTGTTCTCAGTTGAAGTGAACAGTGTAACAGGAGCAGAACTGTTTGAAAGTCCTCCTAACAAAGCCTGTAAACCTTATCAGTAAGTGCCTCACTATCTCTGTAACATCCTTTTGCCTGTGATGAATAGAAAGAGAACTTTATAGATGAAACAGAACGCAGGTTCATGCACCATGAGTCAACAGATTCTTCCTCTCCCTTCTTGTCTCTTAATCCTTCACATCCTTAGCAGTTTTCTTTATGTTTCATTGACCTTCAGAGTTAAACAGAAAAAAAAAACTATTTTCATCTATTTCCCTCTCTTCACTCAACTGCAAATACCCATACCCAAAAAGCTCAGTCCTAATCAAGTTCAGTCTTTTATCATGTTGATTCCCTATTCCCAAGCTAATACTGATAATTTAAGAATAGAAGTGAATCCAAGACTCCTCAAATTAGGTTAATATTCTGACGTTCTTGAGGCACTATCACATTTATATCCTTGGACACAATTAGTGGTGTTGAATGTACTAAAATTGGCTAAGGAGACCTACTCTGTCTACAAGAATGAAAGCTCTCATATTTCCTTTCTACATTTGCCTATCTGATAAAGAGTGAGCACAGCATTTTTGATTCCTGGGATTTCCTACTTCAGTGAAGATGCTATATATGTCCCAGGTCCCCTATTATTGGAAGATATGCCATTAGATAGTCTCCCTATTGGGGGCATGTGAATTTACCATTTTCCTTGATGTTTCTTAGGACTATTTATATGTTCCATATAGGCAGAGCAGTCCAGGATAAGATATGCCAACAGAGCTGACTAAAGAACCCTGGGACAGAGTCTAAAACTGAGAAATAAGTAGACTTGGGCTTATTGGGAAGTTGAAGAAATACTCAGGATACCTGTATAGAATATGTTGAGTGAGATTTACAACTATCTTTCTGAAATGCCCACTCTTTCTCAGTGATGTCTGGAGTATTCTGATTTTCAGTAGGTTATATATGAGAAATTCCCATTTATCTAGTTCGGTTTTTCTAAAATGTAATCTAACAAAAGAAGAGGAGTTAAATTTCCTTTATGAGACATAGACAAACTGCATTGACATTTGTGCTGATGCCCAGGCCTTAGTGTTGTGCTTCATCCACTCTCCGCTCCATTGGTAGAAACCCTTGTTTACATAGCAGGTCCTCTCTGTGTATAACAATGTAAAGATGCCTATAAGCATATACAGGTCTGTACTGTGGAATTGAAATTGAGACAAAATTCACCATTTCCTAGGCAATTTCCCTTTTTGATAACTGAGGAAAAGAAGGTTAGCAATTAACTCTCTTATACTTATGGGAGACAAATTATAAAATACAATAAATGGTTCCTTGGCAGATGAGCATTCTGTCATCTTACCATCAAATACTGCTACGGATCTATCTTATTTTCTTTCACTTTTTTAACCACTCTAGATTCCTTTATTTACCTTTTTGTCTCTCTTTCCTCTCATAAATAAGGAGACATTCCAGATATTCTATAGGATCTAGATTGATATTTTGTATAAAGGGAAAAATCATCGAATCATTTTTATTATTGGTTATTTGTTTAATTCTTTAATATGATTATCATTATCTGTGGGAAGCTATTAAGAGAAAGTAGAATCTCAAATAGATGGGGGCAGCTGGGTAGCTCAGTGAGTTGAGAGTCAGGCCTAGAGACAGAAGGTCCTAGGTTCAAATCCAGCCTCAGACACTTCCCAGCTGTGTGACCCTGGGCAAGTCACTTGACCCCCACTGCCCTTTTCTTAAAAAAGCAATGTAGTCTTACTGAAAAAGCTTTGAGCTCTCTGCAAACCAACAGCAAAGAGGTTAACATTCTTCCCCTTTGGTCAGGAATGCAGCTCCTTGGTAAAGCCAAGCCCGAACCCACAGCAGAAGCACTTTGCCCAGTTTTAGAATAAACTGATGGGTCTCAAAAAAGTTGTTTAAGACAATCGAAGCTGGAAAATTCATGGGCTTTCCGTCCTACCAAAATGTTACCAGACTTTGGTTTCATGATAATAAATATAGCTTATAGTTTAGCACAGGTTTCATCTACACCTTGAAGCTTCTAAGGATTTTGTTTTGTCTATGGTAAAAATACAGTTCTGGGTAGTTGTGGGAAATTTTCCTTCTGCTTTTGGGTGAAAGGGATCTTTAACTTCATATATAATAAACCTGTGACTCCATTGTACCTCAGAGCACTTTGAGCTAACAAGCCATGCTTCCAATCTGTTTCGTTCTTTACATCTGATGACCACTCTAGTCCACTCAGAAAATCTCTGGTTTATAAAGCAAGATCTCTATAGTTATCCTCTTTTCTATCATTATTTTTCTCCATCTAGGGAGAATTGGTGGTTAGCCTTAGAAGGAAAGGGAAGCTTTAACATTCCATGGTGAAACTTTAAACAAAAATCCTGCTCTGTCCTAAGCCCTCTAAACTCTATGCAGTTTTTAAATTTAGTTTTGAGAATAGCATTCTCAAAGGGAAAGTAAGGGCTCTCCTTCTGTCTGTCATGATTCAAATTGAGAGGAAAATGAACAAAGTAAAAAAAGAATAAACACAAGTTCTGTAAACATCAGAAACCTTGCAAGTGCCTTCTCAAGACTGAACTTAAAATACTATGGATACTTTCATGTTAAGTGAGGTATTCATAACTTGTGACACCGTCATCCTCAACTTCTGTCTCCAATAAAACAGTCTGAGATTGTCTGAAAAGTGGAAGCTGCTGAAGAAATCTTAATATATTGGATATATTTTAAGGCAATTCCACAAATAGCTGAGGTGTTTGTTCTTTACTCTTAGATTCTTTGTTGAAGACCCGACACTAAATAAAAATCTTTTTAATGAATTTGGTTTTCTAGTCTTCTCAGTACTAATATTTGAAAAGAAAAAATTAGGAGGTAGGGAAATCTGAACCTGAAACTCATCTTCATGAGATATATAAGACAGGAACAAATGAAGATACTGGGAGCCCAAATGTGCAGTTCCTCCTTTGTACACACCTATATGAACAGATTTAAATCATTCATTTCCTTCCCTTGGAAAGGCCATTTCCCCAAAGACCCATATGGCAGTCATCCTCACATTTCATGGGCCATGATGCCTTTCATAAAGCCATCCCTTATTTCTTCATGGGAATGGTGCCTAAATTCTAATCTGCTTTCTTAGATATAAATGCCATTATCTATATCACCTTATATTACTTTTTTGGAATGTTTATTTTCTCACCCTTTATACAATTGTTCTTCTAGGGTCAAGGAACATCTAGATGTCTTATAGGATCTAGATGGATCTGGATGTTCTTTAGATATCTATTGTTAGAATGAGGGAATGACTCAGGCAAACACAGTCACATAAAAACTTAAAGCCAATAGTCCTCATTATCTTTGGAATCACAAGGAAGAAAGAGTATAGGAATAAGGCACATGGACAAGGCTATATTGAATATAAATAAAATGAGCTGAATAACTTGTTCAGTGCATAGTTTTGACTCACATGACTCAGGGAATTCTTCCTCCTGAAAAGTATTCTTTTTGTAGTAGTTGTTAATATTCTGTGGCACTCACCCCTACAGGTGGCTCCACAAAAATTACCAGCAGGCTCTGGCTCTACTATTTGCTGTAGAGGAGATTAACAGAGATCCCAATCTGTTGCCCAACATTTCCCTGGGATTCCACCTTTACAACACCTACCACAGTGATGAGAGAACCTTGGAGAGCTCCCTGAGGTGGCTTTCTGGGCAAGGCCAGCTCATTCCTAACTACAGCTGCAGGAAACAAGACAAGTCTGTGGCTGTTATTGGAGGAGTCACCTCAGCTCTCTCTGTCCAGATGGGGACACTACTCGACCTCTACAAGTTTCCACAGGTGAATGATTTTCAACCTAAGCCTTTCTCTATGCCTTTAGCAACCAAAAAATGTTATTACAATTATTATGAGTAATAATATAATAGCAACAACAATAACTAGCATTTATGAAATGCTTTAAGGTTTTTAATGTGCTTTATATAAATACTTTCATTGTTCCTCACAGCCACCACCTCAGGTACTATTATAAGCCTAATTTTACAGAACAAAATACTGAAACTGAGAAAAATTATGTTACTTGTCCAGGATCAGGCAGCTAAGAAGCTCCTGTGCTGATTTTTATCTCAGGTCTTCTTGACACCACTTAAATCCTCTTGTCACTGCACCTTCAAGTTGCCTCAGTCATCAGGGAAGATAAACTTCTCCTGGAGCATCATCCAAATTGTAGACTAAGAATACAATGGGAGTGACTTAGATTCCAGTTCATGAAAGTATATGATAGTTAACCTGGGTATATTTTCCCATTACACAGATGAAATCACTAAAGTTTGGAAAGGTTAAAATATCTACCCCCCCCCATTACACAATTAATTGGTACAAGATTAGGGATTAAAGTTTACATGCCTGGAATTCCAGTTGAAAACTTAACAGTCTATCACATCCCACTCTTGGTGTTTTATCTTTTCAAACCATTTAGTCCAATAGTGTTCAACATTAATTCATTGAGAAGAGTGTTGTGTACAAAAAGAGAATGAAGCATGAGCACTTGTATAGAAGGTACAAGTCTGAGGACCAATGGTAAGCCTATCTATAATGCTTTAATAAAAGAACTATAAGTACCTTTATGAAAATGCAGGTGCAGGAGTAAATTTATGACGTTTCTCACAGATAGGTCATTAGCTTTATTTATACACACATAAGACACAGATATACAAGTGGCATGAGAAAACTTTTCAGATGGTAGCTCACCTTTTAAAGACCAGAAAGTGTCTTCTAGGAACACTGGCCTTGCACATGGGCTAATGTACTTTTCAGCCTGGTTGCATACTGAGTTTTATCATTGTTTGTCAGGCATAGAACTGCCTGCTTTCTTAGTTTAGAAACAAGAACAGAAGTAGGAATGGCTTCCCAGAAGATAAATGAAGGAAAATGTGAGTCCTTGATTTAAATGAAATGGAGACCAGTTTTTAGTATGGAATTACTCATATCAAAGGAGGAGTAATTGAAGGCCTCCATTTACATCCTCACTCCTAATTTTAAAGCTTTCAGAGCTTCATTCAATATTTTTATCCCTAATATTTCTACAAATACAGGTTCAGGATATAGAAGCCTTGGAAAAGTAGCTCAGGGAGTCTTGTGGTTTCACTAGCATTAGGATTTCATAGAGTTCTGATCATACACTTGAAGACCAGTGAATGAAACAAAAACTGCTAGCTCAAAGGGCACAGAGATTAACTCTTCATTGGGATTTGGAAACCAAAATGAGAACCCTAAGGCAGGGGATACATGTGAAGAATTCATCTTGTATTTTTGTTGGCCAGAAGATATGCTACTGCATGCAGTCCTGGATAGGGAAAAGTGAAAATGGTGCATCCATTCTTCCTTGACCCTGACAGGAGAGGAGGAATGCATCTTCTTTCAGAAATGGCTACATCTTTCAAAGTGTGAAAACACTTTCTGTTTGGTATTAGAGGATCAGATATGTACCCACTTTGACAAGCAACAATAAGCAAGACCCGAAGCCATTCCTATAATAACATCAATGAACATTCTTTTTATTAATGAGAACAAATCTTGTGGTTGAAGGATGGGGATAAGGATTATAAGGTGTTTTTAACATTTTCGTATTTTACATTTTGAGCTCCATATTCACCTTCATAATCTTATCTCTCCACTACCTCTTGTGAAGTTAAACAATTAAATTTCAATTATACGTATGAAGTCATGCAAAATATTTCCATATTAGCCCTGTTGCAAAAAAAAGTGCATCTAACTGCACAAAAAAAAGAAAGAAAGAATATACTAGCGGGGCACCTAGGTGGCTCAGTAGATTGAAAGCCTGGCAGGTCCTGGGTTCAGATTTGGCTTCAGATACTGCCTAGCTCTGTGATTCTGGGCAAATCACTTAAACCCCATTGACCAGCCCTTACCACTCTTCTACCTTGAAAGCAATACACACTGTTGATTCTAAGGCACAAAGGTAAGGATTTGTAGTCTGAATTTAAATTCCTTAAGGTCTCCCGCTAGAGGTGGATAACATTTTTCATAATGTGTCCTTAGATGGTAAGGAACCATGTCCTTTTGTCAATCTTTGGACCATTGTCTTATTCAGAGTATCTAAATCCTTCACATTTGCTAATCATGACATTGTCCTCCTACTGTGTATGATAATACTGTTCTTATGCTCAGCTTATCTTCCATTAACTCATATAAATTTTCCCAAGCCTTTCTCAAATCATCCTGCTCATCATTTCTTAAAGTTGAAAAGGATTCCATTGCAATGATATACGACACCATTGTTCAGTCATTCTCCAATTGATAGGCGTAACCCCAACATCCAATTCTTGAATACCAAAAAAGAATTGTAATAAATATTTTTAAATATAGAATATTTTTAATTCCTTTGATGTTTTGGGGAAATATACCTAGTAGTGGTATGATTGGGTCAAAGGCTAAACTGACATTCCAAAATGATGAATTGGACATATAGAATGGTTGAACCAATTCACAACTCCACCAATAGTGCATTAGTGTCCCACTTTTTCCACATCCCCTTGCATATTTATCATTTTCCTTTTCTATTATATTATCCAATCATATAGGTGTGAGTAGTACATCAGAGTTCTTTTCATCAGCATATTTTTAATCAGGAGTGATATGGAGCACTTTTCATAGGCACATAGATAACTTTTATTTTTCTTCAGAAAATTACCTGCTCATCTCCCTTTACAATTTATCAACTAGGCAATGGTTTCATTTTTGTAAATTTTATTTGCTTCCCCATATCTTGGAGAAGGAGACTTTTATCGGAGAAACTTCTTGTAATTTTTTTCCTTTCACTGCCTTCATTTATCAGTCCCGGATTTTTTTTATTACTCTCCTTTCTCTTATTTCATTGCCCACTTACTTCCCTATTAAAAAACAAATATGTCTACACTCAGTTTTGTATATACATACTTACATCCATGATCCAAATTATGAGTGACATTCAGGTACTGCTGTAATCCCTCAAAATTTAATACTGCAATTTAAAAGTCCTTCCATGTCTATCACTTTTATGTGAAACTATTTATTCCATCCTTTCTCTCCTTTCCCTCTCTTCCTAGGGCATTCCTTTCTCTTATTCATCAATTTTTTTCAACATTCAAGCATAATTAGCACATTCCCACAACTTCTGCCTATATAGAATCCTGCCACTGCATCACATCACTGCTCCCTTGAGAATTCAGAGAGAGGAACAAATACAGAGATTTTCAGACATTAAAATGTCACTTGTATTAAACTGTGGACTAAAAATGACGTCATCTTTTCTGTCAACAAAAAAGGCCCATTTCCAAATTCACATATTTTTTCAGTTCTCTCAGTATCACCCGAGGACAAACTGATTCGTGGTTTGTTTTTTTCTCATCCAGATCAGCTATGGTCCATTTGATTCCATTCTTAGTGACAAGGTCCAATTTCCTTCCCTCTATCAGATGGCCCCCAAAGACACTTCTCTCCACAAAGGTATTGTCCTCTTAATGGTATATTTTGAATGGAGCTGGATAGGACTGGTCGTCTCCGATGATATGAGAGGTGAAAAATTCCTCTGGGAAATAAGAGGGGAAATGGTAAAGAAAGGTGTTTGTGTGTCCTTCACAGAGAAGATTCCCGTCAGTGAGAGAACACATATGGAATCACATGAGACCTTCATGCCCAGGATCCTAATATCATCAGTCAAAGTGATTGTCATCCATGGTGACACAGATTCTTTAATGATTCTAAGATACTCACAATTTCCTATAATTGGAATATTCAAGGTGTGGATTGCCACATCTCACTGGGACATTACTATGAGACCCCACCATAGTCAAGGTCATGCTTTCCATGGGGCTCTCACATTTTCATACTTGACAAGTGAAATTCCTGGATTCAAGTCGTTTCTTAAGACAGTAACTCCTTCAAAATATCCACATGATGCTTTACTTAGAGGATTCTGGATCTCTGCTTTTAGGTGCCCAGATCAACCAGAACAAGAAATATGTTCACCAAATGCTTCCTTGGAGACTTTACCATTGTGCTCTTTTGATATGACCATGTCTGGCTTCAGTTACACCATTTACAATACCGTCTATGCTGTGGCTTGGACTCTCCATGAAATATCTATAAGAAGATCAGAGAAAAGATCAAGGTTAAATGAAGAATATTTAGAACCTCATTCATGGCTGGTAATATCAAATGTTTGGTCACTACTTAACTATGGCATTTTGTGTATTGAAGGGATGAAATGGATAATGAACTCCCTTAGAAATATCTAATTCTATGATTATATTTTCCTCCAAGATTGTATTATTAATTTCCAACAATTGTGAGTTTTCATTTGAAGAATTGCTGTTTCTTTCACAGTCTTAGAGTTGCAAAAGACCTCTGGTTCCATCAAGCAGTCAGTCATGTGAAATGTACTGGAACTGCTTTCTCAACAACTTTGTTAGTGTACTTCTAGTCAGGGAATAAACTATCATTTCTCAATATACCTTATTCCATTTTGTGGCAGCTATAATTGTTGAAAATGTTTAAAAATGAATTTTCACGAAAATTCAATGATCCAGTCTTTCAGGAAAGAAGTTGCATTGGTCCTTCTGTGACTCTCACAGGGTGTCTGACCTTTAAGGTTACTTTTTCCATATTGCAGCTAAACTGACTCTATCATTCCATTCACTTTTAAAATTCATTAACCGAATCCTTAGTCTCTGTGGCATGGGTAATAGAAACTAGTGCTCCATCCTTATAAAAACCAAAACCAAATTCTGTTATTTTTATTATTTGTTATGTTCTTGAAACTATCCCTCCATAAAACAAGGGATAGGCATATAACGATCACTCACAGGATTGATCTCTGTTCTGATCACCATGGAATTGAGAACCAACTCTCTCTGACTTTGGCTGCTGGGCATGACATAGCCTGGTGACCTTTTGCTCTTATGAATTCACCATTTTTGACAGTATTAGCTCAGACACTTAATCATCTTTAGGCCTGCTGCAGCTCAGAAGTCCTGGACTTAATGATCCACCAGCTTCAGCCTCCCCAATAGCAGGGACTATGGGAATGTGCCATGGTATCCTGTAATAGCTTCTGTTTCTTTTTTGAGTCATTGCTGCCAGTTCAGTCTTCTGGGTCAAGTAGGCATAAAATAACCATTGTTCTATATGATCTCCATTCAGACCTTGAAAGACCATCATGTTCATAAAATTATGCATGAATTTCAGGGTATCATATTAGATTTTCATAGACTGTGTACTCCCTAATTCATCCCTTTCATTTTAAAGCCCTGCTGATCTAATCTCTAGATAGGAAGGCAAATATATTTTACTAACACTCATTTAAATATACTCCATCCTTTACTATGTGTTCCCTCAGTCTTGGAATTTAAGTTGTGACCTAGAGAGACAATGGTTCATAGTAATGTAAGAGTGGATCTGTTAGATTTCAAATCTGGCCTTTTGACATATTCTAGGTGATCATAGGCAATTCACTCAAGTACAGACCTCATGTTACCCTCCAAAAGAATAATTTGCCAATTCATATGGCAACTGCTGTTTTGATTTAGTAGAAGGTGTTTGTTCATCAAAGAGTTAACCAACCTGATGAAATTACAGGAATCCAAACTCTCTCTCCAGAATCTTCATCTTCTCAGATATAATCTTCTGAACCGTTTGGTGACATTAAACTAATAATTTCCTTCTAATGGTTTGTCTTTTCCTCATTGTGTATGTAGAAGATTTGCTTTGTTTCTTAAAAATGGAGTCTTTTATTTAGAAGAATATTCTGAAAATGATGCCAGAGAAATTACCTAAATAGACCTTTACAAGTTAGAGCATGAATAATTGAAGAAGATTAAATTTAGGAGTAATACTTCTAAAGTCTTACACTTGGCCTGCCTTCCCAAAAGGAACAGAAAGGCATGGTAAGACAAATAACATTTATTAAATACTAATAGTTTCCCAGGATCTTTACTAATTTCTATAGATATGAAAAGAAGCAAAAATAGCCCATACCCTTAAGAAGGTTACAATCTAATGGGAGAGACAAAAAAGAAAATAAATGTGTACAAATAAATAAGATAGAAAATGAATTGGAAAAAAGGAAAGAATTAATAGAAAAAACACTAGAATTAAGAGAGGGTTGAAAAAGTTTCCTTTAGAAGATGAGATTTGCAGCAGAAGTTAAAGAAAGCCAAAGAATCTAGTTGGTGTGGTGAGGAAGGAGAGCATATATGAGAGAAGTCAGAAAAGTGAAATCAACAGACCTAGGCAATAGATGAGATAAACAGGTGAGAGATACCAAAGACTCAAGACTGAAAATGAAATTAGGAATCTTGAAGATGGAAGCAACATTGAGGGTTCAAGAGGTTTTTTTCTGTATGTCCCAGTAGAAAGTTTTTAACAGACCTCCAAATAAAACTACAGAACTCTAAAAGACTACAAAACAGATCCAGTATTTCTCATCTAACACATAGATTGTACTTCAGTGGGAGCCCTTCCCTCATGTACTACCCAGTAATTGGGATTTCTTTTCCCTTTCAGCTTCACTCCTACCTGAAGAAAACCCAATTTAACAACAATGCTGGTGACCAGGTGTTTGTGGATGAGAATAGAAACTCTGAGGCTCAATATGCCATTATGAACTATGTGTTCTTTCCAAATTATACGGATGCTCTGGTGGAAGTGGGGCAGTTTCTCCCCAAAGCTCCATTGAGTCAAGATTTGAAAATCTGTGAGGATGCCATAGTGTGGGGTTGGTTGGATTCAAAGGTCAGACATATTTTAAATGTAAGATTGATACTTCTAAGCACAACAACAATTCTTGCCCTATTTGCTTTACTCATTAATTATATTTATGAATATGAGATAACCAGTGATTATAGAAAAATTATTGGCTAAAATAATGAAGTGATCTCACTGACCATCTAAGTCTATTGTCTTCATCTTTATGCATGAGGAAACTCATGATCATGGAAGGTAAGTAATTTTTTCATGATCACAAAGGCAATGAGCCTACTGGATTGAATTCTTTGTTGTTGTTGTTGTCCTTCTGTCATGTCCACCTTTATGTGGCCCTCTGTTATTTTTCTATGGGTTTTCTTGCCAAAAAAACAATGGAGTAGTTTGCCATTTCCTCCTCCAGTGTGTTCCCATTTTACATATGAGAAATTGAGGTAAAAAAAACTGAAGGTTTAAGTGACTTGCCCAGGGTTACATAGCTATGAAGTATCTAAAGCCCAATTTGAAAGCAGATATTCTGAGCCTCAGACCTACTCTATCTACTGCACCACCTAGCTTTCCTAAAAGATATATGTGTGTGTTTGCAAATAAATACGCAGATAAATGGGTGTACAGATGTCTAATTTTTCCAATAAGCAAAAAACCTAACCTTTCTTTCCCATTTAAAATTTTTCCTCTTCCAAATTAAAAATGAAATAACAAAACCCAATTAGTAGTGAAGCAAAAGAGTTTCCCTACTAGTTTTGTCCAAAAAATATTATTTCTGATTTTGCATTTTGCATCCCTCACCTCTGAATAATAAAGTAAGTAGCACATTTCATCTTTCATACTCTGGATTTGTGGTTCATTATTACAAAGATTAGAGTTCCTAATACTTTCAAAAATTTTACCATATCATTGGGTTTACAGAATTAGGTCATCTGGTTCTGCCCATTTCACTTGGCGTTAGTTTACAAAATTTCTGCCATTTCTCTGAAACATAATTGCATTTCATAATATATACAAACACCTAAATATTAGTATACATAAATATACAATTGTGTCCATGTTGGTGTTCATCCTTCATTTCAAGAAGTACCAATGACTTCAAAGAGTTATATTTTGATTTGTGTGAATTGGGTTAAGTAGAGCAAATAGTACAAAATCATCAGCCTCACTCTCTCTTCAAACACATGAAAGTCCAGTGGCAAGACAATAGTATGGACGATTGGAAATTATTCAAGTGCAATGGATGACCTTGGGATCTTCGATATCTGACCAAGTTCTAATACCTCCACAGGACCTAATTCAGCCTCCTTTATGGCCACTGAAACAAACTGCCCTCATCCACCCTTCCCATTCTGGGAAGCCTTCAGATACTATGGATAGACATCCCACTAACTCACCAACAGGTCTGAGTCCTCTCAGTTACCCTATGCCTTGCATGCTACATAAAGCTCCTGAAAGTCGGAGGTGGGAGTTATTTGAAAGGGAAACATTAAACATAAATGAAAAGCTCTGAAAATGGCTCAGCAAGACTCCACACCAAAGGTACTAGTGCTCCAGAAATATACCATCTAACCCATTATATAAATCACAACTTGTTCAAGCATTCTTTAATTTATGAGTATCACCTAAGATTCCCATTCTTTGCCACTTCAAAAAGAGTTAAAAATATTTTGGACATCCTGACTGACAGTTTATTTTGCTTAGGCCATATCCCTCCTTTAATCTACCTTCTCTCTTACTCTTCATCCTATTTCTTGTTTTATTCTTCCATCTTCTCCTTTTCTGCATAGTTCATATATGAATGAAGTTGAATGGTTAACAACTCCCCTCCACTATTCCATATTCACACAGATATCTCCTTTGTGCACTCTGATTATGTGAGACAATATCTCTAGTCTTCCATTCCTTTTCCCATCTCATTCATTTCTCTTCACATCTTTCCACTCTTTTCTTGAGATCATCAAGGATTATAGATCCACTGCGAGGTATACTCTAATTAGTCTACATTTATTATGTAAAGCAATAAGGTTCAGAGGTAGCATATGAATTATCTCCCCACATTAGAATATAATCTTATGTTTCATTAGTCTTTTATCATTTTACATTTGTTGTTTATATTTTTATGATTTTCTTAACACATTTATTCATGTCAGCATTTCAATTCAGTTAAAATCTTTTCAGGAATTTTATTTTGTACTTCTCTACTTCTTTAATGATCTGTCTTTTTTCCTTTTATTATTATATTTAGTTTCCCTAGGGAATTTATTATGGGTTATAAACCTATTTCCTTTGTGCCCTAGAATATGGTATTTCAAATTCTCCAATCCATAAAAGTGTTGGCTGCTAAATTATGTGTGATCTTGACTGTCATTATTTAGGTAATGAATTTTTTTCTGGACTCTGGATGCTTCTAATATGTGTCATTTGGGTGGGAAACTCTGAAGTTTGTTGAGAAATCTCCTCAGAATTTTCATTTGGGGCTTCTTTTGAGGAGGCAAACAGTGGATTCTTTCTATTTCCACATTAACATCTGATTGGAAGATTCTTTTAAGATTTCTAGAAGGCACCAGAACCAAGATGGAAGAGAAGGACCCTCTTAATATTTCCCAATTTATACTTCAAAAAATTTGGATGTAACATCTCAAAATAAATTCTGGAGCCATAGAACTAACAAAAAATAAAGAGAAATAATTTTTTGAGCCCTAGATAAATTAGAATATCTGCACTAAGGGTCTATTGCAATGGGGTGGGAGTGGAGTTTGGATCAGCAGCCCAAGACAGTTTCTGCCTCAGGAAGGCAACATAGACTTTAGGAGTGACTGAATCAGCAATAAACACTTCCAGAGCTCTCAGCTACAGATAATAAGGGAATCAGACAACTGGTCATAAGATTATGTGGTTCCTTTTGCTGGATATGGATGATGGACTCAGTTGCATTGATGATACACAGATTCAGGACACAATCCTGGGTCATTGTCAGAGGTAGAGGTCTCAGGGTGAGGAGGGGCACTAATTCAGTGGCAGAAAAACAGTGGAGCAGGGGACCCAGGTCACAGTGCCAGGGTGGAAAAGAGGACTTGTGATCACTCCAATAAAAAAGCATAGGTCAAAAGAGTATTAAATACACCTCTCTTCATATCATACTACCTTAGAAGAACTAAAAATGAATAGATATCCAGAGAGAGATCAGAAGCTAGTTGTTACAGAACCTGAAGTTAAAGTCAGTACCCACTTCACCACAAGAATAATGCCAAACTTTGACCACCTTTAACCGTTTGGAAGTTAAAAGGCAAAAGAAGGACAGAAAATGAGTGAACAAACAAACAAAAAAAGAATATTGGAAGTTATTTGGGGAGGGCAGGAAAGACCAAAACAAATATTCGGGGGAAAAAATCATAGTCAATAAGATAGCATCCAAAGCCTCAAAGAAACATATGAGGTTATCACAAGCTCAAAACAAACATCTACAGGAGCTCAAAAAAGACTTGAAAACTTAACAATAGAGGTTGAAGAATAATTGGGAACAGAAATGAGCAATGTAGGAAATTCTTGGAAAAAAATGTTAAAAGCTTGATAAAGGAGGTACAAAAATTTTTAAAGAAAAATAGTACTTTAAAAAATAAAATAAACTACTTGGATAAAAGAGGGAAAAAATTCACTAAAGGGAAGAAGTCAAAAACAAAATTGGCCATATGGAAGAAGATGTGTAAATTTTCACTGAAGAAAAAAAGTTTTTAAAAAATAGAATTAGCCAAATGGAAAAGAGGTATAAAAGTTCATTGAAGATAATAGTTCTGTAAAAATAATAATTCAGCAAATGGACACTAATGATTCCAAGGGACATCAAGAAACAATAAGACAGGGGCAGCTGGGTAGCTCAGTGGAATGAGAGTCAGGCCTAGAGACGGGAGGTCCTAGGTTCAAATCTGGCCTCAGACACTTCTCAGCTGTGTGACCTTGGGCAAGACACTTGACCCCCATTGACTACCCTTACCACTGTTCTGCCTTGGAGCCAATACAGAGTATTGGCTCCTAGATGGAAGGTAAGGGTTTAAAAAAAAGAAAAAATAAGACAAAGTCAAAAATGAAAAAGGGAGAAATGTAAAAGATCTCATTGGAAAGACAACTGAACTGAAAATAGAATCAGGTAAGATCATTTAAGAATGATTTAATTACCTGAATCCATGATCAATAAAAGAATTGCAAAAAATTACTCTCAAGGAACTTTCAGGGTAAACTATCCTAATATTCTAGGGCCAAGGGGTAAAAGAGAAATAGAAAGTATCCACTGATCTCCTCATGAAAGAGGAAATGAAATTTCCCAAATGAAATTTGGGATAGGATAATTTGAGAAACAGGATAATTCCAAAATGAAAATTCCCAAAATGTTATGGTCAAATTCCAGAACTCCCAGGTCAAGGAGAAAATAGTGCAGCAGTCAAAAAGAAAAAATTCAAATATTTCAAAGCTACAGTCATGAAAACAAGATTTAACAACTTCTACATTAAAGGATGAAAGTATCTAGAATGTGATATTCCAGAAGGCAAAGGAGTTTGGATTGCACCCAAGAGTCACCTATCCAAAAAAAACTGAATAAAATATTCCATGGGGGAATGGGCATTTAATAAAGCAGAAGGCTTTCAAGCATTCCTTGTGAAAAGATCAGAACTAAATACAAAATGTGACTCTCAAATTCAAGACTCAAGAGAAGCACAAAAAGGCAAACAGGAAAGAGAAATCATAAGGGATACAATTATATTAAACTTACTGGAAAGATGATACTTATAACTCCTAAGAACTTTATCATTACTAGGGAAATTAGAAGTATGCACAAACTAAATGAAGGGCATGACTTGACTATGATACTATAATATCTAAAAATATAAAACTAAGGTTTGAGAAAGATGAATGCACTGGGAGATGGGTTAAGAGATAAATAATTAGAATTGGGTAAATTATCTCACTTAAAAGAGGTACAAAAGAGAGTTTTACAATGGAATGATTGGTGGAGGAAGTGGAGAGGAAAGAGCTTGAACCTTATTCTCATCAAAAATGGATCAAAAAGATGAACATACACACTCATTTGGGCAGAGAAATTGATCTACCCGTACGGGAATAGATAAGGAAAAGAGAATAAGAAAATGGAGTGAGAAAAAATTGGAAAGATAATTGTCAGAAGCACATCTTTTTAGGATGATCAGAGTAGAAGAACAGAGAGGAGGATAAAGAGGAGGTCATAGAATAGAACATAATACACAATAATCACAACAATTTTAATTGATATTTCCCTAATAAATGCTTCATTTCTCTAATAAATAGAAAAATGAATCAAATGTAAAAGACTACAAGTCATTCCCCAATTGATAAATGATCAAAGGATGTGGACAGATAGTTTTGAGATGAAGTAATCAAAGCTATCTATAGTTACATGGAAACGTGATCTAAACCACTATTAATTAGATAAAGATTAATTAGAGAAATATCAACTCTGGGGTACCATCTCACACCAATCAGATGGCTATTATGACAGAAAAGGAAAATGAGAAAATTGGATGGGATATGGGAAAATTAAGACACAAATGCACTATAGGGGAGTTGTAAACTGATTCAACTATTCTGGGAAGCAATGTAGAACTATGACCAAAGGACTATGAAACCATGCAGATCCTTTTACCAAGGAATACTATTACTAGAGTTTTGTGCCAAAGGTATAAAAAAACCAAAAGAGGAAAAATATCACAAAATATTTATAACAACTCTTTTTGCAATGGCAGAGAATTAAAAAGTGAGAGAGTGACCATTAGGAAATGTTCAAATAAAATGTAATATATGATTGTAATGGAATACTATTGTACTATAAGAAACTGCAAATAGGATGATTTCAGAAGAACTTGGAATGACTTACATGAACTGATACAGACTGAAGTGAGCAGAATCAGGAGAACACTGAACAGTTGGACCATAACAGCAATGTTGTTCAATGAACAACTCTGAATGACTTAGCTATTCTCAGCAATACAATGATCCAAGACAATCCCAAAAGACATAGTGAAAAATGCCATCTGCCTCCAGATAAAGAACTAATGGAGATCATACCAAAGCATACTATATTTAACTTTCTTTCTTCATTTTTCCTTCTCATTTTCTTCCACAAAAGGACGATTACTGAAAGATGTTTTGCATGAACTTACATTTAAAATATTTATCAAATTACTAATCATTTCACTAAGAGGGGAAGAGAAGAAGAGAATTTAGGATTCAAAAAAATATTTAAAGAGCTAAAGAAATTGTCGTTACAAATAAGAGGTCTGAGGGGAGCAGCAGCTAAGTGGCTCAGTGGATTGAGAGCCAAGCTTAGAAATGGGAGGATTTGGAGTCTAATCTGACCTGACACTTCCTAACTATGTGACCCTGGGCAAGTCACTTAACCTCTAATGCCTCATCCTTACTGTTCTTCTGGTTTGGAAGCAATACACAGTACTCAAGGCATGAGTTAAAGACACAAGTAATTGGTTGGAAAAATTAAAAGAAAAAGAAAAATATTTCAGGAATAATGTTATTTGGTTTCTGTCTTTGGTCATAGAATTTCAATAGTCCAAACATTAATCTTTTTCTTCTCATTATGTTTTAGAAGTCACTTGTTTTTCCAAGAAATTATTTGGCTTTTTTATTTTTCTCTCTTTTAAATTTAATTCAATGTTTCTTATTGTTTCATAAAGTCAGTGACTTCTGTTTATTCCATGTTTATTTTCAGAGTCTCTGTCTTGGATAAAGTTGTGTACCTCTTGTTCAAATCTGATTAATTACTTTGCAATTCATTCCTTGAAATCTGTCATTTCTTTTCCATTTTTTCTCTACTACTTAAATGTCATTGAAGAAATCATTTTATCTCTTTAGAAAACCCTTGCTTCATCTCTTTAAGGAATTCTATGTGAGCTTACATAAAATCTTTCTTTTCCTTTGAGTTTTTTGTGCATATTTTGTGGTTTTATTCTGGGTTGTTTTTTCAACATCCACAGTATTCTGATAATTTTTATTCTACTTTTATTTGTTTGATCATTCTTCTCATTCATATCTTTACTTTGGATTTGGCTCACGTTCACATCAGCTACAGACATTTCTAGAGGGGAAGGTTAGAATAGTCATCTTGCTATTTTCTGAGGAGCATTGACTTTGGTGTTATTCCAAGATATCAAGATAATTCAGGTGATGATATTAATATTTCACTGTTTTCAAAATGGCCTGATTCTGAATAAAGGCTGTTTGCTCACCCTCTCCCATCCCCTGAACATTGCTCTGAAATCTCTTCCTTTTTGACCTGGATTTGGATTAAAGCAGCAATAGAATGATTCAGTCAGGGGGCAGCTACATGGCTTAGTGGATTGAGAACAAGGACTAAAATGGAAAGTACTGGGTTCAAGTGTGATCTCAGACACTTCCTAGCTATGTGACTCTGGGCAAGTCAATTAATCCCCATTGCCCATCCCTTAACACTCTTATCCCTTCAAACCAATACACAGTGTTCATTATAAGATGGAAGGAAAGGTTTTTTTTAAAAAAATAAAAATGTAAAAAAGAATTACTAAATCAATTTAAGCAAAAATAGACTATCAACCATTTGGGAAGCTTTGCTGATTCAGAATGACAGAATTGCTGTTTCTTTTGGGTTAGGGAATCCTGCTCTGCTTGTTTCTCTGCACACCTCAGGCTGGGAGAGAAACTGGTGCCAAGACACTGCTCTGCACTCAGGATGGGAGCCACAATGTTATCATTTTTTACTGAAAGTGCTCCTCTCATAGAAAAACATAGAGAATCTAAGACCAATCTTTATCCCAGAAAGTCATCCATGTGCACAATTTCCCTTTTTATTGCACCCTGGATCTGTGATTAAAATTGGTTGGGGGTGTTCGTAGAGGTCTAGGACCTGCTCTTTCCCTGGTGCACAGTTTCATATGATATGACATACCCTACACATACCCTTTTCCTAGTGTCTATAGTTCCCTTTGTCATTTTCTTTTTTTCCCCATCTCAGATCTCTTACACAAAATGACTAATGAAAAAATATTTTGCATGAGAAAAGGAATATAAAAGGAAGGGGCAAGGGAAGAGGCATTTATCAAGCACCTGGTGTGTTCCAAGTGGTTTTATAAATATGATTTTACCCTTCCAACAGTCCTTTGCTTATTATTGATATTGATCAATATTGTTCTTGATCCCATTTCAAAGTTTAGTAAACTGAGGCAGACAAAGGTAAAATGATTTGTCCAGGGTCATATATTTAATATGTTTCAGATCTTCCTGACCTCAAGCTTAATAATATATCTATAGTACAACTTACCTGTCTTTGAGGTGACCGTCAAGCAGAGTGACATAGATAAGATTCCTTTTTCTCTGCCCCAAACCTCAGCAGCTCTCAGCTAAAGATGCATATTTCACTCTTCTGTTATTCTTTTAGGTTCCCTGTGCAGTATGTAGTGACAGCTGTGGTCCTGGATTTAGGAAGACCCCTTTGGAGGGGCAGCCTGCCTGCTGCTTTGACTGCTCTCCTTGCCCAGAAGGAGAAATTTCCAGTCAGAAGAGTAAGTTTCTGCAGGGGACTCACTTCACATGATTTCTGACATAGAAAATAAGTGATAAATTATTCTTGTAGTCATCTACAAGCCCCAGGAACATCACTTTCAGAGGAACAGAGCATCTGGGACCCAAGAATACACGAGAAATATTCTGAACTAAGAAATCATGGGAAGGGTCCTTTGATCTCATGACACAATGAGAAGTGTGATCTATAGGGATAAAATTATTTGATCTCTTATTTCTTGGAGGAACTAAAATCTCTTATTCTTCTTCGGGATATAATGGTTAGTGACTAGCGGGTATGTATATATGTATATTTCTATAAATATGTCCATGTGGATATGTCTTTATATGTTTGTGTTAGTGTGTGTGTGTGTGTGTGTGTGTGTGTGTGTGTGTGTGTGTGCTGTGTACTGAGGTGGAAGCCTGGGTGAGATCATCCCAGGAAACAGAGTTCCAGTTCAGCAATATATCAAAGGTGCTGATTGAAATGAGACAGTCTGAGTGTCTCAGGTTATACAGCATTCTTTAGGTTGAGTGGTTTAAGGTGAGAAGTTTAGTCTAAGATCAATCTGCAAAGGCCATTAAAATAACATGATTCCATGTGCAGATAGAGAGCAGTAACCATCACCACTACATACTATTCCAGGGGGAATGGCATGTTCTCTTAATGCTGTGCTGCCCTCCAACATTACAACACCTGGGACTGGAGTGTGAGAGTCCAAGAATACCTGAAAGAGCAGATTTGTGCTAGAAGAGGTGAGATTTTTATAGGATTTAAATTTTGGAGTAAGGAAGCTAATATCAGGCACTAGATGTCTGTTAGCTACAAAAATAAGGAAGAGGAAAGAGAGCAATTAATATTTCACAGCAATCTTTCTTATCTAAAATAAGATGCATAACCTGGAAGCTTTTGTGAATTAAAGCTACCTGCATCAAGATGTTCTTTCTTCCCTCTCTTTCTCCCTCTCACTGTTCTGCCTCTCCTTCTGTCAATGTCTCTAAAATTTTATCCATCTCTGTCTCTGTCTCTTTCCCTCTTGCTCTATGCCTCCACTTACTTTGCCCCTATTTCCCTCCCCCCTTTTTCTTCTTCTTCCTCTTGCTCCTCTTTTTTTCTCTCCATAACTTTCACCTTTCTTCCCCTTCTCAATTTTTGCCATTGCCAAGCATGATCCACTTCTGAACTGAACTTTTCTAAACTCCGTATGTGACTTTAACTGTGCTTTCCAAGTGGGTATGTTCAGCCAAAAATGAAAATCTCAGCCCCAGGAAAAGGAGGAAATAATGCTCTCTCTCTGGGACTAAAATTCTAAGAATTCATATAGTTAGGTTTTAGAACTTCTCAACATCTGCCCACAGAGAAAAAAGGTGATATCATTTTTAAAGGGAAATTTCCAATTAGGAACTGCCTCTTCCACTGCACCTATGTAAAACTTATTGCCTTATATTACTGAGTCTCAACTGAGGGGTTGAGTGACTACTGTTGGATTACAAGAAAATATGTTTCAGAGGGAAGAATTGAACCCAGGTCCTCCTGCCTTTGCAATCAGCTACCAACTACATCATATTGAATATGGAGTGACATCAGAAAATGAATAATCTCAGGAGATTAAGGAATGGGGCATAGTTAGGATGAGAATACAACTGGATCAAAATATCTTTGAAGTCAATATATCATCACATCTAGGAAAGACTAGATGCTTATGACTCGTCCATTGGTATTGCATTTGAGCCTTGTCTTAAGACTTTTTTCAAGTCAAGATAGAAGGGAAAAGAGGAAAGTAGAAAAATATTGATTCTATGACAAATTCCTAGAATGTAGACAGTGAGAGGGAATTCTTTATTCCCTTTGTCTATTTTGAGTTAACATATGGTTAACAATAACTTAAGTACCCCTACTTTGTACTTCACCAGATTATGAAGACAGGATTAACTATCCTTTGTCTACTTTTGAATTGAATCAACAAAAGCTTGAACACCCTACTTAGTACTAGGTGGAGGAGCTAGGAAGCCACATAGAGAGCTCCACCCTTTCAACTCAGCCAGGAAATAAGAGTTCTCACCCTCAGAAACTCAATTAGCCAGGAAACTGTGAATCCTTCTCATAATAATTTACACCTCCAGAGGGTGAGAAGTGAATCCCACACACACTGCCCTATGTGCAGTGCTAGACAATTTGGAAGCTGTGATTGGTTGTTGTGAAGGGAGGAAGGGACAAGAAGCCTCTATAAAAGGCTGTGAATTTCTGGGGCTGGGAAGTTGGCTTTAAGAAGGAAGTCAGCTTCAAGAAAAAAAGTCGACTTAAAGAAGAGAGTCAGCTTCAGGAAGAGTGAGCTTCAGGAGTCATCTTCAGCTCGAGATGCCTTGACCTGCCTTTTTGAGGGAACATGGGTGAGTGAGCAGCTGGTTTTCCTTTCCTGATTTCTGGAGAGAGTTTAACTTCTGTTGAAAGGGTTAACAATTGTACCTGGCTGAGTCAAGCACCAGAGCAATATTTAGTGTGATAGACCAGACATCTTCTCTATTCCTCTTTTTTTCTCTACTTTCACAATTTCCACCTCTTTTGTAAACAAAAGCTTTTAAAAGTCATTTTGACTTTGAGCTATAATATTTTAAATTGGTGACCACCATATTATTTATAATTTTCATATATTTTAGTCAAACCATTAAAATTTAATTCCTATAAGACAAAGTCTATAACTTACCATTATCTGTTCTACTACCTTGCTGTGGTAACATATGAGTCTCCCTCCTGAAATCAGGGATATTTATTGATTTAGTGATGATTATAATGATGATAATTATTATTTTAATTAGCATTTATTTATAGTGCTTTGATTTTGTGCTTTATCTATGCTATTTCATTTCAACTTCACCACAATTACATGAGGTAGATGCCATTATTATCCCTATTTCACTAGTATAGAAACTAAGACAAAGGTGAAGTGACTTACCCATAGTCACCTACCTAATAAGTGTCCAAAGCAAGATTTAAACTTGTGCATTCCTGACTCCAAGCAACATAGCAAACTCATGTTGTGATTTACTTAGACTTTATAGTAAAATGAGAGTCTCTCTGTAGGCATTTCTTAAACCACCAGCAGACAAGTCTGTTGGGATTTTCACCTCTAATGTCACAGACAGAATGCAATTCAGAATTTGGGGCCTGTATTGGACCTGAAAGATTCAAGTTATAGAAGATAAAAAAGAGAGGTAAAGGTGAAGAAGAAGAAAAAAGGAATCTGGGGAAGAGATTACCTGCTCATAGAAATATGACTCTAGAGGGTCAGGGAAGGTTTTAGGAATGCCATTTGTGGGGCACCTGGGTAGCTCAGTGGATTGAGAGTCAGGCCTAGAGACAGTAGTTCCTAGATTCAAATCCGGCCTTAGACACTTCCCAGCTGTGTGACCCTGGGCATGTCACTTGACCCCCATTGCCCACCTTTACCATTCTTCCACCTAGGAGCCAATACACAGAAGTTAAGGGTTTAAAAATAAAGGAATGCCATTTGTGAGGTGAAATTAAAGAAGATTTCATAGATCTGAATGAGTAGATTAAAACAAGGTAAATTAACCTTTGCAAAAACAAATGAAAAACAATACAGCCTATGACCCAATGAGAATTTATGTTGAATTTCTGATTAAACCATGCTATTAAGATATTACAGAATTGAATATTAGATGGAAGGCATCAATATGATGAGCATTAACAGACAGCCAGTTAAAAAGCAAAATATAATTTGTCCTTTCTGATCACAATGGAAGTAATTCCTATATTCAGAGAGCTTCCATTCTCATGGAGGAGTCAACAGGTATAAACATCTGCACAATATGTATAAAATTCACACAAATTCATTTTGGGAGGAGATTAATTGGGAGCTTGAAAGAATGAAGAAAGATTAATAAAGGCAATCTTTTCCTAGAGTTATTGATGTAGAATACAGCAGAATCACTCAGAAGTAATCTTTACAGTTTCCAAGTTTATTGGACTAAAAAAATAAGTTAAAAGTAACAAATACAGTTAAGTGAAAGGAATACAGAGAATCATTGTGATCTAAAACCAGTCAATGATAAAGAACATGAAAAGATTGGATCTAGCCTTAGGTGCCATGTTATTTACTAAAGGCACTGAATTTTAGCAAAGAGAGAAGGGGATCTTGTGACAATTGGAGTCAGAAGAAGGTGTCACAGCTAGCATGCCTATTTCCTATATCTGGGCATAGAGATAAGCCTTTGAATCTAAACTTTGAGTCTTTCTTTGTCTATTACAGATGTAGAACATTGTACAAAGTGCCCGGAGGAAGAATATCCAAATAAGCAGAAAGATCGCTGCCTTCCCAAGGTTGTCACCTTCCTGAATGTGAAAGAACCTGTGGGGATAACTTTGACCTTCATGGCTGTCTCCTTCTCTTTACTGACAGCTCTGGTTCTGGGGGTCTTCTTGAAGTTCCAAGACACTCCCATAGTCAAAGCCAATAACAGGACACTTAGCTATACTCTCCTCATCTCCCTTATCTTCTGTTTCCTCTGCTCCCTGCTCTTCATAGGCCATCCCACCACTGCCACCTGCCTCCTACAACAAACAGTGTTTGGAGTTGTCTTCACGGTGGCTATTTCCTCCATTTTAGCCAAAACCATCATAGTGGTTCTGGCTTTCAAGAGTATCAGACCAGGGAGCAGGATACGCATGTTCATGCATTCTAGAGTGTCTGTCTATGTTGTCCTCATATGCTCAGGATTGCAAGTGATTTTCTGTGGCATTTGGTTGGGAACCTCCCCACCCTTTCCAGAGGCAGACACACACTCTCAATATGGCCACATCATCCTTAAATGTAATGAGGGTTCTGCCATTGCTTTTTACTGTGTCTTGGGCTACATGGCCCTTCTGGCTCTGGGAAGCTTTCTTGTAGCTTTTCTGGCCAGGAACCTGCCTGATACCTTCAATGAAGCCAAGTTCATCACCTTCAGCATGTTGGTATTTTGCAGTGTCTGGGCCTCTTTTCTGCCCACATATCAGAGCACCAAAGGGAAGGCCATGGTGACTGTGGAGATCTTCTCCATCTTGGCCTCCAGTGCTGGGCTACTGGGCTGCATCTTTATTCCCAAATGTTATGTGATCCTCCTGAAGCCAGACAGAAATACCCAGGAACAAATTAAGAATAAATGAGATTCCAGAGGCAAGATTTTTTCTGGAGCACAATCTTATACTTTCTGTTCCTGGAATGATGGGCTTGAAGAATAATCCACATTCATCTAGCATAGTCATATTTATCTGTTTGGGAGATGTTTGAACCCTAATTAATATATCGTGACATTCACTCTGGATACTTTCCAAGTTCCCCTCTCATACATGGACTGTATCCCCCAATTTTGATGACACCTGCTGTTCTGACCATGTTGATGCTAATTTTGATGATGCTGCTACCAATGCAATGGGTTCAACCTGAGAACTTCAAATTGTCAGAATGTTGGATGCTCTCAGTGTCATCCCTTGGGCAATGGGGAAGTGGGAGGCCCAGAGTTGTAAAGAAATGCTCCCATTTCCAACAGCCAGTGTCAATTCCCATCAAGGATTCCTTCACACTAGATTCAACAACAACCTAAATGGCTGAACTCCAGGAACTTTAGCTTTTTTTCTATAGCTGCACAGGTCATGACATGTTCTTCCTCTAATTTCAAGCCAGTTTCTATTTGAATAATCTGCTGACACAAAGACTCAGTGATCTTTTAAAAATGATTAAGGAATTAGTCATGCCAGTTAACATTTGATTGGTTCACTTATTCAGTCAAATTGCATTAGCTTTTGTGGAAATTAATACTGAATTAGGATTTTTTAAAGTATTTTTCCAGTTAGCCCCCAGAAAACAATCTGATTCTAAAGACAGAATTAAACAAGTTCTCCCCAGGCTACAAAACTGGGATAGGAACTCCCTTCTTTTGTTAAGACTCTGAAAAGATAAAGGAATGGCTCACCATGGTGAACCCTGAACCCTTAAAAAGATTAAAGGAAGTCAGAAAGCTCTAGCAGTCATGTTGGACTTACTTAACTTTGCCACAGCCACTTGGCAGAAAGGAAAAGTTGGGCTAATGTTTTCTTTGTATGAAGAAAGACTCAGATTCCCCTGTTATGAAGCAATGACAGAGGGGTTGAGGTCTCTAAGTCCACCTCCTGGGTGGCTGATTACCAATCACAGATGTCCTAAGATGTCAAGGAGAGGGAATGAGTGGGGATCTAATGAATAGTATATAAACCTGCACCAGAGGAGGACAACTTCTTTTACTCTCTTTTTTCCACCCTCCCAGATTGTGGAGTGATGCAGTTGACCATATTAAAATGTCTTGACCAGTCAATAAATACTTTTAAAATTAACAAATAGTGTCTCTTGAGAATTTCACTCCTTACTTTTTTACAATTGGGAGCTATAAGAAATAAGGAAGTCTCTGGGCCATAATTCTGAACTGAATATTCACTTTATTTGTGGGCAAATAGAGTCAGTGATCACACCCAGATATCTTGTGGACATTCATAGTTTTTTTTAATAACCTTTGAACAATTGATTCAAAACACTGATTAAAAAATCCATGTACTCAAAGAATATTACCTAATAGTTGATAAATTCTAGTGCAAGGTCCAAGCAATTCATGGATCTTATAATTTAGATCCTCAGAAAATAACTCTTAAGAAGAGTATACATAGTCATCTCACTGAGTCATAAAATCTGAGGTCCTTGACATAAATTCCTATAAATGTAAATACTATCCTTACTTTTACAACTGATCCCATGACACTTTCTGTTATCTTCTTCATAATCAGGAGATAGTAAAGATGTGTATTTACCATGAGAAGATTTATAAACATGAGGTCTTAAGCTAACTCTCTCCTTATCTATCACTACTTGTACATAGTTAATTAGCAACTGGGACTAGCCTTTCTTATATTCTAGCTATATATATTGCTTAAAGGATTACATAAGATAAATTATTTTCATACTAAATGACATAAAAAGAGATGAAATGGAATGAATGCAAGTTAAGCTCTTCATTATTTGGAGCAAATCCCTCATTCCGTTATTTCTATATGACTATCACCTGATCATTTCATCCCTCATTTCTTAAGAATTGTTACATAGACCTCACTTTCTTTACTGGTCCTTACCTAGTGTCCACAGAACCACAATTTTTATTCTCATCTGTTGTTCTTCTTCTTTCACTCACTCAATTGAAGCTGACACATGACTGAACTCTTTGTATTCAGCTCATATTGTGTCTTTGGGAATGAGCCTTTTTCTACAGCACCTTACACCTCTCCAAAATAAGAATCATGTTCAAGAAGCAAAAAAATTTAGGCTGCCTACATGGTCTGACACTTGGAAAACCCTAAAGAGGCACAAAATAGAGAAACTATCAAGAAATGAAATTGATTGAGATGCCCTAATGTGTTTCATCAGCACTATCTCCCTTGCTCTTCACATGTGCATGCTCTGAGATCCAAAAGATCTTGGCAAGAGAAAGGAAAAAGTGTTGGAAAGGAACAGGTCATGTGTCTGGGCTTTCCACAGAACTTAATTCCATGCTCCAACTCTAACTTTCACTCAGTACCTCTGACATCCAAATTCTATAGAGTAGAAATTGGCTCAGGCTCCCAGAGTAATGTGACAGTGTATAATGCTTCAAGGGCAGAGGACTGAGCAACCTAGAAAAGAATATTTGGCATATAGATGTCTGTGTGGTAGTACAATGAGCCTGAGAGAAAAAGACCGTTTTGACCTAGTGTCAGTTCTGTCCTTAATCCTTGGCAGATGAAACTCAGATTTCACTTTGTGAGAGGAAGGAGATCCAGACATCCCTACCCCAGTGAGACTATCATAAATAGATATGTCAGAACATGAACAGAAGAAAATAAGGAGAAATGGTGAGATTGCCATAGATTTCAGAAAGTAGAAAATTCTACTATAGAATTCTACAATAAAACATGAGCACATGCAGATGGCCAGAGAAGACAATAGCAGAAGGAAAAGTGAATTCCATGTCAGTTCAAAGAAAACACTTAACTATCAATAAGTATTGCAAGGCAAAGGAAGAAAAATTGACATTTGATGAATCAGGGGACACTGTGAATGGATGAGAGGATATGGAAACACAGAACAAGGTCCCTGGATGTTGGTCTTGCATGATTTGAATATGAATGGTTCCCTCTGAAAGTACTGAAAATCCATTTCAATCCCAGGTCTCACTCTTTGATTGGGCATTCGTATTATGGGAGGATGATAGAGGATTCTTGCCTCTCGGGCACTCCAGAACATCCTGGACTCTTGTCCCACATGGCTTTTGGTGCCTATTTTGGTGCCTCTGATCCTCACTAAAGTCAAATCTTTCAAAACAGAGAGACCCACAAGGAATGCCATCACCAGGACTATAATTTAGGGATGGGAGGAAATGGCAAGTCTCTTTGTCTGATAATTTCCCTGGTGGGGCAGCTCACACAGCATCTTGGCTAGGAAGCAGCATGCTGCCTGTGGGACTCTTCCTGGCATGGCCTTTCTTGGTTAGTGAACAGAGACATAAGGTGGGTAGCAAACTCAGATTAGATAGGCATGGTCAAGTGACTACATGCTTTTCTCTCTCACTTGCTTTCACAATATAATGAATAATTATGAATTAACATACAGTCTCTAAAGAATTTTATTTTTAATACTTTCAATGAGATAGTTTTTCTATATTTCCTCAAAGAATATATAATTTGTGGATAGCTAAGTGATTCAGTGGATTGAGAGCCAGACCTAGAGACAGGAGGTCCTGGGTTCAAATATGGACTCAGATACTTCCTGGCTCTGTAACCCTGGGCAAGTCACTTAACTACCATTGCCTAGCTCTTAAAACTCTTCTGCTTTAGAACCAATATAATATATCAATTCCAAGATGGAAGGTATGAGTTTAAAAAAAGAACAAACAAGTTGAGACCAGTTCAAATGTTCCAAATTTTAAATTGCCCAAAATACAAAATAATTTGGTTCTCATTTAATTTTTCAGAGTATATTCTTGGAATTTTTCCAGATTACTACCATAGCATTAAGAGTACTGGAAAGAACCATTTTTTAAAAGTTGTCCAAAAAATTAGAGAAAACCATCCCATTATACAAATAAATAAATAGTTTTGTTGGCTAAAAAAAATAAATGAAAATGTTTCAATTAATTAAAATAAATAACTTTCTAAATCTATTCATTTAAACTTGGGATTAAAGGCATCATTGCACTGGCTCCATAAAAGGATGCAGAAAAGCCTGGGAGCCCTGAGAACTGAATATCTCAATCTTCAGTCAGAGGCATCAGAATGATTACAAGCCATTCCATGATTTTCTAAGGCCCATTTTGCTCACTCTGCCTTGTGTTTTTCTAGCTTCTACAATGACTTTTAGCATGGTTTAACCAAAGGGACTAAAGGTTGAAGGGAATCCTTGGAAATATTTGGACATTTCTTAAAGGAACATAGAAACTGAGGCTTCTCCAAAAGTTTCAAATTTCATTATTGAAGAGGCAAAACAATTTCGCTTTTGATTTAATTTTGTGGTATCTATTTTGTAGCCTAATTTTGGTAGACAGTGTCTAATATTGAACCATCCTTGCACTACTGGTATAAAACCTACCTGGTCATAGTATGTGATCCTTGTCATATATGGCTGTAATCTCCTTGTTAGTACTTTAGCTAAAATTTTACATACATATTCATTAGAAAAATTGGTCCATAGTTTTCTTTCTGTTTTTTCTCTTCCTGCTTTAGATATAAGTGCCATATTTGTATCATAAAAGGAATTTGATAGAATTCTTTCTTTGGGTATTTTTCAAAATACATCATATAATAATGTAATTAATTTTTTAAATTTATTTATTTGTTTATTACATTAAAATAGCCAGGTAACTTTTCCCCTCTTCTTCCTTTCCCCCTATTGAAACAGGCATCATTTGAAAAACACATACATGTATATATAAAACTATGTCTTGCTTATTTCTGTTTATCAGTTCTTCCCCTGGTGGTGACATACACAAGTCATTCTTCAAACAACATTTCTGTTGCTATGTATAATGTTGTCTTAGTTCTCCCTACTTCATTCTTCATAATTTCATGTAAGTCTTTCAATTTTTTTAAGTTAACCTGCTTATCATTTCTTACAGTTTAGTAGTATTTCATCACAATCACAGGTCATATGATTTGTTTAACCATTCCTCAATTGATGGACATCCCTTCCATTTCCAGTTTTGGGCCACCACAAAGAGAACTACTATAAAAGTTTTAGAACATATAGGTTCTTTTTCTCCCTGATCATCTTAGGAAAAAACCTAATACTGGTATTGCTAGGCCAAAAGATATACAGCTTTATAAGTCTTTGAGCTTAATTCCAGATTACTCTTTAAAATGGTTCAATCAGTTCAGAGTTCCACTACAACCTATCACAAAGATCATAGATGTGGCCAAAAAGGATGTGAAGAGAAAATTGAACTCTCTTTGTTCATGTTTGATGTAATCAATCAGCAACCTTTAATTTAATCAATCAAGAATTTGAAATGCCCCTTCTGAGCATTTGGTAGGTCACTAGGTAAGAGAGTTCATAAGTCACTTACTAGAAAGGTCCCCCCTGGGTAGTGTTAGGCAAATTGAGAGGCTCTGATTGGTTCCTGTGAAGTGGGGGAGCAACAGAAAGTGATGTGGGGAAAGGGTTATAAAAGGTAAGACCGAAAAGAAAACACATTCATTCCTTGACTCTTCAGGGAGGAAGATTCTACTGAGCTGGAGTTTTCTGTGCTGGAGGCTTGCTAGGTGAGAGACTGGGACAGAAGGAAAAGACTTGCTTTGGTGCAAACCTTATGGAAGGCACCACCACCAGGACTCCTGGCTTAAGAGACTACTAAGACTCTACATGGAGATCAGGACTTGAGGGAGCCCTTGTCAAGTGCTGAAATGGACTTCTTCCAACAGAAATTATAGTGTGTCTAGCTAGGCAATACTTTCTACTTCCTCCCTACATTTATTTCTCTCTTTTCCTATATCTCTAATAAACTAAATTGATAAGAACAGCTAGCATGATTAATTCATGATGTAAGAGTTAATTTTGTAAATACCTACCACAATCTTATATTTTTAACTCTTATATTTAGTCAAACCAATTATAATGTTTACAAGGATTTATACCAGGTGTGCTAAGATGGTTTACTATAAATAAAACTATTAACATAATTAATTACATCAACAAAAAAATAACAAAAACAGGTGATTGTGTCAATAGATTCAACAAAAGCTTTTGACAAAATACAACACCATTCCTATTAAAAACACTTAAAAGAGGGCAGCTGGGTCTCTCAGTGGAGTGAGAGTCAGGCCTAGAGACAGGAGGTCCTAGGTTCAAACCCAGCCTCAGCCACTTCCCAGCTGTGTGACCCTGGGCAAGTCACTTGACCCCCATTGCCCACCCTTACCAATCTTCCACCTATGAGACAATACACCGAAGTACAAGGGTTTAAAAAAAAGAAATAAATAAAAATACTTAAAAGTATAGGTATAAATGGACTGTTACTTATAATAAGAAGAAGCTTATATTTGAAACCATTAGCAAACATTATCTGTAGTGGGGAAAAGTTAAAAAATCTTCCCCTATAAAATTAGGAATTAGTTGTTCTTTCAATATTTGGAAAAATTCACTTCTGAATCCATGCAGCCCAGCAGCTTCTTTTTTAAGGAATTCTTTGAAAGCTTGTTCAATTTCTTTTTCTGAGATGTAGTTGTTTAAGCATTCTATGTCCTCTTCTGTTAATCTCAGCAATCTACATTTTTGTAAGTATTCTTATTGACATGTAATTGAGAAAAATATCTCCTAATAATTGTTTTAATTTCCACTTTATTCATTATGAATTTACCTTTTTCATTTTTATACTGATAATTTGGTTTTCTTTCTTTTTTGGTCAAATTAATCAATAGTTCATCTGTTTGGGGGGGGGAATAAAACCTGCTATTTCTCTCAGTTATTAGTTCAATGGTTTTTATTTCAATTTTATTCATCTCTTTCATTTTTCAGGATTTCTTATTTCATATTTAGTTGGAGATTTTTAACTCATTCTTTTTCTAGTTTTTTTAATTGCATGCCCAAATTATTGATCTGTTCTTTCTCTATTTAATTGATACAAATATTTAGATATAGATTTTCCCTTAAGTACTGCTCTAGAAGCACTCCAAAGTTTTTTATATGTTGTCTTGTTATTCTCTTTAGTGAAATATTTGGTTCTATGATTTGTTCTTTCACCAACTTATTTTCTAAGATAAAATTGTTTAGTTTACAAATAATTTTAGTCTGTTTTTCCCAGCCTTTCTCAATCTAATTCTTATAGCATTATGATCCAAAAATAATACATTCAATATTTCTGCTTTCCTACATTTTGTTGTAAGGCTTTTATGTCCTATTATATGGTCAATTGAGTAAGATGACTAGTAGAGGTAGTATATTTGTTGTTGGTTTATACTCAGAGGAAACCCACTCTCCAGGCCTAAGTAGGCCAAGAGTCACCTCTTAGATCAAAATGATAAGAGCAGCTAACATGCTTAATTCATGATGTAAGAGTTAATTTTGTAAATAGCTACCACAATCTTACATTTTTTAACTCTTATATTTAGTCAAACCAATTGTAATTTTTATAAGGATTTATACCAGGTGTGCTAAGATGGTTTACTATAAATAAAACTATTAACATAATTAATTACTTCAACAAAAAATAACAAAAACAAGTGATTTTGTCAATAGATTCAACAAAAGCTTTTGACAAAATAGAATACCATTTCTATTAAAAACACTTAAAAGTATAGGCATAGAAAAGTCTTCAGGATACTTCCAGTTAAAATGGTGGCAGAGTAAGGAGCAGCACTGCTTGATCTCTCCTAACCAAAACATACAGGACTCTTGAAGGGGACATAAAAACGAATCCAGAGGAACAAAGGGACCCCACAACAGGGCCCAGCATTGAAGGTACTCGGAATCAGGGCATTTCCACGCTATAAAGGGGTGAAACAACTCTCACTAAAAGGCAAGAGGAAGAAGCCCCTCCCCTTCCCCCCACACCACTTACAGCACCAAGACCAGCCCACAACAGGTAAAGCAGATTTGGGGCACCCATTAAGTCACTGGCAGCTCCAGGGCTTGTTACTGAGAGCAGCAAGACTTAGGACTTCAAGAGGTCAAAGAACGCGCACTGACTCTCCAGAGAGCCTGCAAGGGTGAAAGCAGTGCCCTAGGCACGGACGAAGATCTCAAGCTCAGGCTTGGACCGTGAGTGGGGACCTGGTGAAGACAGCTGTGGAAGCAGCCCCTGAGACTGCTGAAAGAATCTCGGGCAGAGGGGCAGACCAGGAACGACCAGGAGGCTTGACCCCAAGAACAAGGATATCTGAGACCTTGGGAGCCTAGACAGAGCAGACAGAACCTGAGTGTGAGGACAAAGCTGAGAAGGTGCTGGGCTAACAATGGCAAGCCATAGGGAAGCCCAGAAGAGAAACATTATCAAGAAGAACTCTGGAACACTTGACAACTTTTACACAGAGAAAATCCAGACAACAGAGGAGGACAAACAAGTAATCATATCCAAACCTTCCCAAAACAATGAAAACTAGTCACAAGCTATTGAAGAGTTCAAATCAGAGATGATGAGAAAGATGGAAGAGATCTGGCAAGAAAATAACAGTTTAAAAGGCAGAATTTTGCATTTGGAAAGTGAGGCTGAGAAATCAAATGAACTGATAAGCAAATTGAACACCAGAAATTACCAGACTGAAAAGGAAAACCAGACCCTAAAGGCTAGAATTGAGCAATTAGAAGCTAATGATCTCTCAAGACAACAAGAACAAATAAAACAAAGTCAAAAGACTGATAAAATAGAAGGAAACATGAAATATCTCAATGAGAAAGTGACAGACCAAGAAAACCGGGCTAGAAGAGACAATTTGAGAATCATTGGTCTTCCAGAAAAAGCAGAAATTAATAGAAACTTGGACTCCATACTAAAAGAAATTATTCAGCAAAATTGCCCTGAAGTTCTACAACAAGAGGGCAATATAGACATTGAAAGGATCCATAGATTACCCTCTACACTAGACCCAGAACAGACAACACACAGGAATATAATAGCCAAATTGAAGAGCTTCCAAGTAAAAGAAAAAATATTACAAGAAGCCAGAAAGAGACAATTCAAATATCAAGGAGCACCAATTAGGATCACAGAGGATCTGGAAGCCTCCACACTAAAAGACCGCAAGGCTTGGAATATGATATTCAGAAAGGCAAGAGAACTCGGCCTAAAACCACAGATCAACTACATATTAAAACTAACTATATACTTCCAAGGGAAGTTATGGGCATTCAACAAAATTGAAGATTTCCAAGTATTTGCACAGAAGAGACCAGGACTAAATGGAAAGTTTGATATCCAACAACAAAAATCAAGAGAAACATGTAAAGGTAAATAAGAAACAGAGGAGAAAGAAAGAAAACTAATAATTTTTTAAATTAGCTTTTTTAAGGGCTTCAATAAGATCTAATTATCTGTATTCTTATGTGGAGAAATGCTATGTATAATTCTCTGTAGTGAACTCTATTCACTATTATAGTATTCACTATTATAGCAATCAGAAGAATAATTCATAGGGAGAGGGTGGAATACTAAATGGTCTAAGATGACATGGGGGGTGGGAAAGACGGGGGTGAATAGTAGGGGACACCAAGAGAAAACTGAGTGAATAAGAGAAATAGGGTATTCTATTACACACAAAGAGGGCATGGGAAGGGGAGGGGACAAATACTATTATAAGAAGGAGAGGAAGAGAGCATTAAGAGGTAATATTTAAACCTTACTCTCAATGTAATCAAACCAGAGAGGGAAGAGTAGGTACATTATCCATTGGGATAAAAAACTCTATCTAACCCTACTGAGAAAGTCAGAAGGGATAAACCAAGGGGAGCAGGGGAGTGGGGAGGTCAAAAAAGGGAGGGGAGAAGAAGGAGGAAGGAATTCATTAGGCCTTTAAAAATAAAAAGAGGTGAATAACAAGGGAGGGGGTAGAAAGGGAAGTTAATCAAAAGAAGGGACAAGGGACACTGGCTCAAAGCAAACCACTGGTTTAAAAGAAAATAGTTTAAGAAGAAGGGGTGGGACTAGGGAAGGATACAAAAATGTCAGTGAATGCACAACTGATAATTATAACTCTGAATGTGAATGGGATGAACTTGCTCATAAAACAGAAGCAAATAGCAGAGTGGATTAGAAACCAAAATCCTACCATATGTTGTCTACAAGAAACACATATGAGGCGGGTAGACATACACAAGTTTAAGGTTAAGGGCTTGAGCAAAATCTTTTGGGCATCAAATGAGAAAAAGAAGGCAGGAGTGGATATTATGATCACTGACAAAGCCAAAGTAAAAATAGATATGATTAAAAAAAGACAGGGAAGGTCATTACATCCTGATTAAAGGCAGTATAAACAATGAGGAAATAACACTGCTCAATATGTATGCACCAAGTGGTATAGCATCCAAATTCATAAAGGAGAAACTGGCAGAGCTCAAGAAGGAAATAGATAGTAAAACCATACTAGTGGGAGATCTAAATATTCCTCTTTCAGATCTAGATAAATCAAACCAAAAAATAAATAAGAAAGAGGTAAGAGAGGTGAATGAAGTCCTAGAAAAATTAGATTTAATTGATATGTGGAGAAAAATAAATAGGGACAAAAAAGAATACACCTTCTTTTCAGTTGCACATGGTACATTCACAAAGATTGACCATGTAATGGGCCATAGAAATATTACAAACAAATGCAAAAGAGCAGAAATAATAAATGTAACCTTCTCAGATCAAAAAGCAATAAAGATAATAATTAGCAAGGGCACCTGGACAGTCAAATCAAAAATTAATTGGAAATTAAATAATATGATTCTCCAAAACCAATTAGTCAAAGAATAAATCATAGAAACAATCAACAATTTCATTGAAGAGAATGACAATGATGAGACATCCTACCAAACTCTGTGGGATGCAGCCAAGGCAGTACTCAGGGGGAAATTTATATCCTTGAGTGCATATATTAACAAATTAAGGAGGGCAGAGATTAATGAATTGGGCATGCAACTCAAAAAACTAGAAAGCGAGCAAATTAAAAATCCCCAGATGAAAACTAAATTGGAAATACTAAAAAGCAAGGGAGAAATTAATAAAATTGAAAGTAAAAGAACTATTGAATTAATAAATAAGACCAGAAGCTGGTATTTTGAAAAAACAGATAAAATAGACAAAGTACTGGTCAATCTAATAAAAAAAAGGAAAGAAGAAAACCAAATTGACAGTATCAAAGATGAAAAGGGAGACCTCACCTCTAATGAAGGGGAAATTAAGGCAATCATTAAAAACTGTTTTGCCCAATTATATGGCAACAAATGTAACAATTTAGGAGATATGGATGAATATTTACAAAAATATAAATTGCCTAGTTTAACAGCAGAAGAAATAGAATACCTAAATAATCCCATATCAGAAAGAGAAATTGAACAAGCTATCAAAGAACTCCCTAAGAAAAAATCACCAGGACCTGATGGATTCACAAGTGAATTCTATCAGACATTCAAAGAGCAACTAATCCCAATACTATACAAATTATTTGATATAATAAGCAAAGAAGGAGTCCTACCCAATTCCTTTTATGACACAAATATGGTACTGATTCCAAAGCCAGGTAGATCAAAAACAGAGAAAGAAAACTATAGACCAATCTCCCTAATGAACATAGAGGCAAAAATCTTAAATAGAATACTAGCAAAGAGACTGCAGCAAGTAATTAAGAAGATCATCCACCATGATCAGGTGGGATTTATACCAGGAATGCAAGGATGATTCAACATTAGCAAAACCATCCACATAATTGACTATATCAACAGTCTAGCAAACAAAAATCACATGATTATCTCAATAGATGCTGAAAAAGCCTTTGATAAAATACAGCATCCATTCCTATTAAAACACTGAAAAGTATAGGAACAGAAGGACCTTTCCTAAAAATAATAAACAGTTGTTACAATTAAAAATAATAAAGACTGATATAAATATAGAAATTAGTATTTTAATTAAAGCCATGCTGATAGGGATAAAATCATTAGACCATGCGCTCGTAAGGATTCAAAACTGCCACCTCAGCCATTATTGTTACCTCCCATCTCTTCTCGCGCCTGCTAGCCAAAGAAGCCAGTTCAAAGTCACTTCCCCCTACTTAAAGCTGTCCCTCACCTTGAATACGTAATCCAAAACAGGAAAGCTGTTGGACCACGGTAAATGTAGTTTGATAGTTCCCACGTGTCCATAGAAAATATATATATATATACTTTTAAATGGCATTTCCCAAATTTCAATTAACACAGTATATACCTAAAACCATCAACAAGCATCATATGCAATGGGGATAAATTAGAAGCCTTCCCAATAAGATCAGGAGTGAAACAAGGATGCCCATTATTACCTCTATTATTCAAATAGTACTAGAAACACTAGCAGTAGCAATTAGAGAAGAAAAAGAAATTTAAGGTATCAAAATAGGCAATGAGGAGACTAAGCTAGCACTCTTTGCAGATGATATGATGGTATACTTAAAAAATCCTAGAGAATCAACTAAGAAGCTGGTAGAAATAATCAACAACTTTAGCAAAGTTGCAGGATACAAAATAAATGAACATAAATCATCAGCATTTCTATATATTTCCAACACATTAGAGCAGCAAGAGATAGAAAGAGTAACACCATTTAAAATCACCCTAGACAATATAAAATACTTGGGAATCTATCTACCAAAACAAACACAGCAATTATATGAAAACAACTACAAAACACTTTCCAAACAATTAAAACTAGATCTAAACAATTAGAAAAATAATGATTGCTCATGGGTAGGACAAGCTAACATCATAAAAATGACCATTCTACCCAAATTAATTTACCTATTTAGCACCATACCTATCAAACTACCAAAAAACTTTTTTACTGAATTGGGAAAAAATATAACAAAGTTCATCTGGAATAACAAAAGATGAAGAATATCAAGGGAAATAATGAAAAAAAATGTGAAGGTAGGGGATCTACCAGTACCAGATATTAAATTGTACTATAAAGCAGCGGTCATCAAAATGGTACGGTACTGACTAAGAGACAGAAGGGAGGATCAGTGGAATAGATTTGGATTAAGTGACATCAACAAGGCAGTGTATGATAAACCCAAAGAGTGCAACTTTTGGGACAAAAATTCACTATTTGACAAAAACTGTTGGGAAATTTGGAAAACAATATGGGAGAGATTAGGTCTCGATCAACATCTCACACCCTACACCAAGATAAACTCAGAATGGTTGAATGACTTGAATATAAAGAGGGAAACTATAAATAAGTTAAGTGAACACAGAATAGTACACTTGTCAGATCTCTGGGAAAGGAAAGATTTTAAAACCAAGCAAGAGTTAGAGAAAATTACAAAATGTAAGTTAAATGGTTTTGATTATATTAAGCTAAAAAGCTTTTGTACAAACCAAAACAATGTAGGCAAGATCAGAAGGGAAACAACAAATTGGGAAAAAATCTTTATAACAAAAAACTCTGACAGGGGTCTAATCACTCAAATATACAAGGAGTTAAATCAATTGTATAAAAAAATCAAGCCATTCCCCAATTGATAAATGGGCAAGAGACATGAATAGGCAATTTTCAGGTAAAGAAATCAAAAGTATCAATAAGCACATGAGAAAGTGTTCTAAATCTCTAATAATTAGAGAAATGCAAATCAAAACAACTCTGAGGTATCACCTCACACCTAGCAGATTAGCTAAAATGAAAGAAGGGGAGAGTAATGAATGCTGGAGGGGATGTGGCAAAATTGGGACATTGATGCATTGCTGGTGGAGTTGTGAACTGATCCAACCATTCTGGTTGGCAATTTGGAACTATGCTCAAAGGGCTATAAAAGAATGCCTGCCCTTTGATCCAGCCGTACCATTGTTGGGTTTGTACCCCAAAGAGATCATAAATAAACAGACTTGTACAAAAATATTTATAGCTGCGCTTTTTGTGGTGGCAAAGAACTGGAAAATGAGGGGATGCCCTTCAATTGGGAAATGGCTGAACAAATTGTGGTATATGCTGGTGATGGAATACTATTGTACTCAAAGGAATAATAAACTGGAGGAATTCCATGTGAACTGGAAAGACCTCCAGGAACTGATGCAGAGTGAAAGGAGCAGAGCCAGAAGAACATTGTACACAGAGACTGATATACTGTGGTAAAATCGAATACAATGGACTTCTATACCAGCAGCAATGCAATGACACAAGACAGCTCTGAGGGATTTATGGTAAAGACTACTACCCACATTCAGAGGAGGGACTGCAGGAGAGGAAACATATAAGAAAAACAACTCCTTGAACACATGGGTCGGGGTGGACATGATTGGGGATGTAGACTCGAAACTACCACACCAATGCAACTATCAACAATTTGGAAATAGGTCTTGATCAAGGACACATGACAAAACCAGTGGAAATGTGTGTCTGCCATGGGTGGGGGGAATGCTGGGGGTGAAGGGGAAAGTAGGAGCATGAATCATGTAACCATGTTAAAAATGAATATTAATAAATGTTTAAATTTTAAAAATGAATATTAATAAATGTTTTTAAAAGTATAGGCATAAATGGACTGCTACTTATAATAAGTAGAATTTTATATTTGAAACCATTAGCAAACATTATCTGTAGTGGGGACAAGTTAAAAAGCCTCCCCCTAGAAAATCAGGAATTAATTGTTCTTTCAATATTTGGAAAAATTCACTTCTGAATCCATGCAGCCCAGCAGCTTCTTTTTTAAGGAATTCTTTGAAAGCTCATTCAATTTCTTTTTCTGAAATGTAGTTGTTTAAGCATTCTATGTCCTCTTCTGTTAATCTCAGCAATCTACATTTTTGTAAGTATTCTTATTGACATGTAATTGAGAAAAATAACTCCTAATAATTACTTTAATTTCCACTTTATTCATTATGAATTTACCTTTTTCATTTTTATACTGATAATTTGGTTTTCTTTCTTTTTTGGTCAAATTAATTAATAGTTCATCTGTTTGGGGGGGGAATAAAACCTGCTATTTCTCTCAGTTATTAGTTCAATGGTTTTCTATTTCAATTTTATTCATCTCTTTCATTTTTCAGGATTTCTTATTTCATATTTAGTTGGAGATTTTTAACTTATTCTTTTTCTAGATTCTTTAATTGCATGCCCAAATTATTGATCTGTTCTTTCTCTATTTAATTGATACAAATATTTAGAGATATAGATTTTCCCTTAAGTACTGCTCTAGAAGCACTCCAAAGTTTTTTTATATGTTGTCTTGTTATTTTCTTTAGTGAAATATTTGGTTCTATGATTTGTTCTTTTGCCAACTTATTTTTCAAGATAAAGTTGTTTAGTTTACAAATAATTTTAGTCTGTTTTTCCCCAGCCTTTCTCAATCTAATTTTTATAGCATTATGATCCAAAAATAATACATTCAATATTTCTGCTTTCCTACATTTTGTTGTAAGGCTTTTATATCCTATATATGGTCAATTGAGTAAGAGAACTAGTAGAGGTAGTATATTTGTTGTTGGTTTATACTCAGAGGAAACCCACTCTCCAGACCTGAGCAGGCCAAGAGTCACCTCTTAGATCAAAATGCAATCTGACTCTTCTTTTAAAAACAGTAAAATAGGTTTATTTATAGTCAATTAAAAGAAATGATGGAAGACCAGAGAAGGAGTCCCTAAATCTTATATCTAGATTCTCCACCCAACTTGTACAGATTCTTCACAGAACCATCTTCAGGTCTTTAAGCTGCTTAAATCTGCCCTCTCTACCTAAAATTCCCACTCTATATAATCTACCCTAAGCTACTGAAATACTCAAAATGAACTGTAGACACAATAAAAGTTCATCAGAGTAGATAGAGGGTTTGAACTCTCAATGAGCTCAGCCTCTTAGATAAAGGCCAAGATGGCTACAAGCTTCCTCTTCAAAGACAGGGTTTTATCTGGATTCTGGCTCTCACACACACATTCAGTCAGGAAATCTCTCAGGAACCAGGAGCTTACAAGACTCTGGGAGATGGCAACTGGAGATAGGAATGGACAAGATCTCAGGAATCTAATAGCTAGAACATAGGATCTCCAGGTATCAGGAAAGGCAATTCACCTCCTTCAGGCATAGAATAAGAGCCAACAGAAAATTGCTCTCCTGTCTCTGCTCTCCTGTCTGAATAGGAAAACAAGATCCTAACTGCTTCTGTGTGTGTCCGTTTAAGCAATCCTCCTATTCCAGAATGGGGGGTCCATAAAGTTCTGTGCATTTGCCCAGTTTTTCTTTGCAAAACCTATCTCTTTACAAACTCTCTCTTTCTCTATTCCACTCTCTCCAGTTATAAGAATTAAAATGGGTTTGGGTCAAATTAAGAATTATGAAAAGTTTTGGTCACAATTTATAATAATTAAAAATTAAACTATGAGTATTTTAGTAGCTTTAGTAGCTTTATTACAGCAAAAGTAGAGATAGTAAAGAGAGGGAAATGTAGGAAATAGGTAGAGAATATTGCCTAGCTAAATAACCCAAGTGGAGATCTGAGTGCCTCCAGACCACAAGTGTGAATCCAAATGTGAATCTCGCCACCCCACAAGAGTGTCTCCAGCCAAGCATTTCACCAACCCCAAGGGAGACTGATGCCACAAAGACTGAGCATCACTGAAGAGAGCATCACACCAAAGACAGAAGAGCCTAAAGGCCAGTTTCTCTGTCCAGGGTGTCCTCAACCCTAGGGAGTCACTGAAGACAAACAGCTCAGAGCCACCAACACAGAATGAAATCCAATGCAGAGATACCAACGCAGCAGAATCCCTCCAATGCAGAAGTCCCTGTTCAGCTCTCTGGTCTTGCCTTTTATAACCCTTTTTCCATATCACTTCCTGTCTCTGGTTTCTACTTCCTTTTACTGTTGACTGCTCTATCACATATCAGGAACCAATCATAGTTTAGCATTGCCATGGGCAGGGGGAGGGGAATGCTTGTGGGATCCAATTCAAGTCTTTGAGGTGTGAACTTCCTTTTCTAGTAAAAGATTAATTCAGCCTGAAAAGACGGGTACTCCAAGTTCTTGATTAAGTTAAAATAAACAAAGGAGGATAATTCCATTTACACAGAGTCCAGGGCCAGATCTAAGACCAGATCCCCTATAGCCCAAGGGAGTTGGTGCATCATGGCCTTGGATGGAAAGGTCTGTGTTTGAGCAGTGAGGGAGTTATCTTTAAAGGAGAAAGTGTAGAGCTAAGAGTATGCAGCAACCTGTAGGTCCTAACTGGGAACAAAAAGAAAATGAAACAGAGAGGCTGAAGGCTCAGGGGAAGGGAGAGGACAAAGGTTTTTGTCTCACTTCCTCATCTCTTTCAATCATTGTGAGCCTTGGTATTATCATCAGATGACAGACAGTAGTAATCAGCCTCATCCTCAGCCTGGCTCCCAGAGATGGTTAATGTGGCCACCTTGTTGCTGCTGGAGCCTGAGAATCGGTCAGAGACCCCCTCTGGTCGTTCCTTGTCACTGTAAATGACCAGCACAGGAGTCTGGCCCCATTTCTGCTGGTACCAATGAGCATACCTCTTATCCAGCTGATCCCCTGCACAGGTGATGGTGGCTGTCTGCCCCAGAGTCACAGACATGGAGGGAACCTGGGTCAGCACATAGGAGGCCAGAGAACCTGGAAGGAAAGGAGAAAAGACTTGTCCTGGTACTCCACAGCTTAGAACGGGGAGGAAGTGAGAGATCCTCCACTGCAATATCTCTCAGGGTGAGCTCAACCTCAGGGTCCTGGAGGGTCTGAGTCAGGAAATAGCACTAGGCACCCTACCTGTGACAACAGTCAGGAAAGGGAGAAGGAGAGGAACCCAAGTCATGGTGGAGACACCCCAAGAGCTCTAACACCTGAAGTCCCCACTGCTGAAGCTGGAAGTCCCAAATTTGTTTTATATCCTCTCTGGGATCCAGGGGGTGGGACTTGCAAAGAGATCACTTCCCCTCCCCTCTCTTTGTGTCCCAATCCCCTCCTCATGCCCAGGTTTGAATGTTCCCAAGACTACATGAGGTTTGAGGCTTAACAACTCATAGTCTGTCCCAGCGGCCTAGGAAGGAAGCACCTGTCTGGTGGCCACACAGAAAAAATAGCCTGAATCAGAGACCTCAGGGATGAGAGTCCTTTAACTCATTGTCAGCCAAGCTGAGTCAACAACCTCAAGCCAACAGCTCCCTCTGGAGCTCAGAGACCTCCTGGGAGGGGCAGAAGACAGGCTGCTGAACCCCTGGACCAGCATCTAGAGCCCATCCTCTCAAAGGCAGAAAAATCAGGTAAGGGAGACTGGATATCTTCCAAGGACTAGAGCCCTATTGGCCAGTCCCTCATGAGAAAATAGATGGAGAGCTATAAAGAGGAGGAGGAAGAGAGCTGTGGACAAGATGCTGGATGACCTCAATGTTCTATGTAAAGTAGAGGGTAAATTAACCTGTGGACAGCTAGGTGATGAAGTGGTTAGAGTGCTGGGTCTAGTCAGTAGAATTCATCCTCTTGAGTTCAAATCCAGACTCAGACACTTACTGTGTAATCCCTGGCAAGTGGCTTAACCCTGTTTGCTTCAAATCCTCATCTATAAAATGATCTGGAGAAAGAACTGACAAAACACTTTAGGATCTTTCCCAAGAAAATTTTAAATGGGGACACAAAAAGTGAGACATGATTGGAATGACTGAACAAGAAAAAGATCCCCTACTAAGGGAATGAAGACAGTGGTGAGGGCTTGAGAACCATGGGAAGAAATAGAAAAAAAAAATATTTTCTGGATTGTGAAAGGAAGAGTGATGCAGAAAAACTAAAAGAATTTTTGTCTGTAGGGCAGTGAGAGCTCAAGTGGGTTAAGTGTATAGAGGACCCTAAGATTGTTCTTGGACCTGAGAGTGATGATGGTTGTTCTCAGGTCAGGGATGAGGAGGGACCAATGGTCACCAACCTCATTGCCATTGTCAGGGTGGGAGATGCTCGCAGTGGTTCCCAAACTTTTTTGGCCTACCGCTGCCCCCCTTCCAGAAAAAAATATTACTTAGCCCCCTGGAAATTAATTTTTTAAATTTTAATAGCAATTAATAGGAAAGATAAATGCACCTGTGGCCATCACCTCTCTCCTGCATCACTGCAGCACCCACCAGAGGGTGATAGTGCCCACTTTGGGAATCACTTATAGAGTGTATAGGAACCCAGATATAAATAGAATCCTTCCTTGCCTTCCTTCCTAAACCTGGGCTTCTCTCAGTTGGGCAAGGAGACCCTTCCTACTTGCCTTCCACTGCTCATTCTTTGCCCTCAGATAGCCTCACTCATTCTGGTTACAGTCACATTCAGAGTTTAATCAAATCATTCCTAAGCTGTTCTAGTCATTGTTTTCTCTTCAAAATCAATATATTACTAACAGTTGGAATGTGTCCACTATGTGCCAAGCCCTGTCCTAGGTGCTAGAAAGACTAGAACATTATAAGGTACTAGCTGCTACTTCTTCATCCCTGTGCTTTACATGTCCTTGAGATGTCTTCCCTGAGGCACAAAGCCTAGATACTTCCATGGTCCCCCCAGTGGGAGCTTCTGCCATAATTAGGATGTCACTTCCTGACAGGTAGAGATGATCTGTTTCCTTAAGAGCCATAAGATATGTTTGGTTAGTTAGCTGAAATCTCCTTAATTTCCAGTTCTTTGAGCTACCACAAAAAGGAATTGTTATCAATATTTTTGTATATAGAGGACCTTTTCCTCTTTCTTTGATATCATTTGGAGATAAGCCTAGCAGAGAAATAGCTGGGTCAAAAGGAATACAACATTAATATTTTTTGTAAAGAACACCAATTATTTTCCAAAACTATTATATCCATCCATGTGACCACCAAGAGTACACCAATTTTCCCAAGCCCCAGCAACATTTACCATTTTCTTCTTTGTCATCTTTGTTACCTTGATAGGTATGAAGTGATATCTCAGAATTGCTTAAATTTACATTTCTTGAATGAGTGGTGATCTGAAGCATTTGTTCATATTGCTTTTGATAGTCTGGGTTTCTTCCTTTGAGTGCTGTCTATTAATATCTTTAGACCATTTATCAATTGGGCAAGAGTTCTTATATATTGATTTTTATAAAATACTTTTTTATTTTCAATTATGTGTAAAAACAACTTCAACATTTCTTTAATTGTGAATTTGAAATTCTCTCTCTCCAAAACTCTCTTCCACCATTCATTGAGAGGGAAAGCAATTTTACATACCATTTACATGTGCAGTCATGCAAAATTTCCACTTTAGTCATGTTGTAAAAGAAAACACATTTTTTTAAAGGAAGAAATAAAAACAAAAGTGTTTTTTTAAGTTTTTTTCTCTCTTCATTCAGTCTCCAGAAGTTCTTTCTCTGGAGTTGAAAAACACTTTTCATCATAAGTCCTTGAGAATTATCTTGGATGACTGTATGGCTAATATCTAAGTCATTCACAATTGGTAATCATACTGTGGAAAATTAATATTGAATTGTGATGTTTTTGTGAAATAATTTTCCCCCTTTTTCTAAAGTGAGGCTACTTTTAGTTTCTCCTTTACACTACTAAAATGGGTTGGGATCTTTTGTCTTAATTAAGGATAAAAGGATTAAGGGCAGTTCAACTGCTTGAACGCATGGGTTGGGGTGGACATGATTGGGGATGTGGACTGGAAACTACCACACCAATGCAACTACCAACAATTTGGAAATTGGTCTTGATCAAGGACACATGACAAAACTAGTGGAAATGCGCATGGGTAGGGGGTGTGCGGGGGGGGGGTTGAAGGGGAAAGGAGGAGCATGAATCATGTAACCATGTTAAAAATGAATATTAATAAATGTTAAAAAAAAAAAAAAAAGGATTAAGGGCAGGAATGACCAGCCAAGATGAACCCTGATTAAGAGTGCCTAAGTGTGGCTAAGCAGCCATGTTGAGCACATTTAAAATAGAATGATTTGGGTCATGTTTCAGAATGGGCTGCCATCTTACCTGTCTTAAGCAACAACATGCCCCTCCCATGATGAAGTAATAAGGGAAGAGTTGAGGTCTCTAAGTCTATCTACTCAGAAGCTATTTATCAATTATAGGTGTCTTGGGATGTCCAGGGAAGGGTCTGAGTGATGAGCTCACAAGTGGTCACACACTTGCACCAGAGGAGTAGGGACACTTGCTTTTTTGGACTGTGGAGAAATTTAAAAGGAAACTCAGCCTCAAATACATAGTGTTTGACCCTGGACAAGTCATTTTTTAAATCTCTGTGTGCCTCTGTGGTTACATCTTTAAAATGGGGATAATAAAAAGCCAAGGTTGTTGTGAGGATCAAATAAGGTAACAATTATCAAATGCTTAACACCAGAGCTGGGGACATGAGAGGTGCCTCATAAAGGCTTACTGACTGTCTGACACCAAGAATCAGAAATGAGAGGACAAGAAGACAGTTAAGGCACAAGCCCTGCTCTCCAGGAGTTTAAAATCCAATAGAGGCTAAAGGTATGTCTACAAGTAACTATGATGAAAGGGAGAGATCTATATGGGCTTGAATGACAAGGCTATGAAGGGAAGCAGAGCAAATTAAGGCTAGAAAGGGATGAGAGTCAGAATGTAGAGCCCTGAATGCCAGGATCAGAATCAGTCTAACTCTAAATTTAGGAGAATATAGCATTGGCATAAGATACATAGTATGGGATGTGTGATATCTGTGCTCAATGATATTTCACCGAATAATGAAATTATTCAATAGGCAATGGGGAAACTCTGGGGACTTTTGAGCAGGTGAATCACATAACTAGGAACACTCTAGGAAAGTTGTCACATGAGACCAGATGTCCCTGAAGCCCCTCCCAGCTCAGAGAATCTGTGTGTCTGTGGATCTGAGGTCAGAAGGAAGGGCTGCTTCTCAGAAGAGACTTGTTTTGCTCTGCCCAAGAGACTCCAAAACCAGGAGCAATGGGGACGAGACTGCAAAGAGAAGATTCCAGCTTTTACCTAGACCAAGGCAAAATGGGAGGGATGGAGCTTCCCTAACTGGGGGTCTCCAAGCAGAGACTGGAGGGCCACTTATTGGGGATGTCATTGGGGCTGGGACATGGGCAGGACTGGATAGTCTTTGTGGTGCCTGTCACCCCTGACTGAGATTTCAAGATTCCAGTGACTCTTAGACTATTAGAGCAGCTGGGCAAATGTCAAGAATGGAACTGGGGACTCCAAAATGCATAGGCTCCGTGACAGTTGGCTGGGAGGCTCTTTGTGTTATCTTCACCAGAAAGGATTAGCAAATAGCTCAGGGCCAGAACTTTGAAACAGAGCATGCTGCCAGCTCTCAGAGAAGGGAGCTGAACAGGCCTGGGAAGGTTTTAGGCCCTTGTTGTGGGTTTGGAGAAACCAATGCACCATGGTTAAACAGAAGAATCAGAGAGAGGATAATCTGGGTGAGGAAAACATCATCTGGGACAAAGGTGCTGGTTGAGAGAAGGGAGAAAATGCTTCAAAAGAAAGAGCTTCTTTCTTTTGTATCACTACTGACCTTGAAAAAAATCCTGGGCGAGTCCAGCATTGAAGGCAGGAGAGCATATGAGGAGCTGTCCCTTGGGAACACACCTGCACCCTGTCACCACTGACTCTCAGCCATGTCCTCCTGTCATGCCCGACAGATTTCCCAACCAGCAAGGCCCTAGGGAGCCAAAACATACCTACCGGCCACCAGGGTTTTGGTCCAACTCTCAGTCACAGTGGTATGTCTTCGGTGAAGGGACCAAACTGACCATCCTGGGTAAGTAGCCTTTGCGCTCCCTGTCCCTCCTTGCCTTGTTCAGGTTCTTGCCTTTCTGTCTGAGAGTCACCCACTTACCGGAGGGTCTCCCTGGGGCCAGGAGGCTAGAAGTGGCAGACCAACTTGGAGGGGAATATGGACTATGAACCTGCAGTAAGGCACTCAGTCTCTGGGACACCCTCTGAAAAAAACATTGTCCCCAGCTTGGGGACAAAGTAGAAGATTATTGGACAAGGCAGAGCAAAACCAGGTTTCCCAGTAAAGGAATCAGAAGGGTTGTATTCTTTCCCTTCTTTCATGTTAGTCCCCTTACATTAGGAAGACTTCAGGAGACCCAGGGCTCACTCGGCATGGGGATAATGAGGCAAGCCAAACTTTGGTCCCCAAAGTCTCTGGCTTGCTGGGACAGACAGAGTAAACATTCTGGTTGAGTCTCCAAGGTTGCAATGAAGAACAAGAGGGCATCACAAGGGATAGGTTCAGGGGCCTTGCCTACTAGACTGCCTGGGAGGGAAACCCCAACTGAGGACTGTCTGGGGAGGTAAGGCAGGGAAAGCCAAAACATGGAGACCCTAAAGAGCAGCTCTTGGGGATCTCAGGTCTTACACTCTTGAGGGAATGGAGGGCAATGGAATGGGGCAGGGAGCCAAAGCCAGGCTTGGGGCATCCCAAACTATGACATGAAGGAGACAGTGTGGGCTGCTCTAAACTTAGACTTACAGCAACTGGGGTTGGAATGATTCTTTAGTACTCATTAGTTAAGAGAATCTGGGCAAGTTAAAGAAGCTCTCCAGGTCTTTGTTACCTCATCTGTAAAATACAGTGGGCCAACGCAAAAATCTTAGAGGTCCTTTCTAGCTCTGTCTGTGATTGTGTGAAAAGAACAAGAAAGGATGTTAACTGAGCAGTTGGAGTTGATCCAAAGGTCACAGCAGCCTCAGCAGAGGCTAGCACAAATGGGAAGAAACTGAGAGTGGGAAAATAGGTGCCTTGGAAAAATTGAATGAGGCTCTGCTGTTCTTAAGCATGGAAGAAATTCTTGAGGGGAAAGGTTAAAGGGTAGGCATGATGAAAGACTGCCCAATCCCTAAGGAAGGCAGAGAAAAGTCTCCCCAGAAAAGAGGAACAGTGCAAATGAAGCCAAGAGCTGCATAGGTGAGGACTACCAGGGGCAGGAATCAGAGATCTTAAGGCAGAATCTTGGCATATCATAAAAGAACGGGAAGGCGGTTGGGAGTGATGAGATCTTGCAATCATGTTGTCATCGGTATGACTCTGTCAGCTTTATTTGATTTATTTCCTCCTCCAGAGAGGGGAAATGACTTCCCAACATCATATACTAGCGCAATAGAAAGCAGTCAGGGTCAAGAGAAAGAAAGAGGGTTCTCTAGATGCAAAGAAAGGAATACATTTGTCAGAAATTCCCTGGGGCAAGGAAAGATTAGAAATGTAAAGAACAGGAGCAAAACTCCAAATGTTACTGCATTTCTATTCTGTGCAACACTAACTTCCTTCCCTTACTCTTCAACGTTACCAGGTCAGCCCAAGGCACCCCCACGGTCATAGCCTATGGTCCATCCAAGGATGAGCTGCACACCCCAAAGGCCACACTTCTGTTTCTCATCAGAAGCTTCTACCCAAGCTCCATGGAGGTGACCTGGACCAAGAATGGCTCCCCTGTGTCCAGTGGGGTACACACCAGCAAGCCAGCATGCCAGAGTGACATGTATTCAGCCAGCAGTTACCTCTCAGTCAACACCAACCAATGTAGGGGAAACAACATATATATGCCTGCAAGGTCACCCATGAGGGCCAGGTCATACAGAAGGAGCTGTCCCCCAGGCAGTACACTTAGAGGCCCTCACCCTCCAGGACCCGTCTCTCCATCCCCATATATGAGCAGGCCCAGTTCATCACCCCCTCTCCCCTGCTTCTAATAAAGATTTTTTCTTTCTCATTCAATTGCCTCTCATGTCTTCTGTGTTGGGTATCACCTTCCCTCCCTTCATGATGCCTCCCAACTCAGGGCCTCTTTTGCCCCTCATGTCCAAAGACCAGCTGAGGCCAAGTCCTTGGCTACATGGAAGATGAAAGATGCTGCCTCCAGAGTCCAGGAACTGCACTGTGTCCCAGCATCTCCATCACACAAGCACAAGGGGAGGGGAGGGAGAAGAAGAGGAACAGGGGAGGAGGGAGAATGGCCAGGAAATAGTCCTCCAAAAATGAAAGGAAAGGGAAGGATCACAGTGGAACCCCTCACCATACCAGCTCACATCCAAGGAATGCAATGGAAAAGCTCCTCCCATCCTGAGGACCCCAAAGTGGCATGGGACTAGATCAGACCAACCTCCTTCTAAAGAGTCTAAGGGCCACAGGACACTGGCTCCTGAGTACAAGGAGGGGACCCGAATCCAGACATGTATTCCTACCCCTGGGGGACCTTTACCAAGTCTAAACCTCCCTGGATTCAGTTGCCTCATCTGTAAAGTGAGCAGCTGATACAAGGTAACTTCTAAGGCACTCTTCAAATAGCTAAAGGGCCATCACAACATGGAAGAAGGATGCTCATACTTCCAAGATCCAAAACCCACAATCAGAAGGACCTGAACAAGGAAATAGAGTAGAGCACCTTGGAGGGAAAATTGCCCACATTTGGAGCTCTCCGTAGTAGAATGAGCTCCCCTGCACATTAGCCAAAAGGACTTGGTCTTGACAGGCAGAAATACAATGCTGGGAATGCTGGACCAGGAACTCTTTGGATGAGAAGCCTCCTAGGTATCTTAAGATCTGGGAGTCCAGCCAGTGAGAGGATCAGTGAGGTCAGAGAGCTCTTCGGGGAAACACGGCTACAGAGCTGCATGACAGCCCTCATTGGCATGGCTCCTCAACAGAGAAAGACAAAGCCATTTAATGAGAAAGGGAAGATGCCATACGTAGGTCCCTGACCTGAATCTAAGAGCCCCTCTGCCCTTACTTACACTAGTCTGGGGGAATCTAGGCCCCATCTAAGAGTGATGTTCCTCTGTATGATGGGCATCAAATCCTCAAAGCACCGCCAACCCAGACTGATGAGAGGGAAAAAATCTGTAAGACCTGTTGCCAACTGCCAAGTGTCAGGTAAATGCTTGGCACAGTGGTCAACACATCCTTGGTACCTTATCAGGGTTGAATGATTATAAATATTGGTTGAGAAGAGCTGAATTCTGAGACCTTGGCATTCCTCATTGCTCACACACAAGAGGACATGAAGCCTACGAACTCAGACTCTTCAGTCCCACCTGACATGGCCACCCTACACTTGGGAAAGCCCTGATTCTAGACACAGAAAAGAGAAGCTCAGCCCAGAGCCAGCCTCAGGACACACATGTGTCTTTCCTTGGCTCACTTAAGCAACCCTGAACCCACCCTCCATGAATCCTGCTCTCATAACCATGGGAACACTCCAGGAAACAGTGATGCCCCAAAGTGCTCTAATTTGGGGTGAAGACTCAAGATTCCATTCCAGTACCAATGCTCCTATCACATATGGATCAGAGAGTCAATCCCACCAGCCCCCTAAAGCCAGTGAAGAGAACATAACATTCTTGCCTCTACACAGGAGTGCTGTTGGGGTGAAGGAACAAAAGAGGAAAAGGAAAGATTAATTCGAAATCCCTGCTACCCTGAACTGTAGTCCCTTCTGCTCTGGTCCTTTTGGGAGTCTCCTGGAAATATGGGTCCCAAGAGTTGGGAGCCAGGACAGAGGGGTGGATGGTCAGTGCTTTGAGATACAAAGGTGACAGACACCTGAGGGAAGTCACTACAAGCCCCAGCTCTGCAGCAGGAGAACTGAACAGGTGATGCTTGAAGGTGACTTCCTGAAGTCTTGGATACACCCATGGGATGTCCCATGGGAAGCCACATCCACATGGATAATGGGCAACAACAAGATTTGGGTTCAAGTCTTGGCTGTAGAGGCAAGTGTTCACTGTCACAGGCACCTACCCCAGCTCTCTGATGAAGAGGAAGGATGCCGCCAGACCCTGACCAGGTGGAGATGTCCCTAGTTGAGGGGCCAGTGCTCCTGTCTCACAGCTGCAGAGGGCTAAGGGGGAGGAGATGGGGGTCAGAGACAATCACTATCAGGTTTTTATGGGGGTCTGTGTCACAGTGTTTGGTGTTTTCAGTACTGGGGACCAGTTGATCATCCTGGGTGAGTCACTTGTTTACTTCTCTCCATTTCTGGGATACTCGGGAACCTGAGAAAGTGGTTCCTAATCTCTGCCTATCTGGGGGGTCCCCAACATTCAACAATTTTTCCAACAAAATCTTTCCTCTCTTTCTCCAATTATTTCTCCTTTTCAACCAAAAGACTGGATTCCCCCCTTGATCTCGTTCATTCTCATACTCAACCTTCTCATTCCATGTGCCCTGGACACACCCTTCCAGGTGAGCCCTTGTCCAATTCTGCCTAGGATCAGGGACCTTCCGCATGTCCAAATTATAGGGGCTATCTTGTTTACCATTATTCACATTTCCACTATTGAGCCAAGTACCAACAAAAACAAAATCTTTAATAAATGCTTCATAGCCACACTCCATGATAGAGTCCAAGTAAAAGCATTTCATTTTTTATTATTTCTAAAGCAGTTAGCACAGTTCCACCACCTGCAAACCTTCAGGCTATCTCGGGGCATAAATCTGTGTTGGGTCATAAGCAGAGAGATGCAAGGCCTGAAGGTAGTGCTGGAAGAGGGAACCATTCACAGAAATGGGGGCAAAATGGCTCCTCCCTTTGGCCTTTGAGGAGATCCAATAGAGTTATATATATATAGGCAATATAATACAGATAGAGATAGAGATAGAGATAGAGATAGAGATAGAGATAGAGATAGAGATAGAGATAGAGATAGAGATAGAGATAGAGATAGAGGCAACTTTCTCCATGGCAGAAAGGTGATGGGTTTAGGAAGCCAAATGAGACACACAGAAACCCCAATATATGTACAGCCAATGACAAAACAGCAGGAAATATGATTGTTTTGCTTGACTAGACATATTGTTACAAGGAATTTGTTTTTCTTTTCCTTTTCGATGGGTTAGGAAGGAGAGAAAATAGGCATTTGTTGAGTCTTTTTTAATAGAGAAGTGATGAGTTCCATGATGTGGAACGTTCGCTTCATTGTCTAATGAGATCACTTTACTGAATTACTTTACATTATGAACAAGAAAGCTCTCATGGATTGGACAGCAATCAGAAAATATTTGCAATGTCAAAACAAAATGTAACAAAAAAACATTTAAAATCTCCTCTAATTCCTTGTCCTCTACTCTCCTGGCCAGTCTCTGATTTAGCCCTTCTGATATTACCCTCCCAGGGCCATGCCTCACTTTTCCATCCATCCTGCAGTCAGGGAAGATTCTGGGGGAAAGATTGTGCCCTTGGTTGGGTAGAGGGGGTCACAAAAGGATCCTGATACATTAAGACTGCAAGGATCGGGGGTGGGACAAAAAGAGCCAGAAGAAGGCCGTTGGTGACAGTTACTGATAGGTGAGACCAGAGAGAATTCTGGGTACTTCTCCTGGGGAAGAAGGAGGAGGAAAGGACTTCTGGTGGAGGATTGAGGGAGGGAGAAGGAGAACATCCCAGCTCGAATCCAGTCCTGAGAGCTTCCTGAGGATCTTTCTTTGGACATTGATACCCTGATTCCCTGGTCAAAGGCATCTCATCCCTTCTCATCCATCAAGACTTCAGTCAGCAAAGTTTCTGGACTCCATTTTGGGAGTGATCTCTTGGGCTCCTTCCCCCATTACCCAACCTTGCTGAGAGACCCTTCTGGTTTGATTTTGCAATTACAGAAAGGATAGAAATAGCAAATAGAAATAGAAACTGAAGGAGAAGTGGTGAGGGGAGACACTTGGGAGCAAGAACCCCAAAGGTCCCCACCGGAGTGGCAGACCCAATAGAAATAGAGAAGAGGCACCCCAGAATCCCTCTGCCCTTCATTCCTTTCCCCAATCCCTGAATTGTGATTAATAAAAGCCATTCATTAATCAGATAGCAGTCCAGAGTGCCTGAGAGACAATGAGGGGGAGGGGAACCACAGCTTAGTCTGGCTGCCTCCATCTTGGAGCCAGACCCACTTCTGTGAGGTTAACTGATCTTCAGAGAGCCTTGCATGAACCCCACCCTCATTCAGAATCGATTTGGGGTCCCCCATACCTCATCTTAAAGGGAAGCCTTGTGCCCAAATCCTGTGGGATAGCATGACCATCCAGGTCACCCAGTTTGGGGGTGACACCCCTTCAAAGTCTCTTCAGTGTATATTTGGAGTGAGGGGAGAGCTAGAAGAAAGTCTCACCCTCATAGACTCTCTCTATCTCCCCTCTATCATAACATTTTGGTACTGGCTCTCTTTATTCTTACAAGACCTGAGGATGTTACTCTTCTTCTCCAGAACTTTCAGAGGCTCCCTATTACTCCTAGAGCAAAATATTTACATTAGATTCATTCATGCTCTGTCTTCAATCTCCCATATCAGACCCATTCCACATCATCCAACCTCATATACTCTTCCTTTTAGATGAACTGGCCAACTTTCTTTTGCCAGCCTGTGTGGCCTTCCCCCTCTAGTCTCTGCCTTTGCTAAGGTGATTATCATCTTCCAGATCTGCTTACCAGGTCCTAGAGACCAAAGTTTCTTTCAGTGCTTTGTCCAAGTGTCACTTCTTCCTACAAGTCTTTCCTTATTACTCCAGTGGCTAATGCCCTACCCTGAAATAACTCTGGGTTTAATTTATAAGTGTTCTGTATTCATCTATAGACATCCTGCTTTTCCACTGGTAGGATGGGAGCTCTCTGAGAGCACAAATTGTTTCCTTTTTGGCTCTGTACCCCCAGGGACCACCACAGTATATGGCATGGAATAAGCCATTAATAAATGTTTGCTGGCTCAATGTTTGCCTCTGTCATCATGGAAGGCTTAGGTGGGAAGACCACTGAGGACCAGACTCCTCCAGATCCTTAGCTCTCTCTTCAATGCCACCTCCACCATCAGAAGCCAAGCCTCCTTGCTCTTGACTCTGATCAGAGGCAACAGGCCTGGGAAATATAAGTGGGGACAGGGTTGTAACAATTAAAATGGGTTTTGGTCAAATTGCATTATAAAAAGTTGTGGTCACCATTTATAATAATTAAAAATTAAACTATGAGTAGATTAGTCACTTTAGGAGCTTTATTACAGCAAAAGTAGAGATAGTAAAGAGAGGGACATGTAGGAAGGAGGGAGAGAATATGTAGCTAAATACCCTAAGTCTGGATTCGAATTCCTCCAGACCATGAGTGTGAATCTGAATGCAAGTCTCACCAGCTCAAGAGAGTGTCTCCAGTCAAGCTTTTCACCAACCAAAAGAGAGTCTGATGCCACAAAGATTGAGCCTCACTGAAGAGAGCATCCCACTGAAGGCAGGAGAAGAGCCAAAAGGCCAGTGTCTTCTGGCCAGGGTCTCCTCAACCCAAGCGAATCACCAAAGCTGAACTCCTGGAGCCACCAATGAAGAATCACCATCATAGAATGAAATGCAGCTAAGAGACACCAAGGCAATGGAATCCCTCCAGCACAGGAGTCCCTGTTCAGCTCTCTGGTCCTGCCTTTTATAACCCTTTTCCCTCATCACTTTCTTTCTCTCTGGTTTCTACTTCTTTCACTGTGGGCTGGCCTATCACATCTCAGGAACCATTGGGGGATGCAGAGCTTTGCTTGTGGGATCCAGGTGTGAACTTCCTTTTCTACTAAAAAGTTAATTAAGTGTGAAAGGTGGGACTCTACAAGTTCTTGACTGATATACTATGGTAAAATGGAATGGAATGTACCTCTGTACCAGCAGCAATACAATGACCCAGGACAATTTTGAGGGATTTATGGTGAAGATGCTACCCACATTCAGAGGAAGGACTGCAGGAGAGGAAACATATAAGAAAAACAACTGCTTGAACGCATGGGTCAGGGTGGACATGATTGAGGGTGTGGACTCGAAACCACCACACCAATGCAACTACCAACAATTTGGAAATAGGTCTTGATCAAGGACACATGACAAAACTAATGGAAATGTGCATCAGCCATGCGTGGGGGGAGTGCGGGGGGCGAAGGGGAAAGGTGGAGCATGAATCATGTAAGCATGTTAAAAATGAATATTAATAAATGTTTGACTAAGTTAAAATAAACAAAGGAGGATAATTCCATTTACACAGAGTCCAAGGCCAGATCTGAGACCAGATCCCCTCTAGCCCAAGGGAGTTGGTGCATCATGGCCTTGGATGGAAAGGTCTGTGTTTGAGCAGTGAGGGAGTTATCTTTAAAGGAGAAAGTGTAGAGCAGAGAGTATGCAGCAACCTGTAGGCCCTAACTGGGAACAAAAAGAAAATGAAACAGAGAGGCTGAAGGCTCAGGGGAAGGGAGAGGACAGACAAAGGTTTTTGTCTCACTTCCTCATCTCTTTCAATCATTGTAAGCCTTGGTATTATCATCAAATGACAAACAGTATTGATCAGCCTCATCCTCAGCCTGGATCCCAGAAATGGTTAATGAGGCCACCTTGTTGCTGCTGGAGCCTGAGAATCGGTCAGAGACCCCCTCTGGTCATTCATTGTCCTTGTAAATGACCAGCACATGACTAGCAACTCATATATCTTATCTGAAAGGTCATCCCATACTAATCAACTAGTTATTGTTTCTATGTTCTTTTGATTATAGGGTTTGTGGGACATTTCAGCCCATATCAAATACCTGAAGATAATCCTGAGCCAAAGGAAAAGTAAAGGATAGGGGTGGGGGAAGCTAGGTGGCTCAGTGGATAGAGACCCAGGTGGAGAGATGGGAGGTCCCAGATTCAAATCTAGTTTCAGACAATTCCTAGCTGTGTGACCTTGGGCAAGTCATTTAACCCCCATTGCCTAGATTTTACTGCTCTTTTGCCTTGGAACCAATATTTGTATTTGCTTCTAGGATGGAAGGTAAGGATTTAAAAAAAAAGAAATCTCAAAACTAATCTCAAATTCTCCATGGAGGAAACAAGTATTTTCCCAAGGGAGTTCACATTTTTCTGAGCATGGCACTCGTCTGTGAGCCCTGTCATCTGTAACACTGGGAAGGATAAAACTTATGGATCACTTGAGTTTTGAAGTCTTTGAACTGTGGCAGGGCTGAAGCTGTTCAATTGTCTTTATGAAGGCTGGCACCAATATGGTGAGTCCTCAGGAGTGAAGAACCACTAGGTTGCCAAAGGAGAGATGAACTGGCCCAAGTCAGAAAAAATTGTTCAGGTTAAAGCTTCTGTCTGACCAGCACTGAGATTAAGCCCAAGTGTGCAATGGACTTCCAACCTGCACAAGACAGAGAGAGTCAACCTCAAAAGAAAAAAAAGGAAAGGAAAAATCTTGATGTCTTGTTCTTCTCTCATCTCAATTAGGTTTAAAAAATAAAAGTTCTTTAAGCTTTATTGTCACTGTGTAAATTCAGAGACTGTCTTCTGTCATTTTTCAGAAGCTTTGCCTGGGAAACTTTGACTCCAGCTGACAAAAATGAGAACCTTGTATTAATTTCTGTTTGAGGGAAAAGTCACTTGTTCCATCTTCTGTATGTTGAGGGGAGGAGGGTCAGAAATTGAACCCAGACATCTGAGCTCTGGATGTGTCTTTGTACACAGGATTGTTTCTTAAAATGTTCTCCTGTCAAGAGCATTTTTGAACATTTCTTAATGTTTTTTTTTAGTTTTAAGTCTACACTATGTCAATGTCATTATCCATTATCTTTATTTTTTTGTTCTCCTTTTTCCTCATTTACTACTATTAATTAACCCTAATTCCTGTAAACTATAGAATTGTATTTCTTTTTATATTATTTCATTTTCTTTTTAATATTATTAATTTCTTGACCTCCTTCTCTTCAGTTTCCAAGTCACATTTCAAATTCTCTGTGTGTGTGTGTGGTTTTTTAAAACACATTCTGTTTTAGAATTGATGCTAAGTAGATACTAAAAGCTAGGCAATTGGGGTTAAGTGACTTCCTAAAATGTATCTGAGGCCTCATTTGAACCCAGATCTTCCCAACTCCAAGCCCTGCTCTCTAAACAATGAGCCACCTAGCTGCCCCCTCAAATCACGATTTTTTTAAACCCTTACCTTCTGTCTTAGAATCAATATTGTATATTGGTTCTAAGGCAGAAGAGCACTAAGGACTAGGCAGTGGGGGATGTCTGTGGCCAGGTTTGAACCCAGGACCTCCTATCTCTAGGCCTGGCTCTCAATCCACTGAGTCATATAGCTGCCCTCTCAAATCATGTTTTGAGATCTACTTTCATTCCCCTTACCACCAGTGCTATTTGCTAAATACAGGTTTCTTCTGTATTTCAAATCCATTGTATAATTTTCATTCTAAATTTGCTCTTCCTCTTCCTGTTCATTGATATTATCTCCCCCTCTCTCCTCCTTTCTTCCCATCCCTACTTCTGTGGAAGACACCACCCTCATTCTAGTGTTTCAGGTGAATCTTGGTATTATCATCAATTCCTCACTCTCTTCCTACCACATATCCAACCAACTGTCAAATCCTACCATTTCTATGTTCCTAGCATCTCTCACATCCAACTCTTTCTCTATATTCATACAGCTTCTACTTTAGTTCATGCCCTCATCCATCAATAAACAGTGAAGTACAAGCTAAGCACCAGGTACTGTGCTAAGTGCTGGTGAAACATACACAAAAAGGCAAAAGGCAGTCCCTGTGCTCAAGGAGCTTTACAATTTCTTCATCTCTTGCCTCAAATATGCCGCAGCCTTCTAACTTGTGTTGCTGCCTCAAATCTCTCACCATTCTAACCCATTCTAACATTGGAGAACCAAAACTATTTTCCTTAAAGGCAGATCTAAATATATCACTGCCCTACTTAATTAATCCCAGTGGATTTCTATCATCTCTAGGATAAAATTAAAACTCCTCTGTTCTGCTTTTAAAGCTGTATACAACCTGGCCCCAACCTATCTTTCCAACCTCATTGGAAATCACTCAACCTCTAGCAGTCTGTGAAATCTCTTTTCTCTGTCCTTCAGTGATGATCTTCTATCTCCTCTCTCTAAACCTTCTCCATGCCAGAAATTTCCTCCTTCCTTGCCTCTATCTTATAAAGACCCTCTCCCCCTGGAAGATGATGTTCAAATATCAACTTCTGCATAAAGTTCTTCCTGATCCCCTCAATAGCTAATCCCCTCATTCTCTACCAAATTAACTAGGTTGGGTTTTTTTTAACCCCTACCTTCTGTGGAAACTGCAAATAGCAAACCTAACTAATATCAGGTATTGGCTCCAAGGCAGAAGAGTTGTAAGGGGTAAGCAATGGGGGTTAAGTAACTTATCCGTGGTCAAATTGTCAGGAATTGTCTGAGGTCAGATTTGAACTCATTTCCATACCTGGCTCTCTATCCACTGAACTACCTAAATGCTCCAATTACCTGGTCTTTAACTGTTTATATGTTTGTGGGTTTATCAACTTTATATTTCTGCCATATATTTTTATATCTACTTGTCACCTCCCCCATTAAAATGTAAGCTCTTTGCAAATAGGATCATTTCATTCTTTGTATTTGTATCTCCAGCAGGAACACAGCTCCTGGCACATGATACTTCCCCAATTAAGATTATTAATTAATAATAAATAATTGTATAAATATGCTTACATAAATAAATAGTGATAAAATAAGAAATTAATCAAGACAATTAATAATAAATATATTTTCTGGATATGTTTATATATAGATATAGTGATACATATTAATTAAATAAGAGATTAAGATTATTAATTATTGATAAATATTATATATTCATATATACTCATGTAAGTAAACACTAATAAAAATAAGAAATTTATTCATATTATTTCACTGATAGGTGATCAGAAGTGCCACTTTTGAGTTTAGAGTAACTTCTCTTTCCTCCATGTAAAACATTTCCATTTTGGTTTCTTACTTGAAAACTTATGAATGCATAGTCTAGTCTAATCCCTTTTGGGTGACACTGCTGGGTCAGATGAGTGTTATGAGCTAAGACAGGTAGCAGGAAAACATTAAAGGAAAGAAATGGGGTTTGGGTTTTACAGAAATTAAAAAGAAAGGAAAAAGTGGTTAAACACAGTAACAAGATAACACATTCAAACTATGAACTACTGCTAATCCTAAACATACAGTAATAAAACTCTAAAATATGAAACTTTCTATCTTCATGCACTATGAATCAAAAATGTAACAACTAAGAAAACAATTCCTAGCAATATTCTAAAGACCTATGCAAACTTACTAAGTATTATTAACATTATGATGTTAGTAAGCTTAAACTTATGTTAAAAAATTAGTTATGTTAATAATCCTAACAGTATCTAAGCTAACACAGTTAAAGTAAAATTTTAAGCTATGTACAATATTAAAAATCCCTGTCCCTAAGCTATCTTAAGCAAAAACTAACTAATCTGTCACTGTTGGTTAGTAGAACTATCACTAAGGGTTAATAGTCAACTATATACATATATACAGTGCTTTTAAGTGTAGGATACTTGAGCTAGTAAAGTGTCTCAGCCAATGTAAGAGAAAAACTCTAAGCACAGGACAGACAATTCTTTTGTTCTTTTGTGTGTGTGTTATTATTTACATATGTACATGTGAAGAAAGAGTAATGTTTTAAGTGTTGAAAATTATAATGACCCAGCCATGTGGTATAGTGTCTCATACTCACCCTCCTTTAGAACTCTTCTGCTAAACAGCCATGTAGTGTTTGGATGGATTCTAATGATTGAATGCACTGAGAATTCTGTGAGCATGTGATGTACACTCCTCAAACCTAATGTTCCGTCATTGATCTGATGAACTCCTCTCCATGACATTGTTGTATAAAGTCACACAGATTGTGTAGACAGGTCAATGTCCATTGTGTAGTCCTCGAAGTTGATGTCCTTGTGAAGATCTGCGAAGTCCTCATTGCTTTGGCTGTACTGCTGTCAGATGTTACTACACACTTCAGCTGGAACTGTTGTGTAGTTGTGTTGACTTGTGTTGTAACATTTTTGTGTGTCCACAAAAATTCTTCTTGATTGTTTTTTTCTTCTTTAAAAATTGAGATAAAGTCAAAATAAGTCCATTAGCTGTTATGATGTTATTTTTTCATTAGTCATCGATGTCACTATCTAGGTCTAAAAGTGTTTGAACTTCTGATTGTAGATCTTCTGAAATTACTTGATCTTCTGATTGGTGATATTTTGATATGGATTGTGTTTCTAATTGATGTATACTTGAAGCTAATTGATCTTTTAGGTGTTGAAGTAACATTATCTGGTCTTCTGATTGTTGTTCTGAAGCTGATTGATTGAGTGATTGCTGAGCTGGGATAGATTGATCTATTGGCTGCTATACTGAGACTGATTGATTTATAGGCTGCTATGCTGTTATTGATTGGTCTATTGGCTCCTAATCTGTGACTGGATCTTGATGTTGAGGCATATCTTTAGCTGACTTGACATGTGTGACATGAAACCATAGTTCTCTCCCCTTAATTTTGACCACTGTAGGAGTTACCAGAATAATTTGGAAAGCTCCATGCCACTTAGGATCCAATACAGATTTTCTGTTGAAATTTCTGGTATATACATAATCACCTGGTTGGAAGTTGTATAGATTAAAATCAAATGGTACTTTCTGCTGTATGAGAGCCAACCTGTGCAATTGATCTAAACATTCTTTTAGCAACTTGATATACTCATAGAGTTTGCATTCCATACCAAGATGTGATAGGTTATGGATGCTCTGAGATGACTTCCCTTGCCATGGCGGTTGTTCATATAATAACTCAAAAGGTGACAAATGAGTGATACTGTTGGGCTGGCATCTAAGATGGAACAATGCCATAGGTAATGCATCCGGCCATTTCAAATGTGATTCTGCACAAATCTTTGCAACTATGATCTTTAAAGATTGTTCAGTACATGGAGTGTAAATGTTGTTTTATCCCTAGAACCTCTTATATGCTGTTTAAAATACAGTGTGCAAAGTGTGGGCCACTGTCTGACGCAATTTGTAGAGGTATAGAGAACTTTGGGATTATCCATGGGTGCATCTGATAAGTCTTCCCTAGTTTTATGCATGATGTCTAGTGCATCTTCACAGTTGTGTAAACTTTCACCTTCTAAAGACAGATCAGGAATAAGAGTAGCAGGATTTATATGCTTGCAACAGTGAAATGAGATGTTCTCATTAGCCAACAGGATTGCTTGGTATTGTGATAACCTTTGGGAAGTGAAAGCTTGTAGAGTAGCATTCCTGAGTGTAGATTCCACTTGATGTGGGGAATACACTCTCAGGTCACTCCCTAATAACAATGAAGCAGATTTCCTCACCGTGATGGCTACAGCAGCAATAGCTCTCAGACAACTTGGCATTCCACAGACAACTGGACCTAATTTTGAGCTATAGAATGCAACGGGTCTGAGGGTATTCCCAAATGTTTGTGTGATGACACTGGAAGCTATCCCTTTATCTTCATACACATTGAGTAGAAAAGGTTTGTCATGATTGGGGATGCCTAGGGCTGGTGCAGATAGAGTTGGTGTGTTGAGCTTTCTGATGGCATGAATATGCTCTTTGTTTAATTTCAATGGCTCTAAGACTTCATTCCTGGTCAGCTCTATCAGAGGTTTTGTGATAAGAGTATACCCAAAATCCAGTTTCTAAAGAAGCTTGTTACTCCAATAATTGCCCTGAGTTGCCTTTTGGTTTTTGGCAAACTCAGTTTCTGTATGTCTTGTGTCCTCTTTTGGGAAATACTCCTAGTGCCCTTTTCCAGGATGAATGCCAAATATTCCACATGCCTTTTTAGCCACTGAAGTTTTGGTCTGGACACGTTGTGACCTCATTTACCTAGTTCTTGAAGTAAGTCCCTTTGACAAATGAAAGCAAATGGTGACATCAGCAGGATGTCATCCACATAATGCACCATCTTTCTGTCTTCAAAGGTGATTGACTCAAGGTCTCTCTGCAAGATTTAGCAGAAGACAGATGCCAAATCTATGAATCCCTGGGGAATTCACATCCATAAGACAGATTTCCTTTGCAAGGAGAAGGTGAACATCTGTTGGCTGTCTCTGTGCAGAGGAACAGAAAAATATGCGGAGCACAGGTCGATGACAGTGAACCAAACATGCAGCTGTGGCTGGTATAGCTGTTATAATCTGAGATGGACTGGGAACCACTGCTTGAGTCTTTTAACATGGTTGTTAACAGCTCTTAGATCTTGTACCAATAGCCATTGAGTCTGCCCATCAGAAGTCAATTTTGCTTTCTTCACAGGCATGATAGGGCTATTATACTGTGAGAAACTGTATCTTAAAATTACTTGGTCCAAGAGACTCTCACTGATGGGTCTTACACCTTTTGTAGCTTCCTTGCTCAATTTGAATTGAGGAATTCTTGGTGGTATTCCCTCCTTGACCTCTATCCTCACTGGTTCTGCAGACAGAATTCTCCCAACATTATTGGAATTTTTAGCCCAAATGTAGTCAAGGATGTCATCAGGAACCTGATATTTGCTACTATCATGTTGGTAATTTTGTTCCTCCTCACATGGCTCTAAAAATAAAACTGGGTGATATTTCAGGGGTCTCTTAGGTAAATAGAGGTAAATCTGTCAATCTGGTTGGTATTGAATGGTCACCACTAATTTACTTAAAAGATCCCTCCCAACAAGATTGGAAGGACACAATGGCATCAACAGGAAAGTGTGATAGATTGTGAGAGGGCCTAATTTCACCATTTTGGTTCTAAATTTTGGGACTTCTTGTGTTAACCCTGAACCACCCCCTCACTCTCAAACTCCCCTGATATTTGTATCCTTCTGGAATCTGCCTCAGTATAGAACAAGTAGCCCCCATGTCCACAAGGGCATCATAGGTCTCCCCCCCAAATATTTATACTTATTAGGGGTTCCCTATGACTGTTGGACTTAATAGGGACTAGAGGTATTTGGGATTCCTCAATAGATTGCATGCTTTGAGTTTGGATCCAATCTAGTGTATGGTCTTGAACAAGCACTCCATCATGTCTAGTGTCAGCATTTTCAGACAGAACAGAGACCTCTTCGGTGTCTCCTGAGGTCCTGCCTCTCTGAGAGTCCAAATAGAATATTGAACTAGAGAGCATACAGCCCCTCTGAGCTTGACCAGGGCTCAGCATAGTCTTGGTAACCGTACTGTCTTCAGCTAGGCTTATGGAATGTTCAGAACAGAGTTGGCAGAGGGCTGGAAAGGAGGATTTCTCACTAAAAGTTTCTCCCGCTCTGATGTTCTGAGCTTGACAGTCTTCAAGACTAGAACTTTCCCCTTCAGTAGTGTCGGGTTTCAGGGTAGAGGCATTATTTCCACCCTCCACTACTTCAAGGTTATTTTCTCCTATCTCAAAGACTGTTTGGAGTTTATTTCTAGCCCTACAGTCTGTATGACTGAAGTTTGTTCTTGTTAACCTCAGTCACTGAACAGTCCTCATTGATGTTATGACTGAACTCATTAGTTGCTTGAGATGTCAGATCATGAGCCTCTCTCACCCAAGCCTTGGGTATGAATTCCTTAGCCTGAGGATCAAGATGTGTAACTAAAGATTCCCTTATGTTACTTCTGTCACTCAGTAACACAGTGTCCTGCTCTACAGAAACCAAGTCTTCCTCAAGATTCCATGAAACAGCCTCTCTAACTGTACTAGCAGTTTTTATGTCTAAAGCATGAGAATGGTGCAGCACTTTGGGACACAACTCCTCTTGGGTTACACATGATATTCCTCTGTGAATACATTGTAAATCCTTTATGTCTTCATCTTTATCCAAGCTATCCACTTGATTAGAACTTGGAATAAATACAGGAGTTTGTGATTTTGATGTCTTCGAACAGGATTGCAATGCTCCTGTAAGCAAACCATTGCAAATTCCCATGCAGTCCTTTTGCTTCACATTCAATCCTATTGAGGTGAAATGTGTAAGCTGACCCCTTTTATAGTCATCACTTGTTGTCCCCAAAATACCTTGTCTCATTTGCATTATGTCTAACCATTCTTGATCTTCTGCAACAGTAATGTCACTATTTTCTGTGCAGCTTGCAATAGACATATGCTCTTCTTTGCCCAATTTTTTAGAAACATCCATATTTCCTCTATCTAAATAGGAAACTTCATCACTAGCATAGTCAGTCAGTAATAAGGCTTGACTTCATAAGTGCTTCAGGATCGTGCCTTACTTCAAATATTTCTCCATCTGGTCAAGGGATGGTGACTGGCTATACTTTTTGCATGAGTGATCACAACACTAGTCATCATGTTTAGTGTCTTCAGCCTTGCCAGATCTGCTAGACCATTTGGAGTTGCAAAAGGTCTTTCTAGAATTAGTGCCTCTGTGGTCTGAGCTGGTGTTATTGCCCTTCCCAAAGTTTATCTGCCTTTTATAATGGCACGATCTTACCAGATGACCAAAGGCCCCACAAAGAAAACATCTTTTTGTATTATTCCTGTTCCTAAAGGTGTTAGACTGCCTTGACTGACTATGTCCCCTGCTGGCCTGGAGTGCAAAATTTTTAATTTTTTCAATTTCTTTATCTTTTTTGACTTGTTTCAATTGCCTTTTAAGGTCTGCAATCACTGCATCCTTGTCAGTCTCAGATTGCCTAATAGCCTTAAGTTCTTTGGTCTTTGGAGTCATGGATATAAGAGACATGTTGTCTTCAATCATAAAGATATAAAGTCTCCCACTGAGGACAGCTTTGCCTAAAATATTGCTGAATTGGCAATACTGCACCCTTAACAAACTGCCTCCTAATGTGATCAACAGTTTCAGGTGATTGGATATCTCTTAGGCCAAGGACTGTCTCAGCTGACTCTATGAGCTTGTCTAGAAAATTGCTAGGGTGTTCATCTTTCCCTTGCCTCAACTTCTTGAATTTTGACCAGGAATTTGTTCTTTTAGCAGAGGTGCATGGCTTCTAAAAGATCAGTCTGGCATTGCAGCAATTACCACATGTTAGCGTGAGATGTTAGTTCAAGGTCCTGGTGCACAGTGGGCCATGCAGTCAAGTTGGGGTTAGTTCTAGTTTCTTGGAGGAACTTGTCCTTTTCAGATGGTGAAAAGAACTCACCCAATAGAAATTTGATATCCCCCAAATTTGGATTAAAGGTGAAGGCCCTTTTCATTTCTTTGATGCTCTTTTAAGGGCTGAGATAGAACTTGGGGAAATGGTGCCTGAGGACTTCAAGTTCATTAGGGATAAAAACCTTTTATGATTTAATATATAAAATCCCCCCTTCTGGCTGGACAATGGTATGATCCACTATGGGGAGAACAGAAATTGTAGTTTCCATCTCAGTAGTCTTGTCCTCAGTTTTGCTAGATTTTGAATTTGTGCATAAGCCCATTTGACTATTCTCAATTATTTCCAATTGGAGAATGGTGTGTTCATCCAATTTTTTGCCCTCACAGATATGCTTATTGACCTCAACCAGTAGCTTAATCTGTTCTCTTAGAGTTTAGACCAAGGAATCATTGTTAGTGGGTTTGACAGTTCTCCATAGATGTTCACAGACCCTTCTCAATGCCCAGAGACCTTGAAAAATAGACCACAATAGCAGCCATTGTTGGGGTATAGTATATAAATTCAGCCAGTGTTATTGCAAACCATTTGTAAGAGTCATAAATAAGAAGTAGACTTAATAAATATTGAGAGATAGCGGAAAACCAGAGTTGGTATGCTCCCTGCGAAATCATCCAGATAAGAAGGCAAAAGCTGCTGACAATAAAAGTCATTCTTGCCAGAGCCATTGCTACATTTGTACATTGAAAATGCAATGTAGGTTCTTGACCTAAGCTGCACTCGCCAAACTGTTATGAGCAGCAGGAGACTCAGGAGATGCTAGTGATTGTTGCTTAAATATGAAGAGAGAAAGACCCTAACCACAGCTAAATGTGAGTATAGGTTTCTTCCCACACCAGCTGGGTTAAGCCTCCTTTAAGACCTCAAGATTCTTTGCTAAACAAGGCCTTAGAGACCAATCCAGTCAGGCAGTTGGTAGGAATTTCCAGGAAGTAGAATGTAATTTCCTGAAACTTTAAGTTAAAATGAAGGATCACATTGGCTTGGAAATTACTACAGCCAGTTGGAGATGTTACCCAGATCTGACTGCTTGAATCTAGTTCCTGTTACTACAGTAAAAGTTGGCTTTCAAAGGTTATTTAGGCTTTAGGATCAAACTGGGTTTATTTGTAATCAAACTGAGGGTAAGAGGGAGAAGGAAAAGTAGGTGAAGGATACCCTAAATGATCTGGCCTCAATATTTGAAACTAAAATAATATTGTAACACAGGTTATTCCCTAAGGTGCAGAGTATGGGGAGACCTTGAGGGACACTTCCCAATTCTGTTGCTGTTTGTAGCTGAGCTCAGAGACTGTCAGGCCACTGGGTCTGATGCTGGTGTTTTCTTGAAAGTAGCTGTTTGCTCTTGCTTGATTTAAAGGTTGTTGGCTATGCCAATATGGTATTAATTTGGCTAGCAATGAAGCTTGTCCCTACCTGCCTTCCTAATCCAAACCTCCCAAACCTCCCAGGGTCCCAGTTTGCCACCACCTTCTCCCTAACCCTTGAGATGAGAGAAAGAAATGAAGTCCCAGGGGTTTGTGAACCCCAATTTATACCTTGTCCTTAACTGTCACCCTGGCACACACCCTGAGTGCTTTGCCAGGTTCTGTGTTCCAAAGTGGCAAACTGCTAACTTGCCCCTACAGAAAGTGGCTGCCCATTTCTGCATACCAAATGAGCCCAATTGGGCCTTTTCTCCAAAGAATTTGACTCACATTTTTTTGGAGGTGACTCCTCTTTCCAAGCTGATTTGAAAATGTTAACTTTCAAGTTGAAGAGAAAAGTTAAGAGGAAAATACCTTCATAGAGGGGATTCTTAAGGACCAGATGGGCCTTGCTATAAATAAAATTTGAGACCCTCCTTAGATGGCTTTATTTCATTCTTGCCAGAATGGGCACACACTACAAGAAGTGGCATGTGCATCTCCTTTTTGTAGTAACTCTTCCTTTATTCCTCACCCTACCTCAGAGTTCTCTTTCTTCTGTTCCTCATTGACTGAATACTAGGAAGTACACAGTCTTCCCAGAAGAATTCTATCTAAGAACACCTTAGTAAGCACTGGGCTCATTTTCGGGTTTCTATTTTCCTCACTGCCGACTCCAGCAGGTTTTAAACCTATTTTCTGTCTATCTACCTATCTCTTTATAATACCTGCCCAGTCATCTATTCCCCTTGATTCTCCTTTAGATAGTAAAAAGAATTCTATCCTTGCAAATCACACCAGGTACTCTCATACATGGGAAGGAGAAAGGCCATAGACTGGAGGCTCTGATTCAAGTACACGGGTATCTGGATGATTACCATGGGTAATAAACATATTCTGCCTATGGATTTCCTTGAAGAGAGTAAAGCAGTGTTTTAGGCTTCTGTATTGCTTTGATTTAAACACACTTGACCACCTGCTTCATTTACCTCCACAGAGGCCAAATTCCAGAAGACTTAACCATGGCACAGTTTGCCTCCCGCCCTGCAAATCTGCTTTCTTGAATGGAGATAGCTTTACTCACACACAGTGTTTAAGCTAACTAAAAGGTATACTTCACTTTGCCTGATAATTTTTTCTAGCTTTTATTTTAGTTCAGAAATTAATAACAAATAAACTATGCCTTTACTTCTGAATGGATGCCTTAACCCTCTCCCTTGTCTCTACTCATTATCTTTTTTACTTTCCACACCAAAATATGTATACCTGGTCACCATTTCTCTATATGTGTTATCACCCCCATTACAATATAAGCTTCTAGAGTGAAAAGAATGTCTTTGCTTTGATATTGGTGCCACCAGCAAGTAACACAATGAGTCAAACTTCATTTTCATTTATTCATTGATCCATCTCTCCAATCATTCATTCAAACCAGTGTTTCTCTTTCTCGCACAGCACACATGAGATGTCCACAACTGAGGAGGCTAGTCTTGTATGAGTGTCTTCAGGCTCTCCTAAGATCTGTATTCCTTCTTCATGTCTACTAAATTTAATCACACATTCTCAAATGCTCAGTTACAGCTCTGTTGTCTTATCATGAATGGCCTTACTATAACTGGCAATCCAAGATGATAAACTATTTATAATGGGGATCTTAAATGGGGCCTTTCCAAATGCATACTGAGTGGATGACATATGCTTGTGCCCTTCTCTAAGTAGTATTCATGGTGTTATATTTAAAGGAGGTCACTGATATCTATTTGAGGTAGTAGAAATGATGTACAGAGAGGATAAGATGGCACTTCTCCTTTATAACAGTTGCCCAGGCAGGATCCTTCAGGTCAAAGAGGTTTATCCCTTCAGGACCCACCTGGGGTTAATTGATATATTAATTGGGCTCTTCAGCTGGGATAACTTTGATATTCTGACTGCGTTGTCTCCCTTCCCAAAACAAGCTTTGAAACAGATTTAGGAAGGTACTTTAAACTTTATATATATATATACAGTAAGAAGGATATGGGTAAAGGATTGGGATAATAGGAGACCCTATTTAAATTGCTACTAATGAAACTCTAACTATAGGCAATGATGAATCAAATGTTAACTTCCCTCTGGTTCAGCCTGGCCAGGGCTAACCAGAGTAGGTAAATTGCTGGGAAATCTTCAGCTTCTTCTTCTATAGATCTTAAGCCTTAACAGTTGAGATATATCCACCCTTTCCACCCTCTTCTTCATCTCCTGCCCACTTCCTGGATCCCTCCCGGGTCCTGGGAAGCCTAGATAACTAGATGATGAAACTCCTAATATCTAGGGGCAGTAGACACCGAGGTGGTGGTCAAGTACAGGTTGATAATGGTATATGAAGGACAGGAAGAGCTTGCAGAGTGGTGTTTGCAACTCTGTCACTCCAACACCTGGATCCACCGATCTCTAGCCTCAAGACAGGTAAAAGACCCCAGAATCTCTCTCAGGGTTCTCAACTGCCCCTCCTGCTTCTCGCATGCCTCTCTGGGAACATTCTATCCAACTGACTTATCTGTCAATCATTGAATGAATTTCAAGCTCCCAGAGATTCAATATAACAATTATTAGGAATTAGTTTTGTAGTCAAAATATTATTATTAGCTTTGGAGTCAAAAGACAAGAATTCATCTGCTCTATATTTTGTAAGTGTAGGCAAGTCATTTTATTTTCCTGGTCATCAGATTCCTCACCTATAGAAAGAAGATGTTAAATCAGATTAACCCTAGAATCTCTGCCTACTCTAAATTCTTTATTCCCATCATCTAAAGAAAGCAACATGTATCCTCAAAACGTATCATTATAGCCTTACTAGGCAGGAAATATGTCTGTATGTGACACTATTGCTAGTCATTGAAAAGGGGGATTCTCTCATAAATATAATTGACTAAGCAACCTCGATGGTCCATTTTATCTCTGAGATGCAATGGTCCTAACCAAGGGGTGAAGGGAGAAGAAAGAGAGGATGTTTATGAGCATTCTACATATTATGAAACTTTTCAAGACCCGAATGTCCCAAGTCCTAGTGTGGGAAAGTGAAGTAGAGAATTGACATCAAGGCCATCAGTCTTAGAAACTATCCTGGAAATTGTCATCATTTAAGGTGTTATTTTTAAACTACTCAACTACCAGGGAATTTTCTATGAAGCTTATACAACAGATCATTTGCTCAAACCAAAACACAGAAATTATTTTCCTAAAAAGGCACTTCTGTACTGTAGTCTCCACTGGGAACAAGAAAAAGAAAAGTCCAAAACATTTTATAATTGTTTTTCCCTTGGATGCAGAGACTTAGCTGACGGTGCCCCAGGCAGTTTTCTCCCCAGAGTTCTTCATGGACCAAGACTTCCCTGTGGAAAGAGGAGTGGGAGAGGTCCCTAACAGTATCAAACAATAAGGGTGCCAGGAGACAGAATAAAACCTAAAAACTGAGGAAGCTATAAAAATGTTCATTTTGCATTGCACCATTGCCCTTGACTTGGTTATGGTCCTGACTAGTGTCCCATTGTGTTTCTTCAGGAGTGACAGACACACCAGAGCATGGGCATCTAATGAAGGACAGGACATTTCTGCTCCTGGACAGTTCCTCGCCACTTCATGATTAAGGCACTTCCCTTTGCTCTAGACTGAGTGGTTTTCTCTGCCTTGGAACTTTGGCTAATCTTCAGGGAGATGTTGCTCCATATTCAGAAAAGTATTTCTCAACTGCTTTCTTCTTTTCTCCTCTCTCTGCTCCTGCAGCTTCCAGGATCTGAGCACAGATTGGGAAACCTCCCCTGCTTCCACGAGATTAACCCCATAATTTCCCAAGATGGGGACCTGGTAATTGGGATCTTTTTATCCTTATTTTCAATTGAAGTGAACAGTGTAACAGGAGCAGAACTATTTGAAAGTCCTCCTAACAAAGCTTGTAAGCCTTATCAGTAAGTGCCTCTCTATCTCTGTGATATCCTTTCTCCTGAAATGAATAGACAGAGAACTTTATAGGTGAAGCAGAAGGCAGACTCATACAACATGAGTCAAAAGACTATTCCTCTCTTTTCTTGTCTTTTAATTCTTTTACATCCTTCACAGGTTTCCTTATATTTCATTGACCTTCAGAGTTAAACAGAAAAAACTATTTCCCTCTCTTTATTCCCCTGAAAATACCCATAACCAAAAAGCACAGTCCTAATCAGGTTCAGTCTTTTATCATATTGACTCCCCATTCCTGACCTAAAATTGATACTTAAGAATATAAGTGAATCTCAAGACTCTTCATATTAGGTTAATACTCTGAAGTCCTTGTGTCCTCTATCACTTTTATATCCTTGGACACAGTTAGTGGTGTTGAATGTACTCAAATTGAGTAAGGAGATCTACCCCATCTACAAGAATGAAAGATCTCATATTTCCTTTCTACACTGGCCTATCTGATAAAGAGTGAGCATAACATTTTAGAGTTCTGGGAATTCCTACTTCAGTGAAAATGCTATATTTGTCCCAGGTACCCTACCGTTGGAAGATATACCATTCAATCTTCTCCCTCTTAGGTGTATGTGAATTTGCTATTTTCCTTAATGTTTCTTAGGACTATTTATATGTTCCTGATAGGCAGAGAAGGCCAGAATAGGATATCTCAACAAAGCTAGCTAGAGCACCCTGGGACAGGGCCTAAAACTGAGGGATTGTTAGATTTGAGGTTACTGGAAGAAAGAGGCATACTTAGGATTCCACTATAGAATGTGTTGAATGAGATTTAGAACTGTATTTCTGCAATGCTCACTCTTTCTCAGTGATGTCTAGAGTATTCTGATTTTCAGCAGGTCTTATGTGAGGAATTCCTGTTTATCTAGTTCATTTTTTCTAAACTAAAGCATTCCAAAAGAAGTTGAGCTATATTTCATAGACATAGACACAGACAAGCTGTACTGACATTTGTGCTGATTCCCAGATCTTAGTTTTGTGCTTCATCTTCTATCAGTTCCATTGGTATAACTCCTGGTTTACATAGCTGGTCCTCTCTGTGTATAACAATGCAAAGATGTCCGTAAGCATCTACAAGTCTACACTGTAGAATTGAGATTGATACAAAATTCACCAATTCCTGGACAATTTCCTTTAAAGAAGGTTAGCAATTAAATCTGTCATATTTATTGGACACATATTATAAAATGCAATGAATGGTTCCTTGGCAGATGAGCATTCTGACCTCTTCTTTTGTATCTTCTTACTGTCAAATACTGCTAACCTATCTTATCTTCTGTCACATTTTTAATCACTCTGGCTTCCTTTATTTTCCTTTTTGTCTTTCTGTCCTCTCATAAATAAGAAGATATTCCAGATATTCTATAGGATCTAGATTTATTTTTTGTATAAAGGGGAAAATCATTAAATCATTTTCATCATTGGTTATTTATTCAATACTTTAATATGATTATTGTTATTCTCTTTTCTATCATTATTATTCTCCATCTAGAGAGAATTGGTGGTTTGCCTTAGAAGGAAAAGAAGGCTTTACCATTCCATGGTGAAACTTTAAACATAAATCCTGTTCTGTCATGAACCCTCTAAACACTATGCAGTTTTTAAATTTTGTCTTGAGAAAAGCATTCCTTAGGGAAAGTTAAGGCTCTCCTTCTGTCAAATTGAACGGAAAATGGACAAAGTAAAAAAGAATGGACACAACTTCTTTAAACCTCAGAAACCTAGTGAGTGAATTCTCAAGACAGAACTGAAAATACAATGGACACTATCATGTTAAGTAAGGTAGTCATAACTTGTGACACTGTTTCCTCAGCTTCTGTCTCCAATAAAACAGTCTGAGATAGTCTGAAAGGTGGTACCTATTGGAGAAATCTTACTACACTGGATGTATTTTTAAAGCAATTCCACAAATAGCTGAGGTGTTTGTTCTTTACTATTAGATTCTTGGCTGAAGACCTGGTTCTAAATAAGAATCTTTTAAATAAATTTGGTTTTCCAATCTTCTCAAAACCAGTAGTTGAAGAGAAAAAATTAGGAGGTAGGGAAATCTGAGTCAGAACCTCATCTTTCATCAGATATATGAGACAGAAACAAAAGAAGATACTGGGAGCACAAATGTGCGGTTCCTTCTATGCACACACCTATGTCAACTACTTTGAATCATTCATTTTCTTCCCTTGGAATGACCCTTTCCCCAAAGACCCATATGGCAAAGTCATCCTCACATTTTATGGGCCATGATGCCCTTGGTAAAGCCATCCCTTATTTCCTCATGGGAATGACACCTAACCTCTACTCTGCTTTCTTAGATATCAATGTCATTCACGTGTACTTGTATTACTTTTATTGATGTATTGATTTTCTTGCCCTTGATGACAATAGTTCTCCTATGTCAAGAAATATCCAGGTGTTCTACAGGATCTAGATGAATCTGGATGCTCTATATCTATTAGTAGAATGATGAAGTGACTCAGGCAAACAGAGTTACATAAAAATGTAAGACCAATAATCCTCACTATCTCTGAAATCACAACAAAAGAAGAGTATAGGAACAAGGTAAATGGACAGGGCTATTTTTAATATAAATTATATGAGCTGAATAACTTGTTGAGCCCATAATTCTCACTCATATGACTGGGGAATTCTTCCTCCTGAAAAATATTCTTTTTGTAGTAATAGCTAATATTCTATGGCACTCACCCCTATAGGTGGCTCCACAAAAATTACCAGCAGGCTCTGGCTCTACTATTTGCTGTAGAGGAGATTAACAGAGATCCCAATCTGTTGCCCAACATTTCCCTGGGATTCCACCTTTACAACACCTACCACAGTGATGAGAGAACCTTGGAGAGCTCCTTGAGGTGGCTTTCTGGGCAAGGCCAGCTCATTCCTAACTACAGCTGCAGGAAACAGGACAACTCTGTGGCTGTTATTGGAGGAGTCACCTCAGCTCTCTCTGTCCAGATGGGGACACTACTTGACCTCTACAAGTTTCCACAGGTGAATGATTTTCAACCTAAGACTTTCTCTATGTCTTTAGCAACCAAAAAATGTTATTATTATTATTATTATTATTATTATGAGTAATGACATAATAGGAACAACAATAACTAGCATTTACAAAATGCTTTAAGAGTTTTAATATGCTTTATGTGAATACTTTCACTGTTCCGGACAGCCACCACCTCAGATACTATTATAAGCCTAATTTTACAGAACAAAATACTGAGACTGAGATAAATTAAGTTACTTGTCCAGGATCACACAGCTAAGATGTTCCTGTGGCAGAATTTTATCTCAGGTCTTCTTGACACCACCTAAATTCTCTTGTCACTGCACCTTCAAGCTGCCTCAGTCATCAGGGAAGATAAACTTCTCCTGAAGCATCACCCATGGGAGTGACTTAAATTCCAGTTCATGAAAGTATATGATAGGTAACCTGGGTTTATTTTCCCATTACACAGATAAAGTCACTAAAGTTTGGAAAGATTAAAATCTCTATCCCCCATTACAAAATTAACTGGTACAAGAATAGGGATTCCTGGAATTCTAATTGAAAAACTTAACAGTCTATCACATCTCACTCTTGGTGTTTTATCTTTTAAAATAATTTAGTCCAATAATGTTCAACATTAATTCATTGAGAAGAGTAGTAGGTACAAAAAGAGAATGAAGCATGAGCATTTGTATAGAAGGTACAAGTCTGAGGAGCAATGGTAAGCCTATCTATAATGCTGTACTAAGGGAGCCATAAGTACCTTCATGAAAATGCAAGTGCAGCAATAAATTTATGACATTGCTCACAAATAGGTAATTAGCTTTATTAGTGAGCAGATAAGACACAGATATACAAGCTGTATGAGAAAACTTTTCAGATGGTAGCTCACCTTTTAAAGACCAGAAGGAGTCTTCTAGGAACACTGGCCTTGCACATGGGCTAATGTACTTTTCAGCTTGGCTGCATACTGAGTTTTATCATTGTTTGTCAGGCATACAATTGCCTGCTTTGTTAGTTTAGAACCAATAACAGAAACAAGGGATGATTTCCCAGAAGATAAATGAAGGAAAATGTGAGTCCTTGATTTAAATGAAATGGAGACCAGTTTTTAGTATGGAATTATTCATATCAAAAGAGGAATGATTGAAGGCTCCATTTATATTCTCACTCCTAATTTTAAAGCTCTCACAGCTTCATTCAATATTATTTATCCCTAATATCTCTATAAACACAGGTTCAGAATTTAGAGGCCTTAGAGAAGTAGCTCAGGGAATCTTGTGATTTCACTAACACTGGGATCTCAGAGAGTTCTGATCATACACTTGAAGACCAGTGAAGGAAACAAAAACTACAAGTTCAAAGGGCACAGAGATTAACTCCTTATTGATATTTGGAAACCAAAGTGAGATCCCTAAGTCAGGGTACCCATGTAAAGGATTCATCTTGCATCTTTGTTGGCCAAAAGGTATACTACTGCATGAGGTCCTGGATAGGGAAGATTAAGAATGGTGCATCCATTGGGAGTTAGTTCTTCCTTGACCCTGACAGGAGAGGAGGAATGCATCTGCTTTCAGAAATGGCTAGATCCTTCAAAGTGTGATAAGAGGGTGCATATCTGATCCTCTAATACCAAACAATAAAGTCACAATAAGCAAGACCTGACATCATTCCTATAATGACATTGATGAACATTCTTTTAATTAAGGAGAACAAATCTTGCGTTTGAAGGATGGGGTAAGAATTATAAGGTGTTTTTAAATTTTTCATATTTTTACATTTTGAGCTCCATATTCATCTTTACAATCTCATCTCTCCACTACCCATTGAGAACTTAAACAATTTGATGTCAATTATACATGTAAAATTATACAAAATATTTCCATATTAGCCGTGTTTCAAAAAACACTGTCCTACTAAGTGCATAAAAAAGAATAAAGTGAGAAGAATATGCTAAGGGGGCATGTAGGTAGCTCAGTGGGTTGAAAGCCCTGGCAGGTTCTGGGTTCAAATTTGGCTTCAGATACTTCCTAGCTGTGTGATTCTGGGCAAATCACTTAAACCCCATTGTCCAGCCCTTACCACTCTTCTACCTTGAAACCAATACACACTATTGATTCTAAGGCACAAAGATAAGGGTTTACAGTCTGTACTTAAATTCCTTAAGGTATCCTGCTGGAGGTGGATAATATTTTTCATCATGTGTCCTTAGATGGTAAGGAACCATGTCCTTTTGTCAATCTTTGGACCATTGTCTTATTCAGAGTATCTAAGTCATTCACTTTTGCTAATCATGATATTGTGCTGCTATTGTGTATGATATTGTTGTTCTTAAACTCAGTTTATCTTCCATCAATTCATATGTTTTCCCAAGCCTTTCACAAACCATTCTGCTCATCATTTCTTAAAGGTTAAAAGTATTCCATTGAGATGATATGCCATAACATTGTTCAGTCATTCTCCAATTGATAAGCATACCCCCAACATCCAATTCTTGAATATCAAAAAAGAATTGGAATAAATATTTTTAAATATAGGATATTTTTATTTCCTTTGATACCTTTGGGAAATATACCTAGTAGTTACATGATTGGGTCAAAGGCTAAACTGACGAATTGGACATAATTTAAAATTCTTGTTCAGAATGGTTGAACCAATTCACAATTCCACCAACAGTGCATTAGTGTCCCACTTTTTCCACACACCTCCCATATTTGTCATTTTCATTTAGTGGTACATCAGAGTTGTTTTCAAAAGCATGTTTCTAATGGGGAATGATATAGAACATTTTTCATAGGTACATAGATAACTTTTATTTCTTCTTTGGGAAATTCCCTGCTCATATCCCTTGACCATTTATCAACTGGGCAATGGTTTTACTTTTATAAATTTTATTCAGTTCCCCCATATTTTGGAGAAAGGAGACTTTTATTGGAGAAACTTCTTGTAATTGTTTTTCCTGTTTCAACTGCCTTCATTTATCAGTCCTGGGGGTTTTTTATTCTTTCCCTTTCTCTTATTTCATTGCCCACCTACTTCTGTATTAAGAAAATCATATTTCTACACCCAGTTTTGTATGTACATATTTATATTCTTAATCTAAATCATATGAGTGAGGTTCAGGTACTGCTGCTTTCCCTCAAAATTTAAGACAACAATGTAAAAACCCTTCCATGTCTATCACTTTTATGTGAAACTATTTATTCCATCCTTTCTCTCTCTTCCTAGGGCATTCCTTTCTCTAATCCATCCATTTTTTTCAACATTCAAGCATAATTGGCACATTCTTATACCTTCTGCCTATATAGAATCCTGGCACTGCACCACATCACTGCCCCCTTGAGGACTAAGAGAGGAATAAACACAGAGATTTTCAGACATTAAAATGCCACTTATATTATGTGGATTCAAAATGACATCATCTTTTCTGTCAACAAAAAAAGCCCATTTCCAAGTTCACATTTTGTTTCAGTTTCTCAATACCAACAGAGGACAAACTGATTCATGTTTTTTTTTTCTCATCCAGATCAGCTATGGTCCATTTGATTCCATTCTTAGTGACAAGGTCCAATTTCCTTCCCTCTATCAGATGGCCCCTAAAGACACTTCTCTCCACCAAGGTGTTGTCCGCTTAATGGTATATTTTGAATGGAACTGGGTAGGACTAGTTGTCTCAGATGATATGAGAGGTGAAAAATTCCTCTGGGAAATAAGAGAGGAAATGGTAAAGAAAGGTGTGTGTGCATCCTTCACAGAGAAGATTCCCGTCAGTGAGAGAACACATATGGAATCACATGAGACCTTCATGCCCAGGATCCTAACATCATCAGTCAAAGTGATTGTCATCCATGGTGACACAGATTCTTTAATGATTCTAAGATATTCACAACCTCCTATAATCGGAATGTTCAAGTTGTGGGTTGCCACATCTCACTGGGACATTACTATGAGACCCCTCCATACTCAAGGTCATAATTTCCATGGGGCTCTCACATTTTCATACTTGACAAGTGAAATTCCTGGATTCAAGACTTTTCTTAAGACAGTAACTCCTTCGAAATATCCACATGATGCTTTACTTAGGGGATTCTGGATCTCTGCTTTTATGTGCCCAGATCAACCAGAATACCCAGAACAAGAAATATGTTCACCAAATGCTTCCTTGGAGACTTTGCCATTGTGCTCTTTTGATATGACCATGTCTGGCTTCAGTTACACCATTTACAATACTGTCTATGCTGTGGCTTGGGCTCTCCATGAAATATATATAAGAAGGTCGGAGAAAAGATCAAGGTTAAATGAAGAAAATTTAGAACCTCATTCATGGCTGGTAGTATCAAATATGTGGCCACTTCTTAACTATGACATTTTGTGTATTGTTGGGATGAAATGGATAATGAACTCCCTGAGGAATCACTAATTCTCTGATTCCATTTTTCTCCCAGATCACTGAATTATTTTCTCAATAATTCTCATTATGAGCTCTAAAGCAATTTTTAGTGATGTACGGGTTCTAATAAGTCAATTAACTCTGTACAAGCAACCCAGTTTATAAATGAACTAGAGATTCTTCTTTTCCTATAGGTTTTTAATAATCTCTTTCATCAGGTCCTGGCTTAGACAAATATGAATCTTATTAACTATACATCAACACATTATATTAAGAGCATAACAAAAATTATGCAGAGAAATATTTTGATCACATATCTCTGTTGAAAAAGATTCTGGGTAAAATCTCCTCTAGCCATTAATGGAAGCTATTGATTTTTTTCAACGTTATGAAAACAGAGTCCCACCAGTCCACTCTCTCCAGATATCAGTCCCAAAACTTCTCTTCAGGATGTCTTTACAGCCTGACATAAATTCAATTGTCTCAAAATTCTCTTGAGATTTTTCATGACAATTAGTGATCCAGTCTTTCAGAAAAGAAGTTGTGTTGGTTCTTTTGTGACTCTCACACGGTGTCTGACCTTCAAGGTTACTTTTTCCATATTGCAGCTAAACTGACTCTATGATTCCTTCCCTTTTAAAACTCAATAACAGAATCCTTAGTCTTTGTGGAATGGATAATAGAAACTAGTTTTCCATTCTTATAAAAACTAAAACTGAATCCTGTTGTGATTATTATTACTCATTTTATTCTTGAAACTATCTCTCTATATAACAAGGGATAAGCATGTAATGATCACTCATAGGCTTGATCTCTGTTCTGATCACCATGGAATCTTGAACCAACTCTCTCTGACCTTGGCTACTGGGCATGACATAGCCTGGTGACCTTCTGCTTTTATGAATTCACCATTTTTGACAGAATTAGCTCAGACACCCAATCATCTTTAGGTCTGCTGCATCTCAGAAGTATTGTGCTTAATGATCCACCAGCCTCATCCTCCCCAATAGCAGGGACTATAGGAATGTGCCATGGTATCCAGTAATAGCTTCTCTTTCATTTTTAGTCATTGCTGCCAGTTCTATCTTCTGGGCCAAATAGACATAAAATAACTATTGTTCTATATGGTCTCCATTCAGACCTTGAAAGAGCATCATGTTCATAAAATTATGCATGAATTTCAGGGTATCTATCATGTTAGTTATACATAGACTATGTACTCCCTAATTTATCAAAGCCTTGTTGATCTAATCTCTAGATAGCAAGGCAAATATATTTTAGTAATGCTCATTTAAATATACTCCGTCCTTTACTATGTGTTCCCTTAAATATACTCCGTCCTTTACTATGTGTTCCCTCAGTCTTAGAATTTAAGTTGTGATCTAGAGAGACAATGTTTCATAGTAATGTTAGAGTGGATCTGTTAGAGTTCAAATCTGACCTTTGACATATTCTAAGTGATCCTAGGAAATTCACTCCAAAATAATAATTTGCCAATTCATATGGCAACTGATTTTGAATTAGTAGGTGTTTGTTCATCAGAGAGTTAACCAACCTGATGAAATTACAGGAATCCAAACTTTCTCTCTCCAGATTCATCATCTTCTCAGATATAATCTACTGAACCATTTGGTGACATTAAAGTAATAGTTCCCTTCTAATGTTTTGTCTTTTCCTTATTGTGTATGTACAAGATTTTCTTTGTGTCCAAAAACTGGAGTCCTATATCTAGAAGAATATCCTCAAAATGATGCCAAAGAAATGACCTAAATAGAACTTTACAAATTAGGGCATGAATAATTGAGGAAGATTAAATTTAGGAATAATACTTTAAAGTATTATACTCGGCCTACCTTCCCAAATAAAGAAATGAAAAGACATGGTCAGACAACCAATAAACTTTTATTAAGCACTTACAGTGTGTCAGGAAATTTATTAATTTCTATGTATATGAAAAGATGAAAAAAAAACAGCCCCTACCCTAAGAAGGTCACAATCTAATGGGAGAGACCAAAAGAAAATAAATATGTACAAATAAATAATATAGAAAATGAATTGGAAAAAAGGAAATAATTAACAGAAAGAACACTAGAATTAAGAGAGGGTTGAAAAAGCTTCCTGTAGAAGATGAGATTTGAAACAGAAGTTAAAGAAACCCAAAGAATCTAGTTGGTGTGGATGAGGAAGGAGAGCATATATGAGAGATATCAGAAAAGTGAGATCAACAGACCTCGGCAATGGATTAGTCAGTGATAGGCAAACTTTTTAAAAAGGAAGCCAAAGGAAAGGAAATGCTCATCTGTCAGTCTGTTTCTAAGGCAACTCTTTTGAAGTTTTATTGTATTGTATCCTACTCATTGTAGTCGTCAGATTAGGAATAATGTCGCTAGCCAGATAGAACACTTCAGGGAGCCTGCATCTAGCCCGCGGGGAGCCATAGTTTGCCCATTACTGGTTTAGATAAACAGGTGAGAGATACTGAGGAGTCAAGAATGAAAATGAAATTGGGAATCTTGAAGATAGAAGCAACATTGAGGGTTCTAGAGGTTTTTTTCTATATGTCCCAGGAGAAAGTAAGATTTTAACAGATTTCCAAATAAGACTACAGAACTCTAAAAGACTGCAGAACAGACCCAGTATCTCTCATCTAACACACAGGTTGTACTTCAAAGGGAGGCCTTCCCTCAGGTACTACCCAGTAACTGGGATTCCTCTTCCATTTCAGCTTCACTCCTTCCTGAAGAAAATCCAATTTACCAATAATGCTGGTGACCAGGTGTTTGTAGATGAGAAAAGAAGATCTGAAGCTCAATATGCCATTATGAATTATGTGTTCTTTCCAAATAAGACTGATTCTCTGGTGAAAGTGGGGCAGTTTCTCCCCAAAGCTCCATTGGATCAAGATTTCAAAATCTGTGAGGATGCCATAGTGTGGGGCTGGTGGGATGCAAAGGTCAGACATATTTTAAATGTTAGATTGATACTTCTAACCACAAGAACAATTCTTGCCCTATTTGCTTCACTCTATTAATTATGAATATGAGACAACCAATGATTATAGTAAAATTATAGACCAAGACAATGAAGTTCACTGACCATCTAAGTCTATTGTCTTCATCTTTATGCATGAGGAAACTCATTATCATTGAAGGTAAGTGATTTTTTTCATGATGACACATGCAATGAGTACACTGGGTGGAATTCCTTGTTGTTGTCCTTCTGTCATGTCCAACTCTATGTGAACTTTTGTAATTTTTCTATGAGTTTTCTTGGCAAAGACAATGGAGTGATTTTCCATTTCCTCCTCCAGTGTGTCCCCATTTTACATATGAGAAACTAAGGGGAAAAGGTTTAAGTGACTTGCACAGGGTTACATAGCTAATAAATATCTGAAGCCCAATTTGAAAGCAGATCTCTTGAGCCTCAGGCCTACTGCTCTATCCACTTTACCACCTAGCAATCCTAAAAGGCTCATACATATATATGGACCATATGTGTGTGTGTGTGTGTGTGTTTGCAAATAAATACACACTTAAATGAGGGTAAATATGTCTAATTTTGCAATAAGCAAAAAACTAACCTTCTTTCTTTCCCATTTAAAAATTTTCCTCTTCCAAATTAAAAATGAAATAACAAAACCCAATTAATAGTGAAACAAAGAAGTTTCCCTACTAGTCTTGTTCAAAAAACATTATGTCTGATTTTGCATTCTGGGTTCTTCACCTCTAACTCACCAATAGGTCTGAGTCCTCTCAGTTGCCCTATGCTATGCATGCTACATACAGCTTCTGGGAGACAGAGGTGAGAGTTATATGAAAGGGAAACACTAAATGTACATGAAAAGCCTGAAAAGGGCTCAGCAAGATTTCACACCAAAGGTGCTAGTCTTCTAGAAATATGGCACCTAATCCATTATATAAATCACAACTTGTTCAGGCATTCTTTAATTTATGGGTACTGTATAAACAGCAGGATTGTTGAGTGAGGGATGGGTGAAGGAATGATAACAGTAGTTGGGATTCTCTCCCAAGTCAGTACAGGAACCTGCTGAATTTACTTAAGGTAGGTTGATACACTCGTAACACTCTGGAATAGCTGAAGGATGTGTATCCCTACAAGAAGAGACATCTCATGGCTATATGTGATGTCCACAGCCAGGAATAACCAGATAAGCCTCTCACAGATGTCTTGCCTGTCTCAATTGATCATACAGTTAAAGATGGAGTAGCTTTACATGTAAAGCTGCTGAGTTTGTCTTCTTTGGATACTTAGATGACTCAAATGCTTTCTGACTTAATGTAACTTTCTTTAATAACTGAATATATCAAAGGTGAAGGGTACAGGATGAATGAAAGAGGGGAAGGATGATATCTAAATATTATCAATTGAAGCTTGTGGACATCTTAATCCAGTCAGGGCTAAGAGCCCCAAACTGAAACCACTTCTTTCTCTATCCACTAAGTTCTTGCTCCTAACTATTTAAAGTAAATTAATAATCTTCAGAGGGGCTATTGAGGGCAACTATTGATAATGTTCAGTGATAGAGACTCAGACTCCATAATCAGTCACTAAGCTCTCTCAGCAGCAGTTGTTGTCAAGGTCAGACAAAGCAGGATTTCAAAGATGGCCACAGGTATAAATGCACAAGGATAAGTAAGCTTGAAGTATGCTAGATCTAAGAGTGTCAGGTTCACACCTCCCTCCTTCTAGCACCCAAAACTGAAAGGTCTCCTCTGCTTTGGGGTTCCCCCTTTTTATTCCTTTGACTCTAACTCTGCCTTCTTGGGGGTTCCAGTGCACCCTCTTATGTTCTACCCTACAATAATCTCAGTTTTCAGTTGTTAGGATTTTAAGCCTAAAATATTGCTTAAGTTTTGCTTAAATTGTTTCCTAACTGTTCTATGTAACTAACTTCATGTACCCTTTTTCCCCCAACATAAAAAATCCTTAGCTATGCCTTATTCTATCTTATCCTATCTAACTATGAGAAGGGTAAAGGAAAGTTTTATGGGGAAAGGATAGGGTTTTCCAAACAATATAGGTATAACAATATTTCAGAAAATGTTGAAGCAACTATGCGACAATAAACTTTCCAACAAAACAATGTCTAACTTTACAAAGCAGCAATAAATGTCTTAACCTACTTTCAAAACCAAAAGTAAAGTAACATAACTGTCTTCTGGTCCTACAATAGGATCAGAATAGTTCTAGAATAGGAACTATTTACTCAAGCAATTACTGTGTCTTATCTAAGGTGTTATTTGGGTTATTATTCCTTATTCTACTTGGGTTAGTATGTTAGTTTTCTATTTATGCTTATCTTATATATCCTTACTTCTTTCCTTGTTCTGGCTCTATGTTTTTCAACTTCCCTGCTCTATCTAGCTGTCCCTAATTTCTTAATGTCCTAATTTTGTTAGTCATCCTTAACCTAACTTGTACAAGGTTATTAATTATTACATACCTTATGTTACATTATGTACAAATATATATATACAATATATATATATATATACTTATGATGCATTTTTACAAGCATGAGTCCTTGCTTGCTGATGTTATCCAAATAAGGAAAATAAGTGATCTCCTTATATGGTTAAGATTATATAAGACTGCAATTATGTACACTATGTAGAAATATATGCAATTCATATTACATAATCTTCAGACACTCATTTATTTACACGAGGTCCATGCTAAGAATCAGTTTTGTGTTGTGTATCATGTCATTTGGGTACTGTTGCATGCTTATACTTACCCCTTGTTGATAGGTGTCCTTTGTCCACACTGGAGAGTCACACTTCTTATCTTGTTCATTGTGTAGTGTGGCATGCAATCCTATCATGTGGTGTTTCATTGTATATTGTGTAACCAATGCAACAATCTCACATAACCCATTTCCTTAGTCCTCTTCTTGCAATTGCATTATAAAACTCACAACTCTATTTAGTGTCCTTTCTTGTACTGCTCCGGTTGATGGTCTTTGCAGCTTGTTGATTTTCTGTTCTTCAGGCCTTCCTCTGTACTGGAATCATATTTGCCTGTTTTCATTAGTTGCCTCCAGGGTCTCATTTTCTTACACCAGATCTTTTGTGGTTGTGTTCTTGTAATTGTGTTGCATGATTATTTCATGTATTGCACTGATTTTGGATTTTGCAAGTGATTTTTTTTTTTGCAATTCATGCCATCGAAATGACTGGAGTTGACTTCAGAACAGACCTTGTGGCACCTGTGTCAATTAGAGCAGGATAGATTTCTTTCCCTATCTTTATCATGGCCAGTGATTCTTTGTCTTTGGCAGTTTGATTGACAGGTATGAGTGGAGCTTTTATGTCAATACAGCCTAAGTCGCATTCCTGATGTCCACAGACTTCTATTTGCTCTGGCTAAGTGTCCAGATCTCCTTATCATCTCTGATAATCTGATAAGGACAGTTTAGTTGATAAGGAAATGAGGACAGAACAAGGGAGTTGTCTTTTACATCATGCTTCCCGCTCTGGCTCCAGGAGCATGGAGTTTATTATATATATATTTCAAGACTCATTTCACACAAAAGAACCCCCCCCCAAACTTTGCAGCTATGCAGAAGTTACAAATTATGTCACATCAAAACACAAAACATTGGCTTCAGAATAGACCAAGGCCAAGGCTGAATTTTGACTAGATTCTTATCAGAAAGCCAAGTTGGGGAGTATCCCTCTCAGGGTTGAATTGCCCCCACTAAGATTTTGGCCTTGGCTATACCAGGCAGCAGCATTCCTTGCTGTGTTAACAGTGTTAACCCTTTAAATTCAGGTTTGATAGGAACTTAAAGCTTTTCAATAAGGCCACAATACTTTTCAATAAGAAATCACAAGGATCACAAAAGGGGTCAAAAGAGGAGTCTCAGATTTTTATCTATTCTCTTATTGGCTTCCCACAGCTAAGGACCTTCTAGTTGCAATGCATTATAATTTTGTAATGCAATCGCATTCCCTACAGTGTTTGATGTTATTATTGTATCAGTTGTTTCAATGTTCTCTTGGTTTTACTGTGTTCTCTGTATCATTGCTTTGCAGCTTGGTGCAGTAAAGCCTTCCATGAGCTTGCTGTTATACTATATTCTCCATTGTTGATGACCATAAGTAAGGTAAAGTGCTTTGAGCTTTCCTGGACATACTTTGCTTGGTGTTTGCAAAGCTAGATTCAGGAAAAAGTTGCATTAGAGGAAATCCCAATTCTGTATTGGGAATGTATTGCTGTTCATTGATTACATCCCAATGTTGTGAGTCCATGCCTGTTCTTTGTGCATGATTCATAGACCCCATGTCAGTAGGAGGAAATGCAATGCTATTTGCATCCTGCACAGGTAACAGAGCTGCTGTGCATGGCTTGTCAGTTCCTATTTCTGTTTTTCTGTTTCCCTCTATTGCACTGAAAGCCTGCTTTATGTTGAGTTCCTCTATATGCTTATCCTTTAAGCTTTCTTCAGGTGCAGGCAATCCCTGAAATAACACAAGCTTGGAGGTGTGGCAGCTTTTGACTTAAGTCTTCCTGCAAGGTTGGTTTTGATTGGAACTCTTTGGCTGTGAGATCTAGCTTTAGAGTCCCTTTTCTATCAAAGCAGTTTCTTTTTGTGCTTTCACTTTCAGCATTTGATGCTACTGGAGAATGGCTTATGTTAGTGGTTAAGGCTGTTGCTCTTTCCTTCTCAATGGTCTCTGGGTTCTTCTTTGCTGACAGTGTCTTTCTGTATGAGATACTGTTGAAAACACCCAGTTAAGTTCATTTCTCCTACCTTTGTATATTGCTCTATTAATGATTGATCTAATTAGTCTTCTTGTCTAATATCTGTTGATGTTTCATGTTGTTGCATATCTGGAACAGGTTTCAAGTGTTGCTGAAGATTGAATGTTTGCATTTGATGTTTATAATGCTTTGCCTTTTGCAATGTCATTATTATAATTATTCAGTGCTATTTCCATTAAGTTTAAATCAAAGTTTTGTGTAAGTGCAAGTAAATTTTTCCTATCATCTTTTGAATCATAGTCTTTTATCCCATAGACTCTATTCCTAATCTCAATAACATCCTTCTCCATTTCTAAGTCTTCTTCTGACTTTTCCCTATAATCAAGTTTTGCTTCAGCATGCCCATTATTCATTATTGCATTTCTCAGTTTCTCCTTTTTGTTTTCTCCTACCTTTTCACTTTTATATCCCTTTTCTCTTATTTCAAGTGTTAACACAGCTTCCTCAGTTCATAAATTGTATTGATTTTGTGATGCCACCTGGGAATAGTGAGACCTTTTCTCCTTGCACAGTATACTTCTCCACTGTGGCTAAACTCAGACTGTTACTAGAACTTGAGCAACTGTGTTTGCAGCACGTTGATCTGTTGCTATTATACCTATTACTATTGTTGTATCTTGAATTATAGTAGGTGTTTCTTCTATCATTGTTACTCCAGTTGTTGAAATTGATCTGGGATTTGTAATGACAGTCTCTAATTATGTGGCCAAATTTTTGACATAAAAACCGCCTCTTAGCATTGTTATAGTTGTTTGTTTATCTCTGCTGTCCCTGGTTTCTTTGATTTGGGGTTTGCAGGGCCATGTTCTTTATCTCTTCAATTTCTTTTTGTTTTTTACCTTCCTTAAGTTGCTTCTTAAGGTCAGCTATGATAGTATCTTTTTCTTTGTCATTGTTCTTGATGAGCTTGGGCTCTCTATAGTAGGATGCATGGACATAAGAAGTAGTTTTCCTGAGGTCTTCTAAAGACAGAGATTTCCACCCAGGGTAATGCAGTTTGAAATAATTTTGGATTGGAAGTGCACTGCCTTTAATGAACTGGCATCTGACATGCTGGAGATTATTTTCAGTTTTGCTCTGGAAACCAAGGATATTTTCCTCAGTTTCTACCAGTCTATCCAGGAAAGTGCTAGGATGTTCATTTTCTCCCTGAATCAACTTCTCAAAACGCCCCCAGCTGTTGGGTGCTTTGCATGTATTCTCATTGCCTCGGCTATTCCCTCCCTGCAACATCTCAGGAATGCCATATTCCCATGCAAGGAAAGCTTCAAGTCCTCATACTCCCATGACCAGGAGGCTAGGTTGAAGTTTCTCCTAGTCTCTGCAATAAATTTAGCCTTTACACTGGGGGTAAATAATTCCAATAAAAGGATCTCAATGTCCTGAAATGTGGGATCATAAAGCCTGACTGCCCTCCTGTATTCTTTGATTGACTTATAGGGGGTCTAAATAAAATGGAAGCATTCTCTTTTTTAGGATCTCTAGGTCTCCATTCATGAATGGTTTGTAGCCTTTAACATGAAGCACCCCAGAATCAGGATGGACCTCTGTCCAGTCACAAATTGGAAAAATAGGGACTGCTGCCTCATCTGCCTGTGATGTTTCCTGCTTATTCTTTGCTTTGCCTTTTCCCTGACTTCCCCCTCTATCAATCCCACATGCATGATGTTCTGGGTCTCCATATCTTTGCTCTCCCTGAGTTGCCTGTCAATTTCTATCATGTCTTTGATCTGCTTCTTTAGGATTTCAACTAATGCAGTATTGTCATCTCCCTTGCCAAAGATGTGTTTAGCCAGTTTTCTTAGGGCCCAATATGCTTGGAGTAGTGATAGCATTACAGCTCCACAAGTTGGAATAAAGGCAAATATTTGATATAGGCTGATTTTAAGCCATTTGTATGAATCATGTAGCTTCAGGAGTTCAAGCAAGTATTCATGTATCATAATCATCCAGACCGTGTAAACTCCATTCCATAGGCTGAACAGCAATAGAGAGCAACTCAGGATTATAAAAGTCATCCTCCCCAGAGAAAAATCCATCTTCCTTTCTGCCTTTTGATTTTGTGGTTTAATCAAATCTGTCCCACTGGTAATACTGCTTGACTACTTCTATGTCAAGATGGCTACCCCTAGAGTCTTTCTTCCAGAACTGTTGTAATGGCTACCAAGTTGATGTTTCTTGCTTCAAAGTCCTTAGCTGGCTCAGCTAATTGTAAAAACAGCAGGCTTCTTGAGTGAGGGATAGGTAAAGGAATAACAGCAGCAATTGGGATTCTCTCCCAAGGCAGTATAGGAATCTGCTGAATTTACTTGAGGACAGAGGCTAATGGCTTTCCTAGAAAGAGTAGGTTGATATGCTCCTAACACTCTGGATTAGCTGAAGGATGTGTATCCCTACAAGAAGAGATGTCTCTTGGCTGTATGTGATGTCTAAAGCCAGGAATAGCCAGATAAGCCTCTCACAGATGTCTTGCCTATCTCAACTGACCATACAGTTAAAGATGGAGGAGCTTTACATGTAAAGTATAACAAAAGTGAAGGGTGCAGGATGAATGAAAGAGGGGAATGTTGATATCTAAATATTATCAATTGAAGCTTGTGGACATCTTAATCCAGCCAGAGCTAAGAGCCCCAAACTGAAAGCACTTCTTCCTTTATCCACTAAATCCTTACTCCTAACTATTTAAAGTACATTAATAGGGCAGCTGGGTAGCTCAGTGGATTGAGAGCCAGGCCTAGAGACAAGAGGTCCTAAGTTCAAATCTGGCCTCAGACACTTCCCAGCTGTGTGACCCTGGGAAAGTCACTTAACCCCCATTGCCTAGCCCTTAATGTTCTTCTGCCTTGGAGCCAATACACAGTATTGACTCTAAGACGGAAGGTAAGGGTTTTAAATTTTAAAAAATAAAAACAAAGTAATGATCTTCAGAGGGATTATTGAGGGCAACTGTTGATAATGTTCAGTGATAGAGACTCAGACTCCATAATCAGTCACTAAGCTCTCCAGCAGCAGTTGTTGCCAAGGTCAGACAAAGCAGGATTTCAAAGATGGACACAGGTATAGATGCACAAGGATAAGTAGGCTTCACGTCTCCCTCATTCTAGCACCCCAAAACCCAAAGTTCTCCTCTGCTTGAGGGTTCCCCTCTTCTATACCCTTAGATCTAACATTCTTCAACTGACTCTGCCTTCTTGAGATCTCTGATGCACCTCTTAAATTCTACCCTACAGTACTGAATTAAGTAATTAGAAGATACCAAGGTGGTAATGGGATATTAGTAGGTCTAGAAATGGTTGTTCAGGACCAGTTTCAGAAGATTCACAGGGTTTGGGAAGGCCAACAGGATAAAGATGATAGAATACAAATGCAGACCAAACAGAGGTTTATTTAAGGGAAGGGAAGGAAGAGAATTGGAATAGTTCTTATCTAAATATACACTAAACACTCCCCACTAAATCTAGTTCTTCCCTTCAGTGAGATGTTAGCTTCACTGTCAGTTTCTTCTCTACCTAAAGTCCCAGCCTCTACAATAAATACACTCTACTAACCCAAATCCCTCCTTAGATGGTGATAGAGGTGATAAGGTTGGAAGTTAAGCAGGAACAGGGTTCAGGGAAAAGTTCTCACTGACAGATGCCTTGGATGATTCAAGCAGCTTCGGCTGATATTTATCTCAGTCAGCAGGAAGAGAATAAACACAGGAACAGGTTGTTGGTAAGATGGATCAGAAGGAAAGTCACAGGAAAAAGAATAGCCAGCTAACCAGATCCACCCTAGGAGACTAGACAAAACTCAACCTCCAGCTTAACTGTCTTAACTGTAACTAATATAACTTAACTAAAGACAGCCTGTCACTTCTCCAGAATTCCAGAACCTATCCTGCCTCTGCCTTTTCAGCAGTTCCTGCTCATATGCTCTTTCTTTATGAGTACCACCTAAGATTCCCATTCTTTGTCACTTCAAAAAGAGTTAAAAATATTTTGTACATCCTGACTGACAGTTTATTTTGCTTAGGCCATATCCCTCCTTTAATCTACCCTCTCTCTTACTCTTCATCCTATTTCTTGTTTTATTCTTCCATCTTCTCCTTTTCTGCATACTTCATATATGAATGAAGTTGAATTATTAACAATTCCCCTCTCCTATTCCATATTCACACAGATATCTCCTTTGGGCACTCTGATTATGTGAGACAATATCTCTAGTCTTCCATTCCTTTTCCCGTCTAATGCATTTCTCTTCACATCTTTCCACTCTTCTCTAGAGATCATCAAGGATTATAGACCTACTGCCAGCTATACTCTAATTAGTCTACATTTATTATACCAACCAATAAGGTTCAGAGGTAACATGAATTATCTCCCCCACATTAGAATATAATCTTATGTTTCATTAGTCTTTTATCATTTTACATTTGTGTTTATATTTTTTATGATTTTCTTAACACATTTTTGAATGTCAACATTTTAATACAGTTCAAATCTTTTCAGGAATTTTATTTTTTACTTCTCTACTTCCTTAATGATCTGTGTTTTTTCCTGTTATCATTATACTTAGTTTCCCTAGGTAATTTTTATGGGCTATAAACCTATTTCCTTTACCCCCTAGGATATGGTATTCCATGCTCTCCAATCCATGAAAGTGTTGGCTGCTAAATTATGTGTGATCTTGACTGTAATTATTTAGGATATGAATTTTTTCTTTCTGGATGCTTGTAATATATATTATTTGGGCTGGAAACTCTGAAGTTTGTTGAGAAATTTCCTCAGAATTTTCATTTTGGGCTTCTTTTCAGGAGGTAAACAGTGGATTCTTTCTATTTCCACATTAACATCTGATTGTAAGATTCTTTTAAGATTTCTAGAAGGCACCAGAACTAAAATGGAAGGGAAGGATCCTCTTAATATTTCCCAATTTATCCTTCAAAAAATTTTGATATAACATCTCAAAATAAATTCTGGAGCCATAGAACTAACAAAAAAAGATGATGTGAAACAATTTTTTCAGCCCAAGATAATTTAGAATATCTGCACTAAAGGTCTATTACAATGGGGTGGGAGTGGAGTTTGGATCAGCAGGCCAAGAGAGTTTCTGCCTCAGCAAATCAACACAGACTTTAGGAATGACTGAATCAGCAATAAACACTTCCAGAGCTCTCAGCTACAGATGATGAGGGGATCAGACAATTGGTCAGAACATTTTGTGGTTCCTTTTGCTGGATCTGAATGATGGACTCAGTTGCATTGATGATACACACATTCAGGACACAATCCTGGGTCACTATTAGAAGTAGAGGTCCCAGGATGAGGCAGGGCACTAGCATACCAGCACTTTCACTGGCAGAAAAACAGTGGAGAAGGGGGCCCAGGTCACAGTGCCAGGGTGGAAAAGAGGACTGATGATCACTCCCATAGGAAAGTATAGATCAAAAGAGTATTAAACACACCTCTCCTTAGATCAGAACACCTTAGAAGAACTAAAAACAAATAGATACCCAGATTGAGATCTGAAGCTACCTTTGTGCAGAACCTGACACTAAAAACAATGCCCTCTTCATTCAAGAATAATGCCAAACTTTAAAACCTTTAACCATTTGTAAGTTAAAAGGCAAGCAAAAGACTGAAAAATGAGCAAACAAACAAAAAGAAACATTGAAAGTTATTTGGGAGGGTAGTAAAGACCAAAACAAAAATTCAGAAAAAAAAACATCAAAAGCAATACTATAGCTTCTAAAGCCTTAAAGAAATATACAAGGTTATCACAAGGTCAAAAAGAACATCTACAAGAGCTCAAAAAAAGATTTGAAACAATAGAAGTACAAGAAAAATTAGGAACTGAAATGAGCAATGCAGGAAATTCATGGGAAAAAATGTTGAGAGCTTGATAAAGAAGGTACAAAAAAATTAAAGAAAAATAGTACCTTAAAAATATTAAACTATTCAGCATAAAGGACAAAAATTTACTGAAGAGAAGAAGTCAAAAAAATTTACCACATGGAAAAAGATGTATAAATTTTCACTAAAAAATAAAAAGTTCTTAAAAAATAGAATTAGCTAAATGGAAAAAGATATTTAAAAGCTCATTGAAGATAATCATTCTGTAAAATTATAATTCAGCAAGTGGACATTAATGATTCCAAGAGATATCAAGAAACAATAAGACAAAGTCAAAAATGAAAATAGAAGAAATTGAAAAGATCTCATTGGAAAAACAACTGAACTGCAAATAGATCCAGGAAAGATAATTTAAGAATGAACTACCTGAAGCCATGATCAAAAAAAGAACTAGAAAAGATATCTTTCAAGAAATTTTCGGGGTAAACTACCCTAATATTTTAGGTCCAATGGGTAAAATAGAAATGGAAAGAATCCCCTGATCTCCTCATGAAAGAGATTTCAAAAGGAAAATTCCCAAAATATTATAGCCAAATTCCAGAACTCCCAGGTAAAGGAGAAAATAGTGCAAGCAGTCAAAAAAACAATTCAAATATTTCAAGTTATGGTCATGAGAACAAATTTATCAGCTTCTACATTAAAGGATGAAAGTGTCTAGAATGTGATATTCCAGAAGGCAAAAGAGTTTGGATTTCACCAAAGAGTCACCTACCCAGAAAGACTGAATAAAATCTTCCATGGGGGGAATCAGCATTCAATGAAAGAGAAGGCTTTCAAGGGTTCTGTGTGAAAAGACCAGAACTAAATAGAAAATTTGGCTCTCAAATTCAAGACTCAAGGGAAGCACAAAAACGTAAACAGGAAAGAGAAATCATTGGGGATTCAATTATAATAAATTTACTGGAAAGATGATACTTACAACTCCTAAGAACTTTATCATTATTAGGGAAATTAGAAGTATGCACAGACAGAAATGAAGGGCATGACTTGAGTATGATAGGAAAATATCTAAAAATATAAAACTAAGGTTTGAGAAAGATGAATGCACTGGGAGTTGAGTTAAGTGATAATTAGAATTGGGCAAACTATCTCTCATAAAAGAGGTGCAAAAGAGATTTTACAATGGAAGGGTTGATGGAGGAAGTGGAGAGGAAAGTGCTTGAACCTTACTCTCACCAAAAATGGATCAAAAAGAGATGAACATACACTTTCAGTAGGGTATAAAATTTGGTCTCACCCTACAGGAAAAGAAAATGAAAAGAGGAAAAGAAAAGGGGGTGAGAAAAGATTGGGAAGATAATGGTCAAAAGCATACCTTTTTGAGGATTGTCAGAGGAGAACAAAGAGGAAGGAAAAGAGGAGAGAATAGAAGATAATACACAATAATCATAACAATTTTAATTGACATTTCCCTAATAAAGGCTTCATTTCTCAAATAAATAGAAAACTAAATCAAATGTAAAGACTACAAGTCATTCCCAATTGATAAATGATCAAAGAATGTGAACTTATAGTTTTGAGACGAAGTAATCAAAGCTATCTATAGTTATATGGAAATGTGATCTTAATCACTATTAATTAGATAACAATTAATTAGAGAAATACAAATAAAACAACTCTGAGGTACTATCTCACACCAATCAGATTGGCTATTGTTACAGAAAAGAAAAATAAGAAAAATTGGATGGGATATGGGAAAATTAAGACACCAATGTGCTATAAGGGAGTTGTAAACTGATTCATCTATTCTGGGAAGCAATGTAGAACTATGACGAAAGGACTATGAAACCATACAGATCTTTTTACCAAGGAATACTATTACTAGGATTTTGTGACAAAGGGATAAAAAAACAAAAGAGAAAAATATTACAAAATATTTATAACAACTCTTTTCAGTGGCAAAGATTTAAAAAGTCAAGGAGTAACTATTAGGAAATATTCAAATAAATTGTAATATATGATTGTAATGGAATACAATTGTACAATAAGAAATTATAAATAGGATAATTTCAGAAGAATTTGAAAGACTTACATGAACTGTGCAGACTGAAGTGAACAGAATCAGGGGAACACTGACCAATAGAACCATAACAGCCGTGTTGTTCAATGAACAACTCTGAATGACTTAGCTATTCTCAGCAATACAATGATCCAAGACAATCCCAAAGGACACAGTGAAAAATGCCATCTGCCTTCAGATAAAGAACTGATGGAGATCATACCAAAGCATACTGTATTTAACTTTCTTCTTTTTTCTTCTCATTTTCTTCTACAAAATAACGAATACTGAAAAATGCTTTTCATGATCTTACATTTAAAATATTTATCAAATTACTTACCATGTCACTGAGGGGGGAAGAGAGGGAGAGAATTTAGGATTCAAAAAAATGTTTAAAGAGTTAAAGAAATTGTCTTTACAAGTAATGGGGCTGAGGGGAGCAGCTAAGTGGCTCAGTGGATTGAGAGCTAAGCCTAGAGATGGGAGGATTAGGAGTCCAATCTGACCTGTGTAATGCAGGGTTGCAGCAAAAGCTCTTGCTTTTGCAAACCAACTGTAGCAGCCCTGACAGTTGGAAAGGAATAGAATGTTGAACCAGCTAGAGTGCTGGGCTCATGGGAAAACCGTTAGAGCTGGTCTATAAATATCCCTGTAATACCAACTAAAAGGCCTTTTGCGGCTTTGGGCTTTGCCTGATTTCCCTGGACCTCTCCCTTGACCTCTCCATTGACATCCTGCTATTTCCCTGGATTTCCCCACTGGGCCCTGAGAGGAGGGTATTTTGGTGGGGGAGATCATGGGAATTAGCTTCTATAGGCAGGCAGGACAACCTAAATCAAGCCATCCCCTTATCTAGTGATCTGATAAACCTTATTACCTCAGAGCAGTGAAATTATCCCTGACTGAGGGAGCTGGCCTCCTTCAGTCTGACCCCATCTTCTGTGACCCTTCCCCCAGTACCAGCTTCTCCCTAGCAGCAATTACCAAACCTCAAACCCTTTTCCCTCAGCTTACCCCTGGCATTAATAAACCCCTTTTGGTATTTGGACAAAGAGCTTCTGGTGAATCATTGTACCCACTACTAGAGCAAAGACTGAAGAAGGAAAGGAATTACTTTCTTTTATTTCTTGAGGGCAAAACCAGGCATCCAACTTGGGCAGGAAGTGGATAGCTTTCCTCTTCCTATACGCTGGGATTCATTCTCCTAGAAGGGCCCTAGGAGGCCCGCTCCCTCAGTCAGGAATAATTTCACTGCTCTGAGGTAATAAGGTTTATCAGATCACTAGATAAGGGGATGGCTGATTTAGGCTGTCCTGCCTCCCTATAGAAGCTAATTCCCATGATCTCCCCCACCAAAATACCCTCCTCCCAGGGCCCAGTGGGGAAATCCAGGGAAATAGCAGGATGTCAATGGAGAGGTCAAGGGAGAGGTCCAGGGAAATCAGGCAAAGCCCAAAGCCCCAAAATCAAAAGGCCTTTCAGTTGGTATTCCAGGGATATTTATAGACCAGCTCTAATGGTTTTCCCGTGAGCCCAGCACCCTGGCTGGTTCAACATTCTATTCCTTTCCAACTGTCAGGGCTGCTACAGTTGGTTTGCAAAAGCAAGAGCTTTTGCTGCAACCCTGCAATACACCTGACACTTCCTGACTGTGTGACCCTGGGCAAGTCACTTAACCCCTAATGCCTAATCCTTACTGTTCTTCTGACTTGGAAGCAATAGACACTACTGATTCCAAGACACAAGGTAATCTGTTTTTTTAAGACACAAGTAATTGAGTGGGCAGCTGGGTAGCTCAGTGGATTGAGAGCCAAGGTTAGAGACAGGAGGTCCTAGGTTCAAATCTGGCCTCAGACACTTCCCAGCTGGGTGACCCTGGGCAAGTCACTTGACCCCCATTGCCTATCCTTACCACTCTTCTGCCTTGGAGCCAATACACAGCATTGACTCCAAGATGGAAGGTAAGGGTTTTGTTTTTAAAAATTTTTTAAAAATGACACAAGTAATTGGTTGGAAAATTTAAAAGAAAAAGAAAACTATTTCAGGAATAGTGGTATTTGGTTTCTGTCTTTGGTCGTAGAATTTCAGCAGTCCAAACATTAATTTTTTCTTCTCAATATGTTTTAAAAGACACTTATTTTTCCAAGAAATTATTTGTGTTTTTTATTTTTCTCTCTTTTGAATTTAATTCAATTTTTCTTATTGTCTTATAAGGTCAGTGACTTCTGTTTATTCCATGCTTATTTTCAGAGTTTTTGCCTTGGGTACCTCTTACTCAAATCTGTTTAATTGCTTTGCAATTCACTTCTTGAAATCTGTCATTTCTTTTCCAATTTTTCCTCCACTACTTAGATTTCATTGGAGACAGCATTTTAGTCCTTTGGAAAATCCTTGCTTCATTTCTTTCAGGAATTCTGTGAGGTTGCATCAAATCTTTGTTTTTCTTTGAGTTTTTTGCAGATATTTTGTAGTTTTCTTCTGAGTTGTGTTTTCAACATGCTCGGTAGTCTAATAATTTTTTATTCTACTTTTATTTGTTTGATCATTCTTCTGGTTCATATCTTTACTTTGGATTGGGCTAAGGTTAACATCATCTCTAGACACTTATGGAAGGGAGGTTTAGAATAGTCATCTTGCTATTTTCTGGGAAGTATTGACTTTGGTGTTATTCCAAGATGTCAAAATAATTCAGGTAATGATATCAAGATTTCACTGTTTTCAAAAAGGCCTGATTCTGAATAAAGGCTGTTTGCTCACCCTCTCCTGTCCCCTCAACATTGCTCTGAACTCTCTTCCTTTTTCACCTGGATTTGGATTAAAGTAACAATAGAATGATTCAGTCAAGAGGCAGCTAGGTGACAGTGGATTGAGAACCAAGACTAAAAAATGGAAAGTCCTGGGTTCAAATGTGATCTCAGACACTTCCTAGCTGTGTGACCCTGGGCAAGTGGTAAAATTATGCATGTTACACAACTCAATTAACCTCCATTGCCAGCCCTTACCACTCTTCTGCCTTAAAACCAATACGCAATATTGATTCAAAGATGGAAGGAAAGGGTTTTTAAAAAAATTAAAATTTAAAAAAGAATGGCTTTCATTTAAGCAACAGAAGAATGATTATCAACCATTTGGGAAGATTTGCTGGTTCAGAATGACAGAATTGCTGTTTCTTTTGGGTTAGGGAATCCTGCCCTACTTGTTTCTCTGCATACCTCAGGCTGGGAGAGAAACTGGTGCAAAGACAATGCTCTGCACTCAGGATGGGAGCCACAATGTTATCATTTTTTACTGAAAGCACTCCTCTCATAGAAAAACATAGAGAATCTAAGACCAATCTTTATCCTAGAAAGTCATCCATGCGCACAATTTCCCATTTTTTATTGCACCCTGAATCTGTGATTAAAATTGGTTGGGGGTGTTCATAGAGGTCTAGGACCTGCTCTTTCCCTGGTGCACAGTTTCATATGATATGACATACCCTACACATACACTTTTCCTAGTGTCTGTAGTTCCCTCTATCATTTTCTTTATTTTTTCCCATCTGAGATCTCTTACACAAAATGACTAATGAAGAAAATATTTGGCATGAAAAAAGGAATATAAAAGTAAGGGGCAAGGGAAGAGGCATTTATCAAGTATCTGGTGTGTTCCGAGTGGTTTTATAAGTATGATTTTATCCTCCCAACAGTCCTTTGATTGTTATTGATTCCTTTTGAAACTTTAGTAAACTGAGGCAGACAAAAGTAAATTGATTTGTCCAGGGCCACATATCTAATGTTTCAGATCTTCCTGACTCCAAGCTTAATATTCTATCTATTCTACAACTTACCTGTCTATGAGATGGCCATCAAGCAGAGTTACATAGATAAGATTCCTTTTTTCTGCCCCAAACCTCAGCAGCTCTCAGCTAAAGATGCATATTTCACTCTCCTGTTATTCTCTTAGGTTCCCTGTGCAGTATGTAGTGACAGCTGTGGTCCTGGATTTAGGAAGACCCCTTTGGAGGGGCAGCCTGCCTGCTGCTTTGACTGCACTCCATGCCCAGAAGGAGAGATTTCTAGTCAGAAGGGTAAGTTTCTGCAGGGGACTCACTTCACATGATCACTGATATAGAAAATCAATGATATGTTATTCTTGTACAGTCACCTACAACCTGGTGCATCACTGTCAGAGGGATACATTATATGACACCCAAGAAAATGTGAGAAATGTGCTGAAATAAGTAATCAAGGGAAGGTCCTTTGGATCTCATGACACAATGAGAAGTGTGATCTATAGGGATACAATTATTTGATGTCTTATTTCTTGGAGGAACTAAAATCCCTTATTCTTCTCCTGGATATAATGGTTAGTGACTAGAGGGTATGTATATATGTTTGTTGTTATAAAGAAATAAAAGATACTAGGGGATATATGGATACTGGTGATGGAAGCTGTGTCTTTGTATTCCCCTAGGTTGCTGGTAAATGGGGAACATCAACACAATCACCTTTGCTTGATGTTATAAATTCCCCTTTCTTAATAACAGTGCCCAGGTAGGACCCTAAATGGTCAGGTGGATGGGTAACCCTTCAAGTTCCACCTAGGGCTCTATCAATTATTAATATTAGGCTCTGATTAGCCTTGGATCACATTGTTCATCTGACTGCATTTGCTCCCTCCCCAAGGGTCGTGATATAATGACCACTCAGGAAGGTACTTATTAAATATTTTATCTATGATCATAAATAGGGAAAGGACAGTCAGGATATGGATTGGGGATTGTAAACCCTGTCAAACTAATATCTATAGGCTATAATCCCTCAGGACTAGAGGCTTATTGATTTATAAAGCTGGAGCTATTGTTCTTCACAACCTCCTCTGATTCAGCTTGGCCACTGCCAAACCAGAGAGTCTGCTCTGCTGGATGCAGCTGTATTGATGATTTCTCTCTCAGCTTCCTATTATCAGTTTGTGATGTGTTAGCCTTCACAGCCTTCAGGAAGTAACCACCCTTAAAAAAAACCACCCTTCTTCTTCTTTTATCTCCTTCCTCCCAATCACCACCCGAGCCCAGAGATCTAAATAGCTATGATGATTCAAATGCCTAAAGATCTAGGGAGATTCAGAGAGAATCAATTACCAATGGTCAGAGACCCACAGATCAATGTTCAAGGACCAATACCCCAAAGATCAATGGTCAAAGGACCCTTCCAAATGGCTGTTGGGGTATTTATACTCTCAGGCCAACCGACTTTTGCCCCTGGCTCATGGCATCTGGGAACATTCTGATGTCTCCAACTGTCTCCCTTGTCAATCAAGGTGAGACCAACATTCCCAGGGTTTGAACATAACAATGTTTGTATGAATATGTCCATGTGGATATATGTTTATATGTGTGTGTGTTTGTGTCTGTGTGTGTGTGTATGTGTGTGTGTGTGTGTGTATTCTGTACTGAAGTGGAAGCCTGGGAGAGGTCATCCCAGGAAACAGAGTTCCAATTCAGAAGGAAATCAAAGGTACTGATTGAAATGAGCAGTCTGAGTGTCCCAGGATATACAGTGTTCTTTAGGTTGAGTGATTTAAGGCAAGATGTTTAGATCAATCTGCAAAGGCCATTAAAACAAGTTGATTCCATATACAGATAGAAAGCACTGACCATCACCACTACATACTACTCCAGGGGGAATGGCATCTTCTCTTAATGCTGTGCCACCTTCCATCATCCAACAAAACCTGGGACTGGGGTGTGAGTCCAATAGTATCTGAAAGAGCAGATTTGTGCTACTAGATATGAGGTTTTATGGGATTTAAATGTTAGATTAAGGAAGCTAATATCAAGCACTAGTTGCCTGTTAGCTACAAAAATAAGGAAGAGGAAAGAGAACAAATAAGTCTTCCCAGCAATCTTTCTTATCTAAAATAAGGTACATAACTTGGAAGCTTTTGTGAACAAAAGCTACCTGCATCAAGATGTTCTTTCTTCCCTGTCCCTTACCCCTCTCCCTGTCTCTGTCTCTCCTTCTGTTTTTATCTCTAAATTTTTATCCATCCCTGTCTCTGTGTCTTTCCCTCTTTCTCTCTGCCTTCATTTGTTTTGCCCCTATTTCCCTCCCCTTTTTTCTTCATCTTCCTCTTTCTCTTCTTTTTTTCTCTCCATGACTTTCCCCTTTCCTCCCCATTCTCAATTTTTGCTATAGCCAGGTATGATCCATTTGCAAACTAAATTTTTCTAAACTTTGTATGTGACCTTAACTGTGCTTCTTTCCAAGTGGGTATGTCCATTCAAAAATGAAAATCTCAGCTCCAGGACAAAGAGGAAATAACACTTTCTCTCTGAGACTACAATTCTAAGAATTAATAGTTAGGTTTTAGAACTTCTCAACTTCTGCCCACAGAGAAAAAAGTCTAAATACCCAGATATTTCTGGAGAAAAGGATAATTTTATAAAAGGTACTCAAGAATGAAAACACATTGGTCCTACTTTCCAATTGACTTGAAGAGAAAGTATGTATTGTAATTCCACTCTACTGATTGTTGATGGACAACCCAAAGCAAGCTATGCATGCTCTCTAAAGATACTTATTGATTTGATTGAGAGAAGTAGTCCCTCTGCTGAATTTCAAAGGTATCCTCCTGAGTTGGTAATGTCCATCAGCTGGAATTCTTGATGGACCACATTATACTGTTTGCTTCCTGCTCTGGAACTTTACAAAGATTTCTAGCATGAATCTATTGTCCATCAGAAGAGTTTGACTTCACTATCCTTACATTGTTCTAATTTATGGATCTGCTTTCAGAGGAACATCTGCTCATAACTGAACCAGTGTTGAAGCCTAGGAGGGTCTTCTGAAATCATCTTTTTCACACATTTTATTTCAAACATGAAATCCAGAGAAATTATGATTTTGTAAGGTTACCAGTGGGTTATCCAAAGACTGATACCCATTGCTTCTGACTAAGTTGAATAGTCAATTCATGTCTCACGTTTGATAAACAGAATGACACAGAAAGGTCAGGCACACTAGATAATTCTAAAAGCAACAAGCCTTTTACTTTGGGATATTTTAGCCAACATAAAAAAGTAATGATAAGGATAGAGGAGGGGATTATATTGATCTGGGATATCACTGTTAAAGGCAGCTCTCCAATTAGGAACTGCCTCTTACATTGCACCTTAGGTAAACCTTATTGTCTTATGCTATTCTAGAATACTAAGAGGTTGAGTGACTACTGTAGGATTACAAGAAAATGTGTTTCAGAGGGAAGAAATTAACCCAGGTCCTCCTGCCTTTGCAATCAGCCATCTACTACATCACACTGAACATGGAATAACATCAGAAAGTGAATAAATTCATGAGATTAAGGAATGGGGCATAGTTAGGATGAATATACAACTGGATCACAATACCTTTGGAGTCGATATATCATCATATCTGGGAAAAAGACTACATGATTATGACTTGCCCACTGGTATTACATTGGAGCCTTGTCTTAAGATTTTTTTTCAAGTCAAGATAGAAGGGCAAAGAGGAAAGTAGAGAAAAGATTGATTGTATGACAAGTTCCTAGACTTATAGACTATGAGAGGGAATTTTTTATTCTCTTTGTCTATTCTGAGTTTACACTTGTAAAAGGCAATTCTTTATTTCCTTGGTCTATTTTGAGTTAAGTACCCTTACTTGGTACCTCACCAGATTGTGAAGACAGGATTAACTCTCCTTTGTCTACTTTTGAAGTGAATCAACAAAAGCATGAACACTCTACTTAATACTAGGTGGAGGAGCTAGCAAGCCACTTAGAGAGCTCTACCCTTTCAACTCAATCAGCCAGGAAACTGTGAATCCTTTTGATAAGAATTTACACCTCCATAGGGTGAGAAGTGGATCCCACAAACACTGCCCCCTAAGTAGTGCTAGACAATTTGGAAGCTGTGATGGGCCCCTGTGAAGAGAGGAAGGGACAAGTAGCCACTATAAAAGGCCCCAAATTTCTAGGGCTGAAAAGTCAGCTTCAAGAAGAAAGTTGGCTTCAGGAAGAGTCAGCTTCAGGAGTCATCTTCAGTGCAAGTTATCTTGACTTGCCTCTTGGACGGAACTTGGGTGAGTGAATAGCTGGCTTTTCTTTCCTGACTCCAGGAGAAAGTTTAACTTCAGTTGAGAGGGTTAACAAGTTGTGCCTGGCCAAGTCAAGCACCAGAGAAATATTCATTGTGATAGGCTAGACATCTTCTCTATTCCTTTTTATGTTTCTCTACTTTCATTCTTTCAACCTCCTTTGTAAATAAAAGCTAGTAAAAGTATTTTGACTTTGAGCTATAATATTTTAAATCTGCAACCACCATATTATTTATAATTTTCATATATTTTAGTCAAACCATTAAAATTTATTTGCTATAAGACAAAGTCTATGCCTTACCATAATCTGTTCTACTGCTTTGCTGTGGGAACACATGGGTCTCCCCCCTCAAATCAGGGATATTTATTGATTTACTGATGATTATAATGATGATAATTATTATTATTTTAATTAGCATATAGTGCTTTGATTTTGCGCTTTATCTATGCTATTTCATTTGAACCTCATGACAATTACATGAGATAGATGCCATTATTATCCCTATTTCACTGGTATAGAAACTAAGACAAAGGTGAAGTGACTTACCCATAGTTACATAGCTAATAAGTGTCTGAAGCAAGATTTAAAATTGGGCATTCCTCACTCCAAGTACTATAGCCGACTCATGTTGCGATTTACTTACTTAGACTTTATAGTGAAATGACAGGGTTTCTGTAGGGACTTCTAACACCACCAGCAGACAAGTTTGTTGGGATTTTCACCTCTAATATCACAGAGGTGATTCAATTCAGATTTTAGGGCCTGTTTGGAACCTGAAAGATTCAAGTTTAGAAGATAAAAAAGTGAGGGAAAGGAGAAGAAGAAGAAAGGAGATATCTGGGGAAGAGATTACCTGCTGAAAGAAATAAGGTTCTAGAGGGCCAGGGAAGGTGTTAGGAATGCTATTTGTAAGGTAAATTTCAAGAAGATTTCATAGATCTGAATGAATACGTTTAAACAAGGTAAATTAACTTTTCCAAAAACAAATGAAAAAGAATACAATCTATGACCCAGTGAGAATTTAGGCTGAAGCTCTCTGATTAAACCATGTTATTAAGATATTACAGAATTGAATATGTCGTGGAAGGTATCAATTTCCTGAGCATTAGCAGAACAACCAGTTACAAAGTAAAAGAGAATTTGTCCATAAGAAATATGACAGCTATGCAATAAAACATCAGTCACTTGGTAGTCTTTTAGTATATGACAGACTTGTGAACAATGGTGAAGATACAAAATCAAAATGGAAATAATTCCTGCATTCAGAGAGTTTCCATTCTCATTGAGGAAACAACAGGTATCATCATCTGCACAATATGTATAAAATTCACACAAATTCATTATGGGAGGGCGTGAACAGGGAGCCAGGAAGAATGAAGAAAGATTAATATGGGCAATCTTTTCCTAAAGTTTATTGGTGTACAATACAACACAACCACTCAGAAGTAATCTTTACAGTTTCCAAGTTTATTGGACTAAAAGAATAAATTAAAAGGAACAAATATTATTAGTTAAGTAAAAGGAATACAGAGAATCATTGTGATCTAAAACCAGTCAATGATAAAGAACATAAAAAGACTGGATCTAGCCTTAGGTGCCATGTTATTTACTAAAGGCATTGAATCTTAGCAAAGAGAAAAGGGGATCTTGTGACAATTGGAGTCAAAAGAAGGTGTCACAGCTAGCATGCCTATTTCCTATATCTGGGCATAGGGATAATCCTTTGAATTTAAACTTTTAATCCTTCTTTGTCTATTGCAGATGTAGAACATTGTACAAAGTGCCCGGAGGATGAATATCCAAATAAGCAGAGAGATCGCTGCCTTCCCAAGGTCGTCACCTTCCTGAATGTGAAAGAACCTTTGGGGACAACTTTGGCCTTCATGGCTGTCTCCTTCTCTTTACTGACAGCTCTGGTTCTGGGAGTCTTCTTGAAGTTCCAAGACACTCCTATAGTCAAAGCCAATAATAGGACTCTTAGCTATACTCTCCTCATCTCCCTTATCTTCTGTTTCCTCTGCTCCCTACTCTTCATAGGCCATCCCACCACTGCCACCTGCCTCCTACAACAAACTGTATTTGGAGTTGTCTTCACAGTGGCTGTTTCTTCCATTTTGTCCAAAACCATCATAGTGGTTCTGGCTTTCAAGAGTATCAGACCAGGGAGCAGGATACGCATGTTCATGCATCCTAGAGTATCTGTCTATGTTGTCCTCATATGCTCAGGGTTGCAAGTGATTTTCTGTGGCATTTGGTTGGGAACCTCCCCACCCTTTCCAGAGGCAGACACACACTCTCAATATGGCCACATCATCCTTAAATGTAATGAGGGTTCTGCTTTTGCTTTTCACTGTGTCTTGGGCTACATGGCCCTTCTGGCTCTGGGAAGCTTTCTCGTAGCTTTTCTGGCCAGGAACCTGCCTGATACCTTCAATGAAGCCAAGTTCATCACCTTCAGCATGCTGGTGTTTTGCAGTGTCTGGGCCTCTTTTCTGCCCACATATCAGGGCACCAAAGGGAAGGCCATGGTGACTGTGGAGATCTTCTCCATCTTGGCCTCCAGTGCTGGGCTACTGGGCTGTATCTTTATTCCCAAATGTTATGTGATCCTCCTGAAGCCAGACAGAAATAGCCAGGGACAAATCAAGAATAAATGAGATTGGGGGCAGCTGGGTAGCTCAGTGGATTGAGAGCCAGGCCTAGAGATGGGAGGTCCTAGGTTCAAATCTGGCCTCAGACACTTCCCAGCTGTGTGACCCTGGGCAAGTCACTTGACCCCCATTGCCTACCCTTACCACTCTTCTGCCTTGGAACCAATACACAGTATTGACTCTAAGACGGAAGGTAAGGGTTTAAAAAAAAAAAAAAAGAATAAATGAGATTCCAGAGGCAAGATTTTTCTGGAGCACAACCTTATACTTTCTGTTCCTGGAATGATACACTTGAAGAATAATCCACATTAATCTAGCATAGTCATATTTATCTGTTTGGGTGATGTTTGAACCCTAATTAGTATATCATGACATTCACTCTGGATACTTTCCAAGTTCCCCTCTTATACATGGACTGTATCCCTCAATTTTGATAACAACTGCAGTTTTAACTATGTTGATACTAATTCTGATAATGCTGCTACCAATGCAGTGCGTTCAACCTGAGAACTTCAAATTGTCAAAATGTTGGATGCTCTCAGTGTCATCCCTTGGACAATGGGGGAGTGGGAGGCCAAGAGTTATGAGGAAATACTCTCATTTCCAACAGCCAGTGTCAATTCCCATCAAGGATTCCTTCACATTGGACTGAACTCCAACTTTCTGAACTCCAGGAAGTTCAGTGTTTTATCTATAGCTGCACAGGTTATGACATTTTCTTCCTCTACTTTCAAGCTAGCTTCTATCTGGATCATCTGCTTTCATTTGCTGACACAAAAACCCAATGATAATTTATAATTGATTAAGGAATTATTCATGCCAGTTTACATTTGATTGGTTCATTTATTCAGCCAAAATGCATTAGCTTTTGTGGAAATTAATATTGAATTAGCATAATTTTTAAGTATTTTTCCCTTTAGACCCAAAAGAACAATCTGATTCTAAGGTCAGAATTAAACAAGTTCTATACAGGCTACGAAACTGGGTTAGGACCTCCCTTTTTTTGTTAAGACCATGAAAAGATAAAGGAAGGGCTCACCAAAGTGAACCCTGAACCCTTGAAAAGATTAAAGGAAGTCAAAAAGCTCTAGCAGCCATGTTGGACTGACTTAACATTTCCACAGCCACTTCACAGAGAGGAAACGTGCTAATGTTTTCTTTGCATGAGGCAAGTCTCAGCTTCCCCTGTGATGAAGCAATGACAGAGGGATTGAGGTCTCTAAGTCCATCTCCCGGGTGGATGATTACCAATCACAGATATCTTAAGATGTCAATGAGAAGGAATGAGTGGGGGATCTAATGAATGGTATATATGGTATATAAACCTGCACCAGAAGAGGGAAACCTCTTTTGCTCTCTTTTTTCCACCATGCCAGTGTGGAGAAAGGCAGTTAACCAGATTAAAATGCCTTAAGCAGTCAATAAATACTTTAAAAATTAAGAAATAGTGTCTCTTGAGAATTTCACTCCTTACTTTTTAATATAATTAACTGGGGGTTATAAGAAATAAAGAAGTCTCTGGGTCATATTTCTTAGCTGAATATTCACTTTATTTGTGGGCAAAAAGAATCAGTGATCCCATCACAACCAGTCTGTGATGAAAAACGTCTTGTGGACATTCATAGTTTTTTTTATAGGCTTTCAACAGTTGATTCAAAACACTGATTAACAAAATGCACGTATTCAAAGTATGCTGCCTAATAGCTGATAAATTCTAGTTCAAGGTCCAAGCAATTCATTGATCTTATAACTAAGATCATCAGACAATAACTCTTAGGAAGACACATTAAAGTAACCAGTCATCTCACTGAGTCATAAAATCTGAGGACCCTGTTATATACATAAATTCCTATAAAAGTAAATACTATTCCTACTTTGACAATTGACCCTATGATTGCTTCTCTTATCTTATTCATAATCAGGAGATAGTAAAGATGTGAACTTACCATGATAAGTTTTATAAACAGCAGCTCTTCAGCAAACTCTCTCCTTATCTATCACTACTTATACACAGTCAATTAACAACTGGGACTGGCCTTTCTCATATTCTAGTTACATATATTATTTAAAGGATTACATAAGATGACTTATTTTCCTACTAAATGACATAAAAAGAGATGAAATGAAATAAATTCAAGTTAAGCTTTTCAGGAGTTTGGGGCGAACCCCTCATTCTGTTATTTCTATATGGCTATCAACTGATCATTTCCACCCTCATTTCTTAAATATTGTTACATAGACTTTACTTTCTTTACTGGTCCTTAACTAGTGTCCACAGAGCTGCAATTTTTGTTCTTGTTGAAGCTCACACAGAATTGAACTCTTTGTATTCAGCTCGTATTGTGTCTTTGGGAATATGCCTCTTTCTATGCCATCTTATGCCTCTCCAAAATAAGAGTCATGTTCAAGAGGCAAAACAATTTCAGCTGCCTCCATGGTCTGACACTTGGAAAACCCTAATGAAGCACAAAGTAGAAAAACTATCAAGAAATGCAGCTGATCCAGACTCCCTAACATGCTTCATCAGCATTCTCTCCCAGCTCTTCACATGTGCATTTTCTGGGATCCAAAAGAGCTTGGTAAGAGAAGAGAGAAAGAGTTGGAAAGGAGCAGGTCATGAGTCTGAGCTTTCAACAGAACTTAATTCATGCCCCAAACCTTACTGTCTCTCAGGGCCTCTGACATCCAAATTCTATAGAGTAGAAATTGGCTCAGCCTTCCAGAGTAATGTGACAGTATATAATGCTTCAATTCAAGAGGACTGAGCAACCTAGAAAAGAAAATCGGGCACATAGATTATTGCGTGACAGTACACTGAGCCTGAGAGTTAATGACCAGTTTGAACTGGGGTCAGTTCTGTCCTTACTTAAACTTTGGCAGATGATATTAAGATTTCACTTTTTGAGAGGAAGGAGATCTGGACATCCCTCCCCCAGTGAGATTATCATAAATAGATAAGTCAGAACATGAACAGAGGAAAATAAGGGGAAATGGTGAGATTGCTAAAGATTTCAGAAAGTAGAAAATTCTACTATAACTCATGAGGAAAAAAGAAGAAAATAATAGCAGAAGTAAAGGAGACTTTCATGTCAGTTCAAAGAGAACACACACCTATCAATAAGTATTGCAAGGCAAAGGAAGAAAAATTGACATTTGATGAATCAGGAGACACTGTGAATGGTTGAGGGGATGTGGAAACACAGAACAAGGTTCCTGGATGTTGGTCTTGCATGATTTGAATATAAATGGTGCCCTCTGAAAATTCTGAAAATCCCTTTCAATCCCAGGTTACACTCTTTGACTGGGCATGCATATTATGGGAGGATGATAGAGGATTCTTGACTCTCAGGCATTCCAGAACATGCTGGACTCTTCTCACACATGGCTTCTGGTGCCTGTAAGACTGGCATCTGACCCTCACTGAATTCAAATCTGTCCAAACAGAGAGACCCACAAGGAATGCCATCAGCAGAATTGTAATTTAGGGATGGGAGAAAATAGTGGGTCTCTTTGTCTGATAATTTCCCTGATGGGGCAGCTCATACACCATCTTTGGCTAGGAAGCAGCATGCTGGCCTTGGGACTTTTCCTGGCATGGCTTCTCTTGGTTAGTGAACAGAGACATAAAGTGAGTACCTCCTCAGATTAGCTAGGCATGGTCAAGTGACTACATGCTTTTTTCTCACTTGCTTTTACTAGCTAATAAATTATTATGAATTAATACACAGTATCTAAAGAATTTTATTCCTAATACTCTCAATGAGATAGTCTTTCTACATTTTCTCAAATGATATACAATTTGGGGGCAGATAAGTGTGTCAGTGGATTGAAAGAGAGGCCTAGTTAGAGGCAGGAGGTCCTGGGTTCAAATCTGGCCTCAGATACTTCCTGGCTCTGTAACCCTGGGCAAGTCACTTAACCACCAGTGCCTAAGCCTTACCACTCTTCTGCTTTAGAACCAATATAATCCAAGATGGAAGATATAAGTTAAAAAAAAATACATCAAGTTGAAACCAGTTCAAATGGTCCAAATTTTAAATTGCCCAAAATACAAAATAATTTGGTTCTCATTTAATTTTTCAGTCTGTATTCTTGGAATTTTTCCTGATTACTAACATAACATTAAGAGTACTAGAAAGAAAAATGTTTTTAAAGTTGTCCAAAAAATTAGAGAAACCCATCCCATTGTCCAAATAGAGAAATAGTTTTGTGGACTGGAATAAATAAATGAAAATGTTTTAATTAATTAAAATAAATAAATCTCTAAATTTATTTATTTAAATATAGAATTAAAGGCTTCATTGCACTGGCTCCATAAAAGGATGCAGAAAAGCCTAGGAGTCCTGGGTACTGAGTATCTCAATCATCAGTCAGAGGCATCAGAATGATTCCAGGACATTGAGGAGAACCAGTAGAGTAATATATTATAGTGACAACAGTAAAGAAAAAGAATTCTGAAAACTAAAACAATTATGATCAGTACAATGGTGATTTGTGGTCCCAGGAGACTTGAGAGTGAGATATTTTCTCCATGGTAGAAAGGAGATGGGTTTAGGAAACAGAATAAGTCACACAGAAACCCCAATATATGTACACCCAGTGACAAAACAGCAGGAAATATAATTGTTTTGCTTGAGTAGACATATTGTTATAAGGAATTTGTTTTTCTTTTCCTTTTCAATGGGTTAGGAAGGAGATAAAAAAGACATTTGTTGAGTCTTTTTAATAGAGAAGTGATGAGTTCCATGATGTGGAATGTTGGCTGCATGGTCTAATGAGGTCACTTTACTGAATTACTTTACATTACAAACAAGAAAGTTCTCATGGATTGGACAGCAATCAGAAAATATTAGCAATGTCAAAACAAAATGTAACAACAAAATGTTTAAAATCTCCTCTAAATCCTTATCTCTCCTGGCCAGTCTCTGCTCAGTCTCAGATTTAGCCCTTCTGATATTACTCCACCCAGGGCCATGCCTCACTTTTCCATCCATCCTGCAGTCAGGGAAGATTCCTGGGGAAAGATTGTGCCCTTGGGTGGGTGGAGGGGGTCACGAAAGGATCCTGATACATTAAGACATAAGGATGTTACTCTTCTTCTCCAGAACTTTCAGAGGCTCCCTATTACTGCTAGAGCAAAATACTACATTAGATTCATTCATGCTCTCTTTTCACTCTCCCATATCTGACCCATTCCACATCATCCAGTCTCATACATTCTTTCTTTTAGATGAACTGGCTAAACTATCTATTACTAACCTGTGTGGCCTTCCCCCTCTTATCTCTGTCTTTGCTCAGGCTATCATCTTCCAGATATCTTCTGTTTGCCAGGTCCTAGAGGCCCAAGTTCCTTTCAGTGCTCCGTCCAAGTGTCACTTCTTCCTATAAGCCTTTCCTTAGTGCCCCAGTGGCTAATGCCCTACCCTGAAATAACTCTGGGTTTACTTTATAAATATTCTGTATTCATCTGTACACATCCTGCTTTTCCACTGGTAGGATAGGAGCTCCCTGAGAGCACAGACTATTTCCTTTTTTGGCTCTGTACCCCCAGGGACCACCACAGTGTCTGGCACAGAGTAAGCCCTTAATAAATGTTTGCTGACTCAATATTTGTCTCTGTCATCATGGAAGGCTTAGGTGGGAAGACCATTGAGGACCAGACTCATCCAGATCTTTAGTTCTGTTCTCAATGCCACCTCCACCATCATAGGCCAAATCTCCTTGCTCAGGACTCTGATCAGAGGCAGCAAGCCTGGGAAACCTTAGTGGGGACAGGGTTTCAAATAAGTGAGTAAGATGACAAATAGAGATGGTATATTTGTTGTTGGTTAATACTCAAAGGAAACCCTCTCTCCAGGCCTGAGTAGGCCGAGAGTCACCTCTTACACCAAAATGCAATCTGACTCTACTTTTAAAAACAGTAAAGTAGGTTTATTTATAGTCAATTAAAAGAAATGATGGAGGACCAGAGAAGGAGTCCCTAAATCTAATATCTAGATTCTCTACCAAACTTCTACAGGTTCTTCACAGACCTTCTTCAGGTCTTTAAGCTGCTTAAATCTGCCCTCTCTACCTAAAATTCCCACTCTATATAATCTATCCTAAGCTACTGGCCCCTCAAAATAAACTGTAGACACAATAAAAATTTATCAGAATAGATAGAGGGTTTGAACTCTCAATGAGCTCAGCCTCTTAGATCAAGGCCAAGATGGCTACAAGCTTCCTCTTCAAAGACAGGGTTTTATCTGGATTCTGGCTCTCACACACACATTCAGTCAGGAAATCTCTCAGGAACCAGGAGCTTACAAGACTCTGGGAGATGTCAACTGGAGATAGGATTGGACAGGATCTCAGGTATAGGGGACCAGCCTCTACATGCAAAATGAGGGTTCTGAGTGGCGTTTACGGCGTCGGATTGATAAGACAGGAAAAAGAAAAATGAGAACAACCAGACTAGTGGTTAGCCATGCTGTTCCAAATTCTGTGGGCATGGAAGTTTATTATATATCTTTCTCAAAAAAGAAGTCACAGTTGGTAAGGGGCAATAAATCACGTATAATCCATTGAAGTTTAAAGAATACAGATGCAAAGACAAATGGTCAAATTCCAAACCCCAATTCAGCAGGTTATAATTCCGGGAGAGGAAATATCCTATGGAGATGCTCATCAATTGAAATCTGCATTCAGACTAAAGACTCAGGTTTTAATCTGAGTATGGAATCAGCGTTTGTTTAAGATTTAGGCTTCTTCAATTATCAAGGGAGGAAATTATCAATTCAATAGAAGCTGGTCTGCCACTTCAAAGCTCTCCAATAAGAATTGTAAAAAAGGTGGGGATCAAAGACTGAGTCAGAAGAGGAGCCTCAGATTTTTATCTTAGATGGCCCATTCAGTCTGCATCCTGACATGCAGGGCAGAAAAATCATACACACAGTTTTACTTGCCGATGATTTTGTAATGGGATCCAGATAAAATATCTGTTACAGACTCTGTTTCTCTAAATGACTCCTAATAACCTTTTTGGAGGGATCAAGTTGATTTTGGATTAACTTACCTGCTGGTACCAGAGCCTTTTTGGGGCTCAGGTGACCAGGACCAAACACAAAGACTGCCTCAGCCTGGATTGGTCGCGTAGGGAATCCAGATAATAGGCCCTAAATTTGATCCTATTTCTCCAAAGGTTTTAATACATAGAACGGCTTCCCACACTCAGGAATATCTTAATAGCTGGAACAAAGAATCTCCAGGTATCAGGAAAGGCAATTCACCTCCTTCAGGCATAGAAAAAGAGCCAACAGTAAATTGCTCTCCTGTCTCTGCTCTCCTGTCTGAACAGGAAAACAAGATCCTAACTGCTTCTGTGTGTCTCTGTTTAAGCAATATTCCCATTCCATGATGGGGTCCATAAAGTTCTGTGCATTTGCCCAGTTTTTCTTTGCAAAACCTATCTCATTTCAAACTCTCTTTTTCTCTATTCCACTCTCTCTCATTATAAGAATGATAATGGGTTTTGGTGAATTAAGAGTTATGAAAAGTTGTGGTGGCCATTTATAATAATTAAAAATTAAACTATGAGTATTTTAATAGCTTTATTAGCTTTATTACAGCAAAAGTAGAGATAGTAAAGAGAGAGAAAAGTACGAAGGAGGTAGAGAATATTGCCTAGCTAAATATGCTAAGTCAAGATCTGAGTGCCTCCAGTCCTCAAGTGCAAATCCAAATATGAATCTCACCACCCCACAAGAGTGTTTCCAGCCAAGTGTTTCACCAAACCAAAGTGAGAAAGATGCCACAAAAACTGAGCCTCAATGAAGAGAGCATCCCACCAAAGACAGGAGAAAAGCCTAAAGGTCAGTGCCTCTGGTCAGGGTGTCCTCAACACAAGGGAGTCAGTGAAGCTGAAAACACCTCAAGCCACCAACACAAAATCTCTGAATAAGAACAAAATCCAATCCAGAGACACCATTCTGCTGCAGCAAAATCCCTCCAATGCAGTAGTCCCTGTTCAGATCTCTGGTCTTGCCTTTTATAACTCTTTAACTACATCACTTCCTGTCTCTCTGGTTTCTACTTCCTTTCAATGTGAGCTGATCCATCACATCTCAGGAACCAATCATAATTTCTTAATTTGCCTGACATTGCCATGGGCATTGTGGAATCCACTTCAGGTCTTTGAGGTATGAGCTTCCTTTTCTAGTAAAATATTAACTCAGTGTGAAAAAAGGGACACTCCAAGCTATTGACTGATTAAGCTAAAATAAACAAATAAGGATAATTCCATTTACTCAGAGTCCAAAGCCAGATCTGAGGCCAGATCCCCTATAGCCTAAGGGAGTTGGTGGATCATGCCCTTGGATGGAAAGGTCTGTGTTTGAGCAGTGAAGGAGTTATCTTTAAAGGAGAAAGTGTAGAGCAGGGAGTATGCAGCAACCTGTAGGCCCTACCTGGGACCAACAGTGAAAAGAAAATGAAACAGAGAAGCTGTAGGCATAGGGGAAGGCAGGGGACAGACAAAGGTTTTTGTCTCACTTCCTCATCTCTTTCAATCATTGTGAGCATCATTATTATTACCATCATATGACAGACAGTAGTAATCAGCCTCATCCTCAGCCTGGACCCCAGAGACGGTTAATGTGGCCACCTTGTTGCTGCTGGAGCCTGAGAATCGGTCAGAGACCCCCTCTGGTCGTTCCTTGTCATTGTAAATGACCAGCACAGGAGTCTGGCCCCATTTCTGCTGGTACCAATCAGCATATTTCTTATCCAGCTGATCCCCTGCACAGGTGATGGTGACTGTCTGCCCCAGAGTCACAGACATGGAGGGAACCTGGGTCAGCACATAGGAGGCCAGAGAACCTGGAAGGAAAGGAGAAAAGACTTGTCCTGGTACTCCACAGCTTAGAACGGGGAGGAAGTGAGAGATCCTCCACTGCAATATCTCTCAGGGTGAGCTCAACCTCAGGGTCCTGGAGGGTCTGAGTCAGAAAATAGCACTATGCACCCTACCTGTGACAACAGTCAGGAAAGGGAGAAGGAGAGGAACCCAAGCCATGGTGGAGACACCCCAAGAGCTCTGACACCTGAAGTCCCCACTGCTGGAGCTGAAAGTTCCAAATCTGTTTTATATCCTCTCTAGGAGGCAGGGGGTGGGACTTCTATAGAAATCACTTCCCCTCCCCTCTCTTCATGTGCCAATCCCCTCCTCAATCCCAGATTTGAATGTCCTCAGATCAGATCTAGGTGAGGTTTGAGGCTGAACAACTCATAGTCTGTCCCAGGGGCCTAGCAAGGAAGCACCTGCCTGGTGGCCACACAGAACAAATAGCCTGTAGCAGAGACCTCACAGATGAGAGTCCTTTAACTCATTTCCAGCAAAGCTGAGTCAACAACCCCAAGCCAACAGCTCCCTCTGGAGCTCAGAGACCTCCTGAGAGGAGCAGAAGACAGGCTGCTGAACCTCTGAACCAGCATCTAGAGCCCATCCTCTCACAGGCACAGAAACCAAGTAAGGGAGACTGGATATCTTCCAAGGACTAGAGCCCTATTGGCCAGTCCCTCATGAGAAAATGGATGGAGAGGTATAAAGAGGTAGAGGAAGAGAGTTGTGGACAAGATGCTAGATGACCTCAATGTTCAATGTAAAGTAGAGGGTAAATTAACCTGGGGGCAGGTAGGTGATGAAGTGGTTAGAGTGCTGGGTTGGAGTGCAGTAGAATTCATCCTCTAGTTCAAATCCAGGCTTACTGTGTGACCCCAGGCAAGTCACTTAACCCTGTTTGCCTCAATTCCTCATCTATAAAATGATCTGGAGAAAGAAATGACAAAACACTTTAGGATCTTTCCCAAGAAAACTCCAAATGGAATCACAAAAACTGAGACATGACTGGAATGACTGAACAAGAAAAAGATCCCCTACTAAGGGAATAAAGACAGTGGCTTGAGAACCATGGGAAAAAATAGAAAAAATATTTTCTGGGTTGTGAGAGGAAGAGTGATACAGAAAAACTAAAAGAATCTTGTCTGTAGGGCAGCCAGAGCTCAAGTGGGTTAAGTGTATAGAGGACCCCAAGATTGTTCTTGGACCTGAGGGTGGTGATAGTTGTTCTCAAGTCAGGGCTGAGAAAGGACCAATGATCACCAACCTCATTACCATTGGCAGGGTGGGAGATGGTCTCTCGGTTCCAGGTGTAAATAGAATCCTACTTTGACCTCCTTCCTGAATCTAGACTTCTCCAAGTTGGACCAGGAGATCCTTACTATCTCCTTCCACTGCTCATTCTTTTCCCTCAGATAACCTCATTCATTCTGGTTACAGTCACATTCAGAGTTTAATCAGATCATTCCCAAACTGTTCCAGTCACGGTTTTCTCTTCAAAATCAATATATTGCTAACAGTTGGAAGGTGTCCACTATGTGCCAAGCTCTGTCCTGGGAGCTAGAAAGACTAGAACATTATAAGGTATTAGCTGCTACTTCTTCATCCCTGTGCTTTAGATGTATTCCCTGAGGCACAAAGTCTAGATACTTCCATGGTCCCCCCAGGGGGAGCTTCTGCCACAATTAGGATGTCACTTCCTGAGAGTTAGAGATATTCTGTTTCCTGAACAGCCAGAAGATATGTTTGGTTAGTTAGCTGAAATCTCCTTAATTTCCAGTTGTTTGAGCTACCACAAAAACGAATTGTTATCAATATTTTTTAAGATAGAAGACCTTTTCCTCTTTCTTTCATATCATTTGGAGATAAGCCTAGCAGTGAAATAGCTGGGTCAAAAAGTACACAACATTAATATTTTTGTAAGGAACTCCAATTATTTTCCAAAACTATTATATCCATCCATATGACCACCAAGAGTGCATCAATGTATCCATTTTCCCCAAGTCCCATCAACATTTACCATTTTCCTCTTTGCCATCTTTCTACCTTGATAGGTATGAAGTGGAATCTCAGAATTGCTTAAATTTGCATTTCTTGAATGAGTGGTGATCTGAAGCATTTGTTCATATGACTTTTGATAGTCTGGGTTTCTTCCTTTGAGTACTGTCTATTAATATCTTTAGACCATTTATCAATTGGGCAAGAATTTTTATATATTGACTTTTATATAATACTTTTTTACTTTCAATTATGCGCAAAAACAACTTTAACACTTTTTTATTTTGAATTTCAAATTGTCTCTCTCCATCCTTCTCTTCCACCCTTCATTGAGAAGGAAAGCAATTTTACATAGGATTTACATGTGCAGTCATGCAAAATTTCTATTTTGGTCATGTTGTAAAAGAAAACATGATTTTTTTTTAAAGGGAGAAATAAAAATAAAAGTGTTTTTTAAGTTTGTTTCTCTCTGCATTCAGTCTCCAGAAGTTCCTTCTCTGGAGTTGAAAAACACTTTTCATCATAAGTCCTTGAGAATTATCTTGGATGACTGTATGGCTAATATCTAAGTCATTAACAGTTGGTAATCATACTGTGGAAAATTAATATTGAATTGTGATGCTTTTGTGAAATAATTTTCCTTCTTAGCCTTTCCTCAAGGAAAGGTTGAAACAGTCTATTTCTAAGCTGAGGCTTCATTTAGTTTCTCCTTTTCAGTATCAAAATGGGTTGGGATCTTTTGTCTTTATTAAGGATAAAAGGATTAAGGGCAGGAATGACCAGCCATGATGGGCCCTGATTAAGAGTGGTTAAGAGTGACTAAGCAGGTAGTGCAAATAGGTGCATGTCAGCCCTGGGAAGCCTTGCTGCAGAGTTTCTGACAGTTGAGGAAGGGTTTAGAATCTTGAGGGGAGGCAGTTGACCCTGGAGACTCGTGGAGAGTAGGAGGGTCCATCTGAGCTCTATCTTTGGATTGTAAACCTGGCCTATATTCTGCAGCTTTTCTCTTAAAATTTGTTAGTTTAACTATTTGCTTTGGATCTCCCTGACCTCCCTTATTCTCCATCATCATTTCCCCTTCCTAAATTTCTTGGAGTTTTGAAAGGAGGGTAGATCCGAGTGTTAGTTTCAAACTTGATAGTTTAGTTTCCTGTAGTCAAATGGGGCTTCCCTTGTTACAAATTACCTCCTTAATTATTTTATCCAACTTTCCTAACCCCGTAGGCTGCAAACCTCCGGGCTGATTTAGGCAGGTTCCTATCTCAGTCTCACACGCCTGTCTCCCTCCCCCACCTGAAGCTTTCTCTAGGCGGCTGTTAGAGTTACCTTGTATCTTCTGTCCCTTCCAATTAACCCTCAAATTCAATAAACCCTGTTTTGTCACTTAATCAAAGCCTTTGGCTACTTCATTGGTTGATTGATAAGCGAGGGAGAAGGAGAAAAGAAATAACATTCTTTATGTTATTGGAGGCGTCCATTTTGAAGGAAGTGAGATCTCAAGACTTCCTCTGAATCTTCCTTAGTGAACCTGAGAAACTGCCTAAATCAGCCGGGAGGTTTGCCGCCTACGGGGTTAGGAAAGTTGGATACAATAATTAAGGAGGTAATTTGTAACAAGGGAAGCCCCGTTTGACTACAGGAAACTAAACTATCAAGTTTGAAACGAACACTCGGATCTACCCTCCTTTCAAAACTCCAAGAAATTTAGGAAGGGGAAATGATGATGGAGAATAAGGGAGGTCAGGGAGATCCAAAGCAAATAGTTAAACTAACAAATTTTAAGAGAAAAGCTGCAGAATATAGGCCAGGTTTACAATCCAAAGATAGAGCTCAGATGGACCCTCCTACTCTCCACGAGTCTCCAGGGTCAACTACCTCCCCTCAAGATTCTAAACCCTTCCTCAACCGTCAGAAACTCTGCAGCAGGGCTTCCCAGGGCTGACATGCACCCTATTTGCACTACAGCAGCCATGTTGAGCATATTTAAAGTACAGTGATTGGTCATGTTTCAGAACGTGCTGCCATCTTACCTGTCTTAAGCAACAACACGCCCCTCCCATTATGAAGTAATGAGGGAAGAGTTGAGGTCTCTAGTCTTCCTCCTCAGTGGCTCCTTATCGATCAGAGGTGTCTTGGGATGTCCAGGGAAGGGTCTGAGTGATGAGCTCACAAGTGGTCTACACAGACCTACACCAGAGGAATAGGGGCACTTTTGCTTTTTTGGATTGTAGAGAAAGTTAATTGGCCATATTCGGAAATCTTGACCAGTCAATAAATAAGTTATTTTAAAATTAGAAATACTGCCTCTAGAGAATTTCAGTCAATGCCATACAATATTTCTGTTACTGTCTACAATATTCTCCTGGTTCTTCTCAATTCACCTTGTATCAATTCACATCTTTCCAGATTTTGACAAAAGCACTCTTCTTGTCATTTCTTATAACACAATAGTGGTCCATCACAATCATATTCCACAACTTGTTCTGTCATTTTCCAGTTGATAGACATTCTCTCAATATCCAATTCTTTTCCACCGCAAAAAGCTACTCTCAATATTTTTTTTTTACATGTAAGTCCTTTTTTCTCTTTGGAATGCAGACCAAGTAGTCCTGGGTCAAAAGTTATGTACAGTTTTATATTGCTTTGTACATAGCCCCAAATTGTCCTCCAGAATGATTGGATCAGTTCTCAACTCCATCAACAGTGTTTTAGTGTCCCATTTTCCCACATCCCCTCCAACATTTGTCATTTTCCATTTCTATCATATTAGCCAATTTGATAAGTATGGGGTCAGTACTTCTGAGTTGTTTTAATTTGCATTTCTCTAATCAATAATGATTCAGAATATTTTTATATAACTATAGATAGCTTTGATTTTTTCTTCTGAAAACTACCTTTTCATTTCCTTTGACAAATTTATCAACTGGGGAATGATGTGTTCTTATAAATATGAGTCAATTCTCTCTTCTTTTGATAAATAAGGCCTTTATCAGAGAAACTTGCTGTAAAAAATGTCCACATGATTATTGTGTATTTTCCTCCAACCTATCTTCCTCCTCTTTATCCTTCCCTCTCTAACTCTTTCCTTTCATTTGAACTTCCTCAGAAATGTTTTGCTTCTGATCATTGCCTCCCCAAATCTATGCTGTCTTCTATCAGGTCCACCTCTTCTCTTATCCTCTTCGTTTTTCCTACCCTGTAGAGTAAAATAGGTTTCTATACCCAACTGGATATATGTTATTCGCTCTTTAAGCCAATTCTGATGAGAGTAAGGTTCAAGTATTATCTGCAACTCCTCCATCTTCCCCTTCACTGTAAAAGCTCTTTTTCACCTCTTTTATGTGAGACAATTTACTCCATTCTACCTCTCCCTTAACCCTTCTCCCACTGCATCCCTATTTCTCATCCTTTAATTTTATTTTTTAGATATCATCCCATCATAGTCATCTCACACCTGTGCCCTCTATATCTGTACATAACTTTCAAGTGCCTGGAAAATGAAAGAGTTCTTGGGAGTTACAAGTTGTCATCTTCCTATGTAGGAATGTAAACAGTTCAACTTTATTGAATCTCTTATGGTTTCTCTTTCTTTTATGCTTCTCTTGAGTTTTTTTAATTTCACTGTCAAATTTTCCATTTATCTCTAATCTTTTCATCAAGCATGCATGAAAGTCTTCTATTTCATTAAATATCATTTAAATATTTAAAAATAAATTTTAAAATTTTTCATTAAGTATCTCTTTTTCCCTTGAAGGGTTACATTCAGTTTTGCTGAGTAGGTGCTCTCAGTTCTGATCCTAGCTTCTTGGCCCTCTGGAATATCACATTCCAACCCCTCCTATCCTGTTTTTATCCTGGCTTTGGTTATGAGATATTTTAATTGTACCTTTCTGGCTACTTGCAATGATTTCTCCTTGACATCAGAGCTCTGAGATTGGGCTATAATATTCGCAGGAGTTTTCATTTTGGAATCTCTTTCTGGAGGTAATTAGTGGGTTCTTTTGATGTCTATTGTTCTCACTGGTTCTAAGATATCAAGACGATTTTCCTTAATAATTTCTCGAAATATTATATGTAGGCTTTTTTTTAAATCATGAGTTTTTGGGTAGTCCAATGAATCTTAAATTATTTCTCCTTGATTTATTTTCCATGTCAGTCATTTTTCCAATGAGAAACTTTACATTTTCTTCTATTCTTTTGATTTTGTTTTATTGTTTTTTGATGTCTCATGGAGTCATCTCATTTCACTTGCCCAATTCTAATTTTTAAGTAATTATTTTCATCAGTGAATTTCTGTACCTCCTTTTCCATTTGACCAATTTTACTTCTTTGGGAAATCTCTTCACTGAATTTTTTTACATCTTTTTCCCATTTAACTGATTCTGCTTTTTAAGAAGTTCTTTGATGAATTTTTGTGCCTCTTTTAGCATTTGGCTGATTCTGGTTCTTAAGATATTTTTTTCTTCAATATTTTTTGTGCTCCTTTTACAAAGATGTTGACTTTTTTATGACTTTCTCAAATCATTCCTTGTCAATTTTTCCTCTACTTTTCTTATTTGAGTTTTAGAATTCTTTTTGAGCTCTTGCAGAATTTCTTTTTTGGAACTGAGACCAATTCACATTTTTCTTTGAGACTTTAGATGTAGCTAAGGGACTCTTTAGCGCAGTAGACAGTGCATAAGTCTGAAGGTCCTGAGTTTGATCCCTGAAAGGGGGATGTGGTACAATGGGAGAAGCTCCTAAGGCAAAAGAATCACTTAGCTTTTACCTTAGAGTCCATTATTCAGTCTGTAACTGCTAGCCTGAGATTCTCTTCAGGGTGGATTCTCATGGGAACAGGGAAAAGGAAACAAGCACAAGCTTTGGGGTCTCCAACCTACAAGCTATTCCTAAAACTTGGGGTTCATCAGATCTCACTAGGTCACAAGTTTGGGGTCTCTAGATTCCATGTTGACAGATTCCCAAAAAGTTCTGACCGGGGAAAATCTAAAAACCTCTCCTCTCTGAGCTTCAGATTCCCCTTTGGTAAACCATATAGACTAGCTGATTTTAAAGTGCTTTTTTGCTCTTTCATTCTAAATTCTAAGATCCCTCCAGGATCTGACTCTTCATTTCCCCCTTTCTATGCTCCCTCAAAGCTAAAGCATTCCATGGTCTAAGGTCCCTCCTGTCTCTAATATTCTCTCTGCCATGTTCTAAGGTTTCTGTCTGGTCTGATATCATGTTCTAAAGTCCTTTTAAATTTTAACATCAGAGTAACTGGATTTGAGTAAAGCATTTGATGAAACCTCTGAGGTTGTTCTGTAATGATTAAAATATTTGAGAGATTTGTTTTGGGTAAAAATATCATTCTATTGATTAGGCTAGTATATAAAAGATTAATAACCCTCTTGATGATCAAAGATCCCAAAGGTCTTTCAGGCAGATCTATAAATACAGTTTGGGAATTAGCAATTTAGTCCCTCCCAAGACATCTCTGATTGGTGAACAGTAAATTATGAGGTTGTTCATTAAGACTTTCAACTTCTCCCCATATAGGTAATGAAGTCATGGAGACAGGAAGAGCCTCTATAATATAACCAGGGTTTCTAGGGGGGAAATATTCCCAAGAGTTCCTAAGAACAAAGGAAATTCAAAAGTCAACAGACTAGTTGAAACTCCTCTAATCCAGGGAGACATGATTAATGCAATATGTAAAAAATAAATTGTCACAATCCTCTGTCTGATTCTTGGGAAGATTATGCCTCAGTTTCCCCAATGAATCATCTCAAATATGATACTAATAAATTTTGGTACTGACTTACCAAGATACAAAAGAACCTGAAGGTACTATTCATTACATGGATATATTTGTCTCACTATGATGTTTGGGTGTCTTACAACATAATGTTAAAAGTGATTGATAGATGCATTGACAGACAACCATTCTCACACATGGTTTCTTACAAAAAAATTAATTCATTTCAAATAAAGTTGCAAAATCATATCACAACTCTTATTTAAATGAATCAAGGAATTGATTTCATTTTGTAATTCTGAATAGTTAGTGAAGATATCATGGCTTTCTCAAAACTCTAGAAAAAAACACTGGCTAACTTTCCAAACCCCAGCTGAAATACTTATATATAACCCCCAGAATAGAATTCAACTGCAGATATAACTTCACAATTAGACCAAAAATAAAATAAACTCTCAATTACTCCCCCCTCTGATAATACCTGTCCTTCAAATTAAGGAGTGGCTATACTGTAAAAGAGGACAAGAAGTTTCTATTGCTGTTATGAATCTCAAGCAAATAAGGAGATTTAAACAGATCTTTTCATTTTCTCCCTTAAAAATACAACTAAATATCTGATGAATGTTAACATTATCAATGTTATACTATAACCTTCACAAACTATTTTACCATTTTTATAAACAGCTAAATAACTTGACAAGTTGTTATATGAAACAACCAAATTTACATTTGTCCCATGAGAACTTGCCAGCAAGGAACTCCCAGACTGACCCAAGTCTCAGACTGAACAATAAGCCATCAAGTACCCATTAAGCACCCTGAATGGGAGTGATAGAGATACTCAAACCTTAAGTACTCTTTTGTCTTGAAAGTTTCTCCCATTTTATCTAGAACTCTTCCAGTCAGTCCAGCCCCTGGCTCAAATCCTCCTTTCCTAATCCTCATATAAGCCAATCAATTGTCCTTCTTTTCTTTTATTCCTCAAAGTGTATATAAGAACTGAAGTTCTTCAGTTCATTGGAAATTCCCATGCTGGACATTCCCCCTCATGGTACATTTTCCCAGAGACATTGATCCCAGAGTCTCAGAGAATTTTAGCACTAATTTTTATAATGCTTAATCTCTTTAAAGCTCATCAATGTCAGCTAATCTAAAGACAGAAATGTTAAAATAGCTCTTAACCAAATCAAACATAGCTTTTATATTTTCTAACAGAATTTCCTCCTCTATTTACTTTGGAATCACTCATTCAAAATTCTCACATCATAATTTAGAAATGTTTTTAAATGAGTTATTTCTCACTAATAAATTTAGGCTCTGATTTTTAAATTCATCTCACTCTCTGTAATCCTCAAATACTGGCCATTTTTTGGATATACAAGAGGAAAAAGAAGAAAAATAATTAATCTTTACAGTGTCTTTGAAAGTTTTGCATTCTTTTGTCTTTGGTTGTTCTAAGATATCTGATCATCCTCTGAACTGGACAGGTCACTGAACAATCCCCATCACCTGTATGGGAAACCTTTTTTAACCACTGATATTTTCCTAGATACAGAAATTCACAACCTTATGGGTTTCTCTAGACAGCTTGGTCCTATTTACCAGTCGTAAGGGAATAGCCAATCAGATCCTCCCTAAACCTTCAAAGGAGGATGGAAAGGAAATCACACACCCAGCCCAAATAAGGAGACTTAGTCTATCTGAAAACCTGGAGAATAAAGGGATGGAATCAGGTAACACCTCAATGGGAGGGTGCCTATAAAGTCATCCTATCCACCCCCACTACTGTAAAACTGGGGGGGAGGGCAGAATACATGGACTCATGTATTAAACCCTTTATCCTCCCCAGAAAAAGGTGGTGGAAGGGAAACAGAAGCTACCTGTTCCTGTAAGCCAGTGGAAGATTTCAAATTTCTCTTTTGCTGCAGGAAAAACCAACTGCAGGGCACTTTGGAATAAGTAGTCCTCTCTCTCTCTCTCTCTCTCTCTCTCTCTCTCTCTCTCTCTCTCTCTCNATAAGTAGCTCTCTCTCTCTCTCTCTCTCTCTCTCTCTCTCTCTCTCTCTCTCTCTTTCTCGTTCTTAATCCCTCCTATTGATATCTGTTGCTCTAACCCATATATGGGCCATCTTAATGTGTGGACCTTGCATCTGTAACTTAGTCATTTCTCCAGTTGCTTCTAGGTTGAAAGTCTTTATGGGAGTCACTGAGATGGCAGTGCAGCCCCTTCAACCTCTTCAGCCTGAACCTCTGGATTATGCCTATAGCCAATACTCCTCTCTCTCTCTCTCTCTCTCTCTCTCTCTCTCTCTCTCTCTCTCCCTCCCTCCTTCCCTTTCTCCCTCCTTCCCCTTAGGAAACGGAAGGACAGCTCTATGCCCCTTTCCAGCTTTGAAGAAGCTCCAAAAGCCTGACCATCATCCATTCTCCCTAGAAAATTGGAGGGAGGAATGGCATGAAACTCTGAATTTCTCTTTGAACACCCCAAACTCCAGAAGTGTTTCAGTTCAAACAGGAAGGAAAATTCTTTTCCTTACTTACATTCTTGTAATATTAAGGAAAAGGTGATTCTGGACAGGAGACTCACAATAAGGAAAGACCCCTGAGAGAAATATTCCCTTTGGATTCCCCCCCCCAAGATTTTGAGATGGACATAGATATACATCTTCTGGTTATGCTCTGATACCATCCACGGCATCTACTTGTCACCTAAACTATGTGGGTCACGCCTTGTGCCTTCAGGACACAAAAAATCACTATAGCTCCAATCAAGTGACAAACATCCCCCACTTCTGCCTAACCTCATACCATCATCATCCTTTCTCTAGTCATGTAGCATCTATTGTCAAAAGAGTTGTTAACTTAGAAAAAAAACGCAGAACTATGAAATAGTCATAAAACCACTCTTTAATCAAGGGAAAGGGGGATGAGGGCTACTTGGCCTCTTATGCAGAGCTGTGCCTTGTGCAGAGTCTAAAGGAACACTGCTTCGCTCTGCTCCCTGATCCCTCTGGGAGTGCCACTGAGCTAGATGATGACTCCCAGGAACAAAGGAAATTGGGGAACTTATATACCATTTGGGAAGATCCAGGGGCTGGGGAAGATGATTGACATTATACTGACAGGATACAATCAAGCTAGAGAAAGGGATCATAGCTAGAGGCTAGGGTGTAGGGGAAAGGGACTTTTTACACAATGGATACTAAAGGAATGGTCCCTGCCCAGGTAGTCTTCCTGGGAAGGGTCTTTGATACAATGGGGAAGACTACCTAGGACAAAAGGGTATTTAGCATTTACCCTAGGGTCCATTATTCAGTCTGCAACTGCTAGCCTGAGATTCCCTTCAGGGTGGATTCTCATGGGAACAGGGAACAAGCACAAGCTTTGGGGGTCTCCAACCTACAAACTATTTCTAAACTTGGGGTTCATCACACCTCACTAAGCTACAAGTTTGGGAACTCTAGATTCCATGTTGACAGAGTATAAAAAGCCCAGACTCCATCCCCTCAAGGAGGCAGTGTCCACTCTTACACCTGTCTCCCAACCTTTCAACATAACTATCAAATTAATAAATTTATCTTTAAGCTAAGTTTTGGAGTCTTACATTCTTAGAAAGTTCTGAACCTGGGGTTCACCTCAAACCCCCACACACAACAACCCCACCATCATCCCATCTCTAGTCATGTAGGCCATGTCAAGAGGGTATAAGAATCCAAACACCCATCTCCTGGGGGAGGCAGTACTCCACCTGCTCCTGCCTCCAAGCCACTCAACTCAGTAATCCAATTTGTATTCAATTTAATAAATCTTTTATTTTTAAGCTAATTATTAGAGCCTTGTCATTCCTGAAGAAGTCCTTCCAGCCAGGTTTCTTGATCAGCTCTCCCATTACAATGGCCTATTTTCTTTTCCTCCTGCTCCTCCATCTTTCTGAACAGGTGAGGCCTCCTAGGATTTGGGTTGGGACTAGCCTTGATTCTGAGTTTATCCCTAAATCCCAAACCCCCTGGAGAATATAGGAGAGTGTTCCATGCATGGAGGATCACCAGTACTGAGTTCCAGAGTCAGGAAATGTGCAACCATATCATAGAGTACCTGGAGGGAAATAAGACTAGAAATGTAGGAAGGGCTTAGAATGTCAAACAGAGGGTTTTACATGTTATCCTCTTTGAGGGAGATTTCTGGAGAGGACAGAGCCAAAACACTTTTCCTTTTGGATTTTTATCTCTCCCAGTTTCCTGGGTGTCCCTTTCTCTAGGACATCCCCCCACCCTCTCTCTCACTTCCCAGCCCTAGCTTCTATTCCCCCTCTGACACTCAGAGACCACACCTGAAGGGCCTCCCCCTCTTATTCATTAGGTCCTGCTGCCCTCTACAGGGCCCTTCCTGGAAGACATCGTCTAGTCCTAACATTGTAAAGACAAAGCAAGACTGTCATCTTTGAATGACTTAACTATTATAAGCAATGCAAGCATCCAATAATAAGACCCTGGAGTTTATTGAGCCATTCTAGACTTTAGGAAAAATCACTTTAGAAGCTGTTGAGGCTGATTAGAGATGGAGCAGATCAGTTTTGCCTAAGGTCCGTAATAGACACCAGGGCTTCCTTCCCCCAGATCTTTTTTTTCCAGATCAAGTTTATCTTCATATCTCTGCCTCTATTGTAAAAGAGGTAAAGGAAAGAGGAAATTCAAAAGCTAGAGGAGACCAAAACATAATTATAAGAAGTGAGAAGTATCCATTAGGGAGGGGGCAAAGGAATTAAAAATGCTGGAGAGAGAAGAGAGAAAACCATAGAACATGAGGGCTACAATGAACCTCAGTGCTCATCTCATCCAATTCCCACACTTCGCAGCAGAAATAATGAAGCCCAAAGAGCAGAAGAGACTTGGCCAGGATCCATGATTCTTTGATTGTAAGCCATGGTGATTCTCTGGTTATTTTCTGTAACAGGAAGTGTGGAATCACAGAAAAAGCACTGGATTAAAAGGCTGGAAACCTGAATTTGAATCTTGGATCCACTCAACTCTGTGAATGCAGACAATTTCCCACTCTGCCTCAGTTTCCTCAGTTGTACAATATGATAGGCACTTCTAGTTCAAAATCTCTTCATTCTATGAAATATACTGTGACAATATCTCACCTCCTAGAATGAAGTCATCTAGTCCCTCACATTCCCAGGGCTGCAAAATGAAGGCATTACCCCCTATGACACCAGCACTCAGTGCCTCCTGTACTTTAGAATAATGAGAATCAGGTATTTGGAACATGCGAGCTAAAACAGAACTAAGAATCATGGGATTTCAGGGTTAGAGTAGACTTTATAGATCATCTAGGTCTAATCCAATAAGATAAAACTTCTGCAAGGATCAGGCCCTGGAGTCTGGTCAAGGATGGAGGACCTTCCTAGCACCTCTGGGACAGGGCAAAACCTCCTAACTCATAAGGGATTCATTCATTTTATCCCACACTTATCCAGGAATTTAGAACAGTCAGAACTGTATAGAAACTCAAAGACCACTAGAAGGCAGTATTGCCCAATGAAAAGAGCTCTAGATTTGGAGGGAAAAGTCTGAAGACGGATCAAATACCAGCTTTGCTACTTACTACATGACTTCAGACAAGTTATTCAGCTTCCCTGGAATTCAGTTTCCTCATCTGATGGGTTAAGCCCTGTGGTCTTTGAGGTACCTCTCAGCCCCAGATCTAAGATCCTATTAAATAACCTAATTTAAACAGATATACTGTACTCTTAATCATTTTCTTATAGGTAGGTTATTCAGCCTTCACTTAAAGTTATGGGGAAGTCATTACCTCACATAAGAACCTAGTATATCATAGAATATAAGATAAGAATCAATCAGATATTTGTTAAGAACGTACTTTGGGGATTCAAAGACAAAAATGAAACTGTCACTGCTCTCCAGGAGTTTGCTTCCTAGAATTAAGTCATCTAGCCCCTCATTTTAAAAATGAAGAAACTAAGTCCAAGAAATTTAAAGGTATTTGACCAAGCATGCTGGAAGCCCTGAATAATTGAAGCCCTCTTCCATAGATATGCCAGACTGGCCACAGAACCTGCTATTGTATCCAACAGAAATCTAAAAGAAGAGCTATCGGTGGTCCTGAAACTGTCTGAGGATTGCAGTGATGTAGATCAAAATACAGAAGCAAAACCCAGTGATAAAAATTCACTTCAAATATGATTTTTTCTGCGCTCATACCAGTGGCAAAAATTCTGGAATGCCAACCAATGATGAGAGAAACTCAGGGAGAGGGAGAGGGAGACGCCTAGCTAAGAATTCCTTGGGAAACTGGTCCTGGATTTGAAACATCAAGAAGGCACCAAGACCAAGACATTAGCTCTTTGGGGCAGCTAGGTGGTAGAATGGAGTGTTGAGCCTAGAATCAGAAAGGTCTGAGTTTAAAGTCAGTCTCAGATATTACTAGCTTTGTGACCCTGAGCAAGTAACTTAACATCTCTTTACCTCCATTTCTGAAACGTGGCAATAATAAAAATACTTAACAGGGGGCAGCTGGGTAGCTCAGTGGATTGAGAGCCAGGCCTAGAGAGGTCCTAGGTTCAAATCTGGCATCAGACACTTCCCAGCTGTGTGACCCTGGGCAAGTCACTTGACCCCCATTGCCTTTAAAAATAATAATAATAATAATAATAATAATAATAATAATAATAATAATAATAATAATAATAATACTTAACTCATAGGGTTGATGTGAAAATGAAATGAAATAATCATTGTAAAACACTTAGCACAGTATTTAGCATATATTAAGTTCTATATAAATGTTAGCTATTCTTATTATTGGAGCAGCTATGTGATACAGCAGATAGAGTGCCAAGCTTAGACTCAGGAAGATTCATCTAACCAAGATCAAATCTGGCCTGAGACACTTACTATCTCTGCAACTCTGGGCAAGTCACTTTGCCCTGTTTGTCTCAGTTTCCTCATCTGTCAAATGAACAGGAGAAGGTAATAGCAAGCCACTGCAGTATCTTTGCCAAGAAAACCCAACATGAGGTCACAAAGCCTTGAACATGATTGAAATGCCTGAACAACAGCAAAGTATTTTTGATAATCCTAGCACAATCATGTAAGAGCCTAGTGAGCAATTCATGAGTTAGTGGCTGTACCTAACTCTCCTTCAGATACTATCATTACAAACTCTTGAACCAGTAGTGTTCGCTTCCCACAAGCTATCTATTTCCTAACCTATCTCATGAGCATCTTCTATTCCTCTTCAAGGAATTCCTCTTTTCTCATGATTGTATCCCTCATCAGGTCTAAACAAGACTCCCACCTCAAGGCCGACAGAGCTTGCTGGAATATCTTCCTGGTCTTAACTATAAGGGACTCTCTGTACTTCTATAATCTAACTGATACAACATTACTCTCTCACTAAATTATTTGCAACATGAGTTTAAGAGTAAGACCTCATTGGAGAGACCCTATCAAAGAGCTATGATTAGAACACTATAATGACCACCATTCAAGTCCAGCCATTCAGTCAATCAGCAAGCATTTATTAATCATCTATTACATGTAAGATTACTTAAGACACTACAAATATTTGCTAATCTGTGTTTCTCAGAAGTGGCAAGATTCCGTGGAAAGATCACTTCATTCCTACTCAGAGAAACTTGATTCAAATCTCATGTCGACCATTTCTTATTCCCTGTCTTTCTTTGGGTAAGTCCCCAAAATTCAATTTCCTCATCTGTAAAATAAGAGGATGGATGAAGTGACGTGGTCCCTTCCAGCTCTATGATTCTATGCTCCCCTGTCAAAATCTCACCCCAGATGGTTGCCAATCATTCTTCAGTTTCATTCCCAGCACTGATGGTTTTGGCAGATTCCAGAATCTGTCTCTTGGGTAAATGTATGCGCCAGTCAAATCCCTTAGCTTCAGCCCCAATCCTATTAGCTCCTTATTGTGCTACATCTCATTGAACCACCTTACTAAGCTCATTTATTTTACAAAGCCTTCATTTAATAAATCCTATTGCCTCTAGGATCTAATATAAATTTCTCTTTGGGGCATTTAAAACTCCTGATAGCCTGGCCCCAAACCACTTTTCAAGGCTTCTTTCACTTTTTTCCTTTTTTTGTACACTAGATGCAACAAACTGTCTATTCCTCATATATGATACTTCATCTCTCATCTCTCTGCCTTTTTCTAGGCTGCCTTCCATTTCTAGAAGGTACTCTCTCCTCATCTCAACCTCTTATAATCCCTACTTTCCTTCAATACTCAGCTGAAACAGGGGCAGCTAAGTGACTCAGTGGATGGAAAACCAAATGGGAGAAATGGGAGGTCGTAGATACAAATCTGGGTGCAGGCACTTCCTCCCCATGTGATCATGGTAAGATTTAGTTTAGGTGGGATATAAGTTTGTTGGTGCACAAATACCAAAACATTGTTTTCAATACTATTTTGGCTTTGTACAAAGGGGGGAACTGTTATATGGAAGAGAGGATTTGAGCAGGTGAAGCATGGTCTTAAAGGAACAGATGCAGATGCAGGGAAAAGATTCTAGAATGTGGGAGAAGAGGGTGAGGCAGTTAACTTGGGTCTGAGCTGGGTCTTTTTCTCAGGGGTGGGCCTAGAGAACTGACTGCTTATCCTTGTTGACTGTTTCTACTTTGATTTCCCATTCTATCTGTTACCTGTTGGAACTTTGTAGTTGTTAGCTGTATCCACTTGTAGTCCTGATCATCTGACCTTCTGATTTGTAAGATCAGGTCTGGCTCCTTTCTGGAACCAGGACCTTTCTCCCTTTGCCCTGTCCTGCCTAACTGCCTAAGGTCACTACTTTTTTTTTTTTTTTGATGTAGTGCGGCTTTATCTAGAGTAGGACATGGGATTTTTAGATCATAGAGGCTAAGCTTAGTGTAGGAAATTACTCTGAAGGCTTCCCACAAGGGAACAACTTTAGATCTGGGGTTTGAGTTAGAGACATTAGCATTAGGGTTACCCAATTCCTTCTAACCTTTCTCTTTTAATTAAATCAACTTTTATTTACTATCTCAAAGGTCTGTGTGTGTTACATTAGGACAGGCTCTGCCTAGACTGGGTCTGTTAGCCCACAGTCAACCTACTGATACTGGCCCAAGTCAACCCTATCCCTAAACCCACCCACTTTTTAAACAAATCACTTAACCACAGTTGCCTAGCCCTTACTGGTCTTCTGTCTTAGGACTATGTTCTGGATCAATTCTAAGACAGAAGGTAGAGGGTTGGGTTTTGTTTTTTTTAATACTGAGCTGAGACACCATATTCTATATTAATCTTCCCCTGATCTCATTAGCTTCTCTTCACCATTTCCAGAGATTTTTGTATTTATTTTACATATGTCCATGTCTCTCTCTCTCTACCAGATAATAAGCATCTCAACATCAGGAACTATTTCCCCTTTGTCTTTGGATCTCTAGCACATAGTAAGTTTTTAGTAAAATTTTTTGTTTTGACTGTGCCAAAATAAGTTAATACTGTATCCTACATTTGAGGCACGAATCTGATAGAAACAATTGGACTAAATTGGGTTATTCTAAATCTGAATGTTTCTATGTTAAAAAGAGAAATGTCTAAAATGCCATAGCTTCCTCAAGCCTTTGAACATCTCTCCCTAACACAAGACATTTTGAAGAACATTTCTAGGAATTGTGAATCAAAGAAAATGTCATCATAATAATAAAAGAACAAAATATAGTTATGTAACTCAGAGAAAAGTAAAAATTAATAATTTCTTTCATCAATATGAAACAACAGTTAATTTGATTTTGAAGAAATATTTTCCTAAAAAACATTTGCTCCTTCTGTGGCTATTGCCCTCAAAGGCTGTGCTCCAAGATGGTCACAAGAGACCTGCAATAATCATGAGATCAGTAACTAGGCATGAGGCATTTCTTCTAAGACTAGTTACCACTCTTAATCCATTTCCCAAGGGCCTTTGCTTTCACTTGAATGGCAATAATAAATCCCATGTAATTCGCTCATTATTCAGATTTTCATTACATAGTTTGGTTGAGTTGGAATTGTCATGTTATATATAATTGTAAATTCAAAACTTTAGAATACAGATAATATAGTCATTTAATGGTCTTTATTATCCTCACTAATGAAGACTTAGCTGCACAAAATTTCCCAAAAGACATGGGTTAAACCTAATTGAAAGGGAGAAAGAATTTTAGTGTAAGGTTTTATTTGGAGAGAAGTTTAATTCCTATTGTTGTTCAGTTGATTCAGTTGTGTTAGATTCTTGGGGCCTCGTTTGGGTTTTCCTGGTTGATGGGTTTTTTTACTTTTTTTTAAAACTTTACCTTCTGTCAGAAGAGTGATAAGAGTAGGCAATGGGGGTCAAGTGACTTGCCCAGGGTCACCCAGCTGGGAAATGTCTGAGGCCAGATTTGAACCTAGGACCTCCTGTCTCTAGGCCTGGCTCTCAATCCACTGTGCTACCCAGCTGCCCTATTAATTTACTTTAAATAGTTAGGAGTAAGGATTTAGTGGATAGAGGAAGAAGTGGTTTCAGTTTGGGGCTCTTACCTCTGGCTGGATTAAGATGTTCACAAGCTTCAATTGATAATATTTAGATATCAACCTCAATCCACTGAGCTACCCAGCTGCCCCCTTTCCTGGGTTTTCCATTTCCTTCTCCAGCTCATTTGATAGGGGAGGAAACTGAGACCAAGTATCTTCCCAAGGGTCACACAGCTAGAAAGTGTCTGAGGCCAAATTTGAACTCAGGAAGACGAATCTTCCTGACTCCAGAATGGACACCTATATTAAATACTGATAAAGTTTCCATCTCAGTTAAATCTAGTCCAGTGATGGATAAACTTTTTTAAAGAGGGGCCAAAGGAAAGGAAATGCTCATCTGTCAATGTGTTTCTAAGGCAACTCTTTTGAAGTTTCATTGTATTGTATCCTACTCATTGTAGTCATCACATTAAGAATAATGTCGCTGGATAGAACATTTCAGGGGGCCACATCTGGACCTCAGGCCATAGTTTGCCCATCACTGGCTCTAGTCTAATCCCTTTTGGGTGACCCTGCTGGGTCAGATGAGCCCAATTATGCCATTTCTCCAAAGAATTTGACTCACATTTTTTGGAGGTGACTCCTCTTCTCAAGATGATTTGAAAATGTTAACTTTCAAATTGGAGAGAAAAGTTAAGAAGAAAATACCTTCTCGGAGGGGATTCTTAAGGACCAGATGGGCCTTGCTATCAATAAAATTTGAAACTCCTTAGATGGCTTGATTTTATTCTTTTAAGAATGGACACATACTGCAAGAAGTGGCATGTGCATCTCCTTGTTGTAGTAACTATTCCTTTATTCCTCACCCTAACTCAGAGTTCTCTTTCTTCTGTTCCTTATTGGCTGAATACTAGGAAGGGCACAGTCTTCCCAGAAGAATTCTACTTAAGAACCCCTTAGTAAGCACTGGGCTCACTTTCAGGTTACTATTTTCCCTCATTGCTGACTCCAGTTGTTTTAAAACTATTCTGTTCCAGCTGCCCCTTTGCCCATTCCCCATTTCTTTCTTCCTGTGCTATTCATTACCTTGTTTGAGAAGAGCCACATCCTGCTATTTTTTACAATTCCCACCTGTTTTTATTTCCTGCTAATGTTGCTCTTCTCATTCATTTGACATCTCTTTTCCAATTTCACACAATTCCTCCTTCTCTAGATCACTATCTTAAATCTAATTGAATATAACTGGAAAGAAACCAATTTAGTGAGTGTATTTAGGACACAGAGACTAAAAATCCAGTGGAGGAATATTATCCATAATGGAATCAGAAAGGGTCCATGATGGAGAATAAACAGGAGCTCCATGGGGATCCTGAGTTTTCAGGCATCCAGTCCTTTGGCATTGTTCTAACTTGTAGTGGGTGCCCACGAGGTGATTTGGATCCCAAGGAGAGCCTGCAAGAAATCTTGAAAGTATAGATTAGGTGATGATCTGACAAATGAGTGAACCTCTCATCTCCCTTTTCCTTAGCTTTATTTTGGTTATGGGGACTGTGTGTTCCCAAGGCCAAATATCAAGCCAGTTAAAATGGATTTTGGCCTAAGGTGTCACTATCTTGATCTTTGTAGGATTAAAAATTAATAACCACTACTCCAAGTATTATATTTTTATAAGATTTATTAATAATAACTTGAAGTAGAGTAAAATAGATGAAGCCTGAGTGAAGAGCAAGTTTACCCAGACTGCACGTGTGTGTGTGTGTGTGTGTGTGTGTGTGTGTGTGTAGGGAGAGAAAGAGAGAAAGAGGGGGGGAGGGTTACAGAACCTTTATCACCAAAATGTGAGAACATAACTGTAAGGACAAAAGAGGAATTCTGGGAAATGAAGTCCAGGGGTACAAAATTCTATTTACACATTCCCCCCATGATCCTTTGGGAGACTAGTCACCCCAATGGATCATTTTAACATAGCCAACTTATAACTTTAAAGATATTAACTAAAAGTATATGCAATATTGTAGTTTCTAAGGGGAAATTGCAATGATTTGGGGATAAAGGGGAAATAAAAGAAAAAGAGCAAAACCAATGATTGCTACATTGACAAATAAACAATTAGGGAGCAGTCCCCTTTGGCATAAGAGTATACATTCAAAACAAATGCATTCAACCCCTCACAGTTCAAAATCACCACATCCCAAAGTTCACTCTGGATCTTCTGGTGCAGTGTGTGGTTTCTGCAGGTATCTTCATGGTGCCTTCTCCAAACAGTTCACTTTCTGGATTCAGGGAGGTAGCAAGTTTCTTATTCTAAAATTACTCTCAAAAGAATTTAAACTTTACATTATAGGATAATAATGCATTTCCCCCAAAGGAGGACACTGACAAATACAGGGTTCACACAGGGATACATGGATGGCTAAGTTATGAGTTATGTCATAAGAAAATCAAAAACATCAAAAAAATTCAAATAAAAGAGAAAAAATAACTTCTGGATGAAATATAAAATATCAAAGTCTCATCTGTAAAAATTATAAGGAAAAATAAACCTATAACAGGTGTAAGATGGTAATTTGACCTGTAAATGGGGTTGGTTGAACCCCAAGTCTGCTGGCGATGACTCCTCCCAGGCATAGAAAGCAAGATGACTACTCTCAGTCCTGAGTCTCTTAAACAAGCAATCTGACATTTCAACAGTAACAAAAGGTTTATTACAGATGATAATTGGGTTTAAGTAAGGATTGAGGGCTAGGAGAGCCCTATCACTAATAAGTTTCTACCTGTCCTAGGCCACTGACTTTGCAAAAGATCTCTTTGGTCTCCAACCAGGTTGGGGCTACACTGACTGCCCCTCTGCCTAAATTCCCACCATCCTATCTAGCTACTCTAAGCTGAGCCCATCCAAATATAGTCTTTGGTGAAAGCCAGAGCTAGTAGTTGAATCAAGAAATGGTGCCAGGAGTGACCTAGTCAACCCAGGTTGTAGGCAGAGCCCACTGAGTTAACTAAGAAGTCCAGGTCACTGCCACTGGTAGGTTCTTCTTGAGAGGTCTGTAGATGTCAGTTCAATGTCTGGGATCAATCAGGAACACAGGAATCCAAACAGGTGATTCAGATAGAGTTTGACACTGGATCCAGAGAGAGCTAAGTTCAGAGCTGTGTGCTTCTTCACCAACTCCTCCCTTTCTCCCCAATGGCCAGTCCAGCACCTCAGAACTCCCATTGAGAATTCTGAGCTTCTCTCTTCCACATTCTATTCTCTGCCTCCAGCACATTTCTGAATTCTCACTCTTGCCCTTCAGGTTTTCCAAAATCCTTCCTTTCACAGGTCATAGAATCAGGGTCCAATTAAAGTGATTTATGTTCCAGAAGCCCACAGTAGCAAGTATGCACTTACCCAATCAGCAGCTAGGACTACAGAAAGTTTTCATACTATGAAAGACAGAAAAGGGACTAGATTTTAACAGCAAATGGGAAATAGCATTCCCAGGTCTGATTTTACCTTTTCTCTCAGAAATAGGAGAGGCAGGATGGCAGCCAAAGTGAGGTGCTTGATGGAATGTGGGACAGGGAAGTCCTGCATCTAATATATGTCAAACAGCCACAACCTTGAACCCCAAGCCAGTTCAAGTCCTCTTGTCTTGGCATAGAATCTCATCAATCCCACTGGGTTTGGGTTGGTCTCTTTGAGAGATGCTAAGAACTACTTTAAATGGTCTAACAATCAGCCAAGTGACTAATACTGAAAATATCTTGCAATTGGATGTAGAAGGAAATGCAGTAGGCAGAGACAAAACCTAGTGCTCAGATGTATTTGAGTCTCCAGTCCCTTAATCTCTTGAAGAGGAGACAGAAAACTCAGCAGATTAAGGGAGATGAATGAGATCAAGATGGTCCAATCTACTGGACATTGGGACTCAAAGTAACATTATTCTGCTGGCCAATGTGTCAATGGGTAATCAATTTCTCTTAGCCATATTATAACCAAATCTGATTCTTCTAATATAGCTATAACTCTTGTCTGGAGTATGTGCTTCCTGTTCTTCATTCTGTCTAACAAATCTCATCATTTATTACATTTTTAGATTCATCCCTCCTTTTTGTGCAGACCGTGACCCAATAGTTGTAAAGGTCAGAAAATCCATGAATTTCCCCTTTCATACATCATTGATGAATAGCATAGACTTGTCTCTGCCAAGGACTCCATTTCCCACATATCATGGAAGACTACCCAGCCCCAATGCTTCGTTCCAACTCTTTATTTTCTTTATTCTCTCTTTCCATATTTTAATCCTCAAAGACTCTCACTCTACAATGGATCTAACTAATAGGATTTTATCCCAAACTATTACAATTAATTTCTATGGGAGTTCTTAGAGCCATAGGTTTGACCACTTTTTGAAGAAACAAGTTAGTTCTTGAATTCCAGTGAAAACAATTACAAAATAGATAAGAGAGTCATATACCTCACAGAAAATAAGATTCAATACCTAAGTATTCAAATTAAAACTGCAGCATTAGTTCATTTTTCTCATTTCACATACATTTTCCCTTTCCTTGAACCAGAAAAGAGCTAATAAATCTGCAGGCAGTTTAATTTTTCAGTAGCACTGTCTCAAATTTGTCTTCCTATGATTAATGATGGTTTCATCTTCTAGTTGTTCAACTATAAAATTGCTGTGCTGAGAGATGAGACAGTGCTCTTAGTGGCTTTAAAACAGTTTAACAGTAGTTCAAATTTATTAGCATAAAACCATTCACGTATTTTACCTTCAAATCTTCTGTTTACTCAATTAATGCAAACAAGTTATAACTTTCTTCATTCCTCTCATTTCTACACCCTCAGAACTTTCTAAACAACCCTCTTTTGGACTTTAAAGTCCCTTCATATCTTTCATAATCAGATCCAGCACTTCTCATACCTTCTTCTATTTTACTATTCACCATTATAATTCAAAAGAACTTCACTCCACTAAGTATCACTTTAATTGCTAGTCAATACCCAAAAGAATCCAGATTTTTAAAAGATTGTGCCATTTAAACACTGTATGTTAGCACATTGCTTTATCCAATTCATATCAGATATTAATTTAGTCCATTGTTCAAATTGATAAACTGAGGTAAACTAGTTATGATTAAAGAAAACCCATGGTACATGCAGGTTGCATTAGTTACATGTTTACATTCAAACAATGAAATCGTTCTTATCCTAAAAGTATAGATTTTAATAGTAATCTATAGAATATTTAGCCAGATTCCACATAGCATTTCACAGCATTCCAAAATTGTTCCATCTCAAATTACAGGTTGGGGGCTTTTTTCTTCCTAATGCTAGCATTTAGCTTGGGAGCACTTTTCCTAGACTGAGAAAAATCTTAATGCTTAGTCGCCTCTTTCTTCTATAAAGATGGTAATTTCTGATTTTATTAGTTACTGAATTATCGCATTTAATTAAGCAGTCAGTAATCTGACTTTTTCGATCACCTGTTTACTGACTTGTTGGCTACTTATTGATCTCAAAACAAACTTTACTCTCTCTGGGCTGATAACAGTACTTGCTTTGTATGGCCCTGATCACATCTCTGACAAGTAGGCTGGCTACCTTTGACATTAAGATTAGGTAGGTCCAATAATATCCAATTAATCCTTTGCCATGAGTTAGAACAATTGCTGTGAAAATATCTTAGCAGTAAAACCTTTTTAAACAATAACTTTATGTTCCAAATCTCTCCTTTTTAGAGAAATGCAAATAAAAACAACTCTGAGGTACCACCTTACATCAAGCAGATTGGCCAATATGGTAACAAAGGAAAGTGATAAATGTTGGAGGGTATGTGGTAAAATTGGAGCACAATGCATTGCTGGTGGAGTTGTAAATTAATCCACCTATTCTGGAGAGCAATTTGGAACTATGCCCAAAGGACTTTAAAAGAATGCTTGCCCTTTGACCCAGACATACCACTGCTGGGTTTGTATCCCAAAGAGATAATGAAGGAAAAGACTTGTACAAAAATATTCTTAGTCATGCTCTTTGTGATGGCAAAAAATTGGAAAATGAGGGAGTGTCCCTTGACTGAGGAATGGCTGAACAAATTGTGGTATCTTATGGTGATGGAATACTATTGTGCTGTAGGGAATGATGAACTAGAGGATTTCTATGTGAACTGGAAAGATATAGGAGCCTGACAAGCATAAAACTGAAGATTCTATCTAGGGAATCCAGTCAAGTACTCTCTCAGCTTTCCCATGATCCAGAATTATACCTGCAATCACCAGAAGCAATCCCATAGGACTGCTTGCATCACCAGCCAATCTGCTCCATGGCGTTCTTCCAATTGCATACTCATATAATTCAACCTCAAATGACAGTTCTCTCCAATCATATTTAGGGTTGAATATAACCATCTCCTGTTGTTAACAATTATATCCATAAAAACTATCAGGCTCCATTGTTCTTTCCTAAATTTTTCTGATATCACTTTGAGAAATAATTACATTCTGAAATTCTGCATACTGAACATATAAGTTATGTAAGTTTACAAAGGCACTGTGCAATTATATTTTAAATCTCTAAATTAACAGATATTATATTAAACATCATAACAAGATAAACATACCTGAATGTAAACTTTCCTAACTTAGTTGTGAGGACAAGCTTGTTCCTTTCTGACTTTTCTAGTTCTCAGGTTAAAGTTACTTCCCATCTTATAAGGGATTTCACTCAGGATAGACATCTCTAGAATTCTAGGGGAATTAAAAATGCCAGCTTCTGTACCTGGTTTAGGAAAAATAGAAAAGACAATGAAAGGGAAGACAAAAAGGATACTTAGCCCACTTCAATAGTCTTCTACTTCTTTAACTGGTCAGCAGGATCTTTGAATCACTGATGGACTGAGGAGACCATTCTGGAATTGGTGCTTTCTTTAGATAAAACAACCCTTTGTTTTAGATAAAGCAAGGATTTTATGGAAGAACAAACTGAGATGGAGAAATATGGATCAACTTTTCCTATGCCACATGGCAATCAACCTCCAATCATTTATTAAGTACCTACTGTGTGCTAGGCACTGGACAAAGACAAAGGTGAGATAGTCTCTTTCCTGGAGAAGCTTTGATAGAGCTTGGAACCTGAACCCATATCCCCTGGCTACCTTGAGAGATGGTATTATTTCTACCACATGAGACATTTGGACAAAAATCTCTGAGAGACAGAGAAAATAAAATCTGGGAAAGGGAGGGCCCAGACAAAGGGCTCCAGACCCAGCATCAAAGAATTTAAGAGTTGGAAAGAACCTCAACAGTCATCTAATTCAACTCATACCCAAAGAGAATCCCTTCTATGAATATGACAATGTCTCTAAATAAGACCTAACCCTAGGTTGATACTCTAAAATCTCTGAAGATGGCATGGAAGGCTATTCCAACAGAGATATCCCAGGGGGTGGGAGGGAGAAAAGTGGGAACAAACCAGAATCTTTCTTCAAGAAAGGGCTGAGATCATATCTTCAAGTGGTACAGGATTTCCATTGACTGATCAGTACAGGATATGATTGGAAGTCTCTAGGTCCCTAGACACAGCTGACAGATGCCATGTGGTTTGGAGAGCATCTGGCTGCAAACCACAGGCTAGGGTTTCCCCTTCTTGGTATTTTTCTAGATTTCCCAAGAGAAAGTATCCCTAGAGTGCTTAAGGCTTGGCTACTAACTCCTAGAAGGCAGAAACCCTAGAGGGTAACATTTGCACCCATTGTGAATCCAAATGACTTAATCAACTGACTGTACTCATGTTCTGGACTCTGGACACTGGATTCTAGACTTTGAAGTTTGGGTTCAAGCCTCTGGAGCCTAAAACCTGAGTTCTCAGCTCTAAAACCATGGCCCTAAAACCTGAGACTGGGCAAAGATAGAAATCTGAGCCCTTCCCAACCTAGCCTTAACCTATCTTTTCAGTGTATTCTATTCCCCCTCCTGAACTCTGAGATCCATCAAATTGCCCTATCTCTGTTCCTTATGCAATTCTATGTCCCATCTTTGTGCTTTTGCCCTGGCTACACACACACACACACACACACACACACACATACACACACACACACACA